>NC_136900.1:9595120-9910120 GCF_949152265.1 Phoxinus phoxinus
TAAACACAGAAATAAACCTGCAGAAGTAAGTGAAACACCCACCCACTCATGCAGACATCGTGCTGAAAAACCAGCATCAATGTATGTTTGTTTGACAAAACCGGTCTAAAACCGTCACATTTGACCAGTCTGAGCAATGGAAACCAGTTTAATGTGTTTTATGGGTCCAGGTAGTTTCTCTTATGTGGTTTAAAGGCACAACCCCCCCCCCCCCCCCCCAGCAAAAAAACAAAACCAGTCAAGGACCATCAAACCAACTTAGGCTGGTTTATGCTAGTCTTTCCAGCACAACATGAACCGCAGTTCTGGTCTTTTCCGCTGCCACATCATGTTTTGTTCTTCTTATTTGGCAATAATAAACCTGAATGATATATACCGCTCGATGTGGTGGGACTTAATCAGAGTCGCTGACATTCGTGTCACTGTCCTGTTTTGTATATTTGCCCTCTATCTGTGAGTCGGGCCAAATGTCACGCCGGTGCGGAGCTTCATGATTAGCAGCAGTGTCTGAATTATCATAAAGTGTCCGCATTAGCATACAGTTGTCAGACTTTCTGGCTTCCTCCATTTCCAGCTCTGGCTGGAAGCAAACACAGCATATAGGGGTGCGTGTCAATCAGAGGAGACCTCAGCAATCATTCCCCTTAATTGGGGGTAACATATGAAGATTTTTCTTTCCTATTTCGGTATCTCTCGACAGCCATTAGCTGTCAGCTGACAGGAAAAATTTGCTAACGTATATAATATATAACATAATACTTGCTAATTTTTATTTTATTTTCAATTACTGAAAATGATTTTAATATAGCTTCAGTGAATAACTGCTGAAAGTGCAAACCTGCTATTTATTAATATTTTGAATTGGCTTTTTTTTCTTTTTTTTCTCTTTTTTTTGATTTAAGTTTTTGTAATTCTTTTGTGTGCGTTTGCCATTTTTAATGTATTTTTCTACATTTCTATATTGTTATTTTATTTCAATTTGAGTTTAAGTAATTTGTTTAGTACTTCATCTTAAATGAAAAATGAGAAATGTTGCCTTTTCAACTAATTTACAATATAAATATTAGATTTAGATATTATTAAATATTAGACATTTTTTTTAGATAGTTTTAGTTAACAATAGTGACATTGCTGAAAGACATGAAAACTTGAGCTGAATGTATTTGACTGTTATTTTTTGTATATAAATTATACAAATTATTTTTTTACAAATCTGTTATATATGTACATATGCTATACGCCACGGCATTTTGCTCAATTGACCTCCGTCCAGTTCTTCCATGTAAAACCGTGAGAACCTGGAACCAACCATATGCAGTTTCCATAACTAGGCAATTATGACAATATTTAGTTGTGCACATCCTTAATTCATTATATGTGTGTTGTTTACTTGCGCAGCAAATAATACAGGTTATTGCCTCACACACCAGTCCCTCGTTGAAATATCATTGTCACAATTTAATTTCTTTTTCTATATGTTTTTTCCTGTTTTATCTCCACTATTCTGTCCTTAAGGCAGAAAGCTCATAAAGATGCATTAGACACAGTTGACAGACACTAAGCTTTAGTACACCGCGTGTATCAGTCTGATTTGAGTCAGATAAAAACAGCAAGGCTTGTTCTTCTGTTGCAATTTGAACCATATATTATGGTTCAATTCCTTAAAACGTTACCAGCCAGCTACAGTCTCAGCCTGGGATCTCATGCCCACGAACCGCCCACAGTCTCGTCTGATCTATACTGCGCAGAAAAGCTAGAAAGCGCTTGTGAAAAGCTCCTATCCAGGAAATCTTCAACAGGTGCAAAGGGCTTTTCTTTTGCATTTCAAAGACAGTTTTGAGAGACTAGGTAACAAGACTGCTAGATATTCATGAGCAGAACTGTATTTCCTGCTTTTCCTGTCTGTGAAATGGTCAGTATTTATATTAATTTCTTTGCGAGCACTGGCATTTCCTTCAGAAATCATTCGTATGATGATTTGATGCTCAATGATCTATTATTTTTGGCAATCAATTAACTTATTAACAGCTTAATTTTGTTTGTGGAAACCGTGATACATTATTTCATGATTCTTTGAGATCTTACTGCCACTTTTGATAAATTTAATACATTTTTGCGGGTAATAATATTATTATTATATATTTTTTATTGTACCCCAAACTTTTGAATGGTAGTGTTTCCACAAAAATATGAAGCAGCACAATTGTTTTCAACATTGATAATATCAAAAGGATTTCTGTAGGATCATGTGACACTGAAGGCGGGATTAATGATGCTGAAAATACAGCTTTGATCACAGGAATAAATTATATTTTAAAATATATTCAAGTAGGAAACTATTTTAAATTGTAATAATATTTTACAATATTACTGTTTTTGTAACTTTTGTACTGCAACTACAAACTTTTGTATTGTATTGAGTGAGTTTCTTCCTCCACAAATGTACCTGTCTGTAAACAGTTATGTCAGTCAGGTGATCACTGGCGGTTTTTGGCAAGAATAAGTCTTGCCTTTAGTCAAAAGTCTGGGTGTGCATGACTCGCCAGCTGGTCAGTAAGTTTTATTTACTCACCAGAGGTATTTTTCACTCGCAGTTGGTGCTTGGCATGTCTTAAAGTTTTTTAAATGGATTAACATTCATAAAAGGACTGGAAATAGGCGTCCGGAGATTTCCCTGCTGTCTGTGTGTCTGCCCGAGACTCTGTAAATATCCGGAAATCTGACTGTGGGACGCTGTTTAAAGTCTTTAAAGCTGTGATGCGCTCTTTGTCTGTCAATCATTTTGAGTGACAGGGTCTGGTGTCTGTGGATGGCGGGGTTTAGGAGAGAAGGGGTTTATATATATTATATATAATAGTTGCTCTACTTTTGTGTTATTTTACAAAAGTATACACATTTATCTGCATGTTTGTTTTTGTTTATTTGCTTGTGCATTATTTGCTTTGTTTTTTGCTTATTTGCACATTTATTTACCTTTTTTATTTATTTGAAGACTTTTGAAACAGTTTCTTTGTGTTCATATCTGGCTCATCCTCAGCCCATACTAATATTGTAAGCCGCACGACTTGTTTTTGCAACATGTATTCCCCATGTGAGCGAGCGAGAGGTTTCCAATAGCAACCAATATCATCCACAGGTTGATCTCAAAAGTTTGCTTTCCAACTTCATTAAAACAAAGTGCACAATTTCTTTTTGCTTTGAGCTTCCTTCTCCCCTCGTCACCTTTTGTATTTCGAACGCCTCCCCATCTCTAGAATTAAACCTAGATGTCATTATGCGACGGTGACGAAAGCAGTCGTACAGTGGGGAGATTTCTAACAAGAGCCGGCTGCGTTTAAAGGATTAGTTCACTTTTAAAATGAAAATTGTGTCATCATTTACTCACCCTTAAGTTGTTTCAAACCTGTATGAATTTCTTTCCTCTGCTGAACACAAAGGAAGATATTTAGAAGAATGTCAGTAACCAGACAGTTTTTGGTTCCCAATGACTGCCATAGTATATTTTTTTCCTACTATGGCAGTCATTGGGAACCAAAAACTGTCTGGTTACTGACATTCTTCTAAATATCTTCCTTTGTGTTCAGCAGAGGAAAGAAATTCATACAGGTTTGAAACAACTTAAGGGTGAGTATATGATGACACAATTTTCACTTTAAAAGTGAACTAATCCTTTAATAGGTGGAATTTATTACATTCCAGGGATCCGAGAGAGAGAGAGAAATATTCCACAACATAATGCAGGAGCGGCGTCGTATTGCACTTCCTCCAGAGCCAGTCAGACAGAGATCACTGTGGGAGAAAACACAAGCTATTATCTGCTCCTGTAAGAGGATTCTGCGTTCCCTATCCAGACCCTGACAACTCCTGCCATTTACAAAGTGAAAATGCCATTCTGGAATAAGGAACCTTTCTTTTGCAATGCTATTAGTCTTGCGTTTTTAAGCGTTTTTGTCTCTAGCCTCAAAAACTACTGTATATTCTGGGTCTATTTAATTTGTTAATAGACAGAATTTAAAGGGGACCTATTATGCCGCTTTTTACAAGATGTAGCCTAATGCAAGTCTCTGGTTTCCCCAAGTGTGTCTGAAGTTTCAGCTCAAAATACCCCACAGATCATTTGTTATAGCATGTCGAATTTGTTTGTGAGCAAAAACACAGCTTTTTTGTGTGTGCGTCCCTTTAAACGCAAATGAGCTGCTGCTCCCCGCCCCCTTTCCAGAAGAGGGCGGAGCTTTCGAATACTCCGGCAGCAACAAAACTGGAGAATCTCACGCAGCTAAAATGTTAATTTTCAGTAGCGATGTTCAGCCTTATATCGTCGGAGATGTTCCAATCCAAAGTTGGGAATTTAACTTATGCACAAAATTGGAATATCGCATAAATAATTTGTGAATGAAGCACCGTTTCCATCACATGTGTTCGCGAGAACAAAATCGTCACTTCCTGGGAAATTGGCGCAAAATATCTGAAACAAAAAAGGAAGTTGCTGCAATCGGGGAACTGTGAACACAATCGTGTGAGACGCTTCTGAGGGAATTAAACCAAATTCATTCTGATGGCAGACTTTGGCTCAGGCATTTCAGAAAGATCAAACCAACATTTAAGATGCTGTGCGATGCCATTGGTCAGCTGATTAGTCCAGATATTAAGTGGTTTCCAGGGTATCCTGGTGGATGTATGGCCGTTACTAAGTTGATTCTATGGTATTCTGGTGGTTGTTAGGCTGTTACTAACTGGTTTCTAGGGTATCCTGGTGGATGTATGGCCGTTACTAAGTGGTTTCTATGGTGTTCTGGTTATTGTCAGGTCATTACTGGGTGGTTTGAATCCTTGGATTTAATTCTAAGGAATATTCTAGAGACTAGATGCTTTGCCGGAACTTGTAAAATGCTATTTTAAAAAAACAACAATTCGCTCCAAATCTGGAACACATTGTGTTTGCTCTACAACTAAAAGCAGTTTAAGTTTAACAGCGCACCTGTGTTTCTGCTTTAGTCTCAACAGGGGATTCAGACGAGTTTAGAGTCTATCTAACAGTCATCATCACACACACAAAACCAGAACGAGAGAGGCTCAAGGGATCACAGAGATGATGGACTCGCTCTCTCCTTATCTGAAACTGTGTAGCTTTACCCCCGGCTGCGGTTTTGTCCGCTTCTGTTTGTTTGGTTTGTTTAGTTGCAGTATTTCCTGAGTGCGGCTGTAAATAGCTGTGACCCAGTGACACACAGCTGGACAGGCCCTGTGGGATTGATTCCACTTGACAGTTTCACTTTAACGTTATAAAACTGGTGTGCAGTGAATCAAAAACTTTTTTTAGGGAAAAAATAAACTTTTATGAAGAATTATCTTGGAAATAAATCGCAAGCCAATGTGTAGTTTTATTTTTCATTTAGTACATTCTGGAATCTGTTAAAATCTGCATATATTAATTTGAATTTTTTTGCATGCTTAGAAAATAATTTTGCATCAAATTTACCGCAGAACTCTGTAGTATTGAATTCAACCGTTGCACTACTTTTTATTTATAGCTTATTTGCTTCATTTATTTATTTACTCGTTTATTTATTTAGCCTATTTACCCATTATGTGCTTATTTATTTAGCTTATTTACCCATTATGTGCTTATTTATTTAGCTTATTTACCCATTATGTGCTTATTAATTTAGCTTATTTGCTTATTTACTTATGTGCTTATTTATTTTGCCTATTTAGCCTACTTATTTATCTGTTTATTTACATTTTCTGTTTATTTATATTATTTGCTTATTTATCTGCTTATTGGTTTGCTTTATGCTGTTGACCTTTTTTGCTTATTTGCTTATTTATTTGTGCATATTTACATATTTATCTGCTTATTGGTTTGCTTTTTGCTGTTTATTTGTTTTGCTTATTTATTTACTTATTTTGCTTATTTTATTTGTGCTTTTTTTAAGCTTTTTTATTTTGCTTGTCAACTTATTTATTTGCTTATTTGTTTTCTGTAATTTATTTGCTTATTTTTTTTGTTTAATTTGTTATATTTTTTTTAATTTTTGATGCACAGCATGTAAAATTATGTAATTTGCCATTCTTTTTAGCACAAACATGCTCCTTTTTTATGTAAATTAGGTTTGTTAGAAGTTTAGTCTTATTTATTAAACTCTTTTGCCTGGCACAATTAATGTTAACAGAAAGTAGGCAGTAAACACTGTTATTCTAATGGTCATGGGAACAGTAATTCATCAAAGGAACAGTATATAGCCATTGCTTATAAATGAATTGGGTACTACCAGGCGCGCGGGAAGTCATTTTCGACAGGGGGTGCTGGCGGCAGCGGCGGGGTGGGGATACTGACACACAATCAAAGACAGTACAGTTTATTGTTTATTCCCCGTGCTATACAGTTATGCAGGCTGGGGCGTTATAAAACAGGGTGGGTCGTTAGGCAGCTTAGGGGGGTTCGGGGGCATGCTCCCCCGAGAAATTTTGGATTTCTCGGACCTACATATGTGCATTTTAAGGTGTTTGAAGGCCAACAAATTGGAATACAATAGAAGCAAATAATGAATAAAAATACGTTTATTTGTATTATGTACAAACTTTTGTTTCGTCATGTTTTCATAGCTCAATAGCGTTTCGGTGTGCTCAGATGTGCGGTCGCTGCGGTCGCTAGGAAACGGACACGGACGCGCGCGGACATGGATTTCTGTCGCGCAGGAATGTTTATTTTAAAACAACCACAAGTAGATTAAGTGTTCACAAACCGCATAACGGCCAAAAAAAGGCCTAAGTGCCACAAAGTAACAGACTATGCAAATCTGTCTTATCAGAGGGACATTCTTAAACGCTTAACGATCCTTTATATAAATCTGGGCCTGCATGGCGGCAGGAAAAAGACGCAGAGATGACACCGTGTCTCTACCTTACGATGATTTCGGTACACCAAAGGTACCGGGAAGTTCGCCGGCGGGAACTACAGTAGCTTGTCCTGCTCGTAGTAGTTGCGCAACTTGTGTGTGGGCCGTGCCCGTGAGTGTGCGTGCTGCGTAGGCGCGTCAAGGCACATCTGATTGGCTAATACTACACACTGAAGATAAATTAAATATTTTTTTATTAAATAATAACTAAAATGATCCATCTCTTCATCCCACACACCAAACGTGACATACAAAATGTCGTGGAACAGAAACAACAACCAGAAATATTTATAAGCTATCATTTTATTGTCATCACAGTTTGCCAAAGGGGGTGCTGCAGCACCTGCAGCACCCCTAGTTCCCGCGTCCATGGGTACTACAACAGAGCATGTGCAAATAAACGGCTCTGTCAGTGTTTGTGTGTACATGCGATTCACAGCTATTAATGGTTAAGCATTAAAAAGCGATTATTCACCCTGTGTTAACAAGGCTTGAAAGCCCTCCTCTCCCCTCTCTAATTCAGTAATGACTCGGGGATATGAACCCATCACTGAGCAGAGATGCTCTGGAGAGCTGGTCTTTGTGATGGAGGGGTTTGAAACAGAATGTGGGAGTCAAAATAATTTTGCGTTTATGTATAATGAACACAGATTAGATGGCGTGTGACTCTTAAATTGAATTTGTGCATCTTTAATCAAGTCTGGGGCATTTTGAACAACTGCACCACACATGTTGTGTGTTTGTTGATATTTCTTTATTTCCACAGAAACTGTTCTCTCATCTTTACATATGGCTTTAATTATTCCAACAAGGGTACAGTTGCACTCTAATTGTTTTGTGAGTACTTTAATCTATTTTCATCCAAATTAAAAGGATACTTTACCCCCACATGACAGATTCTGTCATTTATTTACTCTCATGTTGTTCCAAATATGTTTGACTTTCTTCAAAATATCTACCGTACTTTTGTTTTCCATTAAAGATTTCAGCTTCTCTTTCTTTAAAAATATAGCACCCACTGGCTAACCCATACCATAAAAATACTCCAGATGTATTGTGGCTATTTTTAGAGTCTTTTGAGTGTAAGTGTCTGGATTTAAATTTTTTGGTGAATAGTTTTCGAACAATTATAAAGCATGTGTTGTGTATTATTTTATAAAGTGAGTCATTCAGTTAGACAGAGGTGCTGAGGAGATTTTAGCACATTGCTAGGTTTCTAGGGTGTCCTGGTGGTTGTCAGACCATTACTAAGTGGTTTATAGGGTGTCCTGGTGGTTGTCAGGCCATTACTAAGTGGTTTCTAGGGTGTTCTGGTGGTTGTCAGGCCGTTACTAAGTGGTTTCCATGGCGTTCTGGTGATTGTCAGACCTTTTCTAGAGTGTTTTGGTGATTAGTATGCCATTATGAGGTGGCTTATTGTAGTGGTTTTTTAGTGGTTTCTAGGGTGTCTAGTGGTAACCAGCTACTTGTTAGTTTGTATAATATTATGGTGGTTGCTAAGCCATTACTAGGTGGTTTCTATGATGTTCTGGTTGGTTTGTTGGATATTCTGAGTGGTTTGTGTGGTATTTTGGGTGTTCTACTAGTTTATATGGTGTTAAGGTGGTTGCTAGGCTGCTACTAGGTGGTTTGTAGAATGTTCTGGTGGTTGCTAAGCCGTTAGGTGGTTTCTAGGGTGTTCTGGGTGGTTTGTATGATGTTTTGGGTGTTGCCAAGGTGTTACTAGGTAGTTTTAGGGTGTCTAGGTTGTTATCAGGCTGCTGCTAGGTTGTTTGTAGAATGTTCTGGTGGTTGCTTAGCCATTATTACTAAGTGGTTTCAAGGGTGTTCTGGTTGTTTGTATGATGTTTTGAGTGTTCTTCTGGTTGCCAAGGTGTAACTAGGTAGTTTCAAGGGTGTTCTGGGTGGTTGGTACTGCTAGGTGATCAAAAGATCTCTCCACAAGTCTCTGTGATATTTAATTCACATTTAATTGAATATTCAACAATATTATTGATCTATAGCGATACCAACTCTATAGTGGTTGACCAGAGCACTGCTATTATTTCTCACTTAAACTACAATAGAATTGATTTCCCCACATGTTTCGCGTCTGTCCTCTGCACGGCATTTTATTCTTTCCGCGCGGCCGCGCACGCGCGCAGCTTAGAGGGAACATTGGACTTGACTATTTTGGCCATATGGCCCCTACTTCAGTGAAAGATTTTCTCGTGAAAATGCAGTCTACCGCACCTCCGCTCATCCAGCTATTATTTGTGGTATTTTTTCGTATTTGTAGCACAAATGTTGTTTGCACTGAAGTTTAATGCTAAGGGTTCATGTTTGTTTAAATCACTACGTATGAGCAATAACAAACAACCAAAAAACCCATGCGAGTCTTTTAACAAGAGCACAAGCTTCACATTTCTGCCTTTAAAGAGCCTGTAAAATGGCCTGACCCAGAATATTCCTTTAATGACACGGGCCTTGACACGTTTCCTCTGAATCTGTGCTCTCTCTCTGAACTCAGGTCTGCTGGAGGATAATAATATGTTTCCAGCCGTGGTTCTGATGACAAACTGCTCTGAGGTCTTTGTGTTGTCCGTCACCGCCCATCAGAGAGGAAACAATTAGCTGCAACGCCGTAATTAAGGGTCTTGCAAATGGAAGGTTGACTATTAGAGAAACATTTCCCATAATGCATCAACAATGCTTTTAGAAGGAAGCCGACTGATAAGTGGTCAAGACAAACAGCCATTAAAACGGAGCTTCTCGCTTTTAGAAGTTACAGGAAACAATGAGATGATGGCGCTGAATTGTTGATGCAAATCAATTTCCTGGCTGGAGTGTGCAGCTGAGAATGTGTTTCTGCTGCCGGTAATCAAGATAATGTGACATTCAGCAGGAGCCAGGATATCTGATCTGAAAACCATCTCGGCAGTAGCCGTGGACCGCTACATAATGGATGCTGATTGTTTAAGAGGCCTGTGTTCCCTCACGGAGGAGAAATACGTGACAGCTCAAATCAGGATGATATGAATGGCTTCTAATGGTTTTCTAATGCATATTCAGGATGAAGAACTTCAGGGGGTTTTGTGCTTCATTAATGATTCATAAATTATAATAGGTGCTGGCACTGAAGGTCGAGACAGATGTCAGTCTGGAAGGTCACACTGAAATGTTAACTAAAATCCTCTCATTTCAACTAATCAACAATAGCACTTTCTCTCTCTCTCTCGCTCGCTGTGGCAAACGTTTGACTCCAGAAGGTCTGTTTCGACTGGAAATGCGATCGTTCAATGATTCTGAATGATGATGTTGTGCGACTGTTTTGATTGGCTGAAGTGTTGACTGGTGTCTGAGAGACTGACTCACAGGCTTCTGTTCTGTATGTGTGTGTGTGTGTGTGTGTGTGTTTGTTATTTATTATCTCTTGCTATTAGAGCCAAAGCTGTGGGTTCTAAATGGAACGGAACATTCTTTTAGGTCCTTGATGATGTCATCAATTCAGCTCTGAATTTTTAAGTTTGGCAGAGAGGAATTCATTCCTATGATTTTGGCTCATTATATGTTTATGTGACTGGGAGTTGTTATACATTTGTCTCAAACCATTTTTTTTTTTTGTATTATGTTTCAGTACTAAAAATATTGTTTAAATGTACATATTTTGTATTGTTTCACTTACATTTTTGCAGAAACAAGCAAAATATATTACCTTTTTCTAGCATGTTTAGAAAATATGTAAAACATTTTATTTAAAATATATTAGCATTAAAAATAAATAATTGTACATTATTAAAATATATTATTAGCATTTCTGTATGTTTTTTGTAGCAAGATGCTACTATATCTGTCTGTCTGTTTGACTATTTATAATGTACATTTTATAACAGAAACATTATATTAAATAAATTAAATATTATGCTTTTTGTTTTATTTATTTTACATATTTTGCATTACTTCTATTATTTATAGTAATACTTATATGTATATATATAATATTGTTTTTTTATTACAGAAAAACACTACAAAAAATAATTAAAACGTAGTATAACATTTGGTTACAGAACCAAATAAAAAATAATGCAAAACAAATAAAATATATTTATAGATATGCGATATATATATATATTTTTTAAATATTGTTGTTTGTTTATTTGTTTATTTATTAATTTAGACCTTATGCGCCAGAGAAACACACTCGCAGCCATCTTTAAAATGTCTGTATATTTCTATGGCATCGTTGCCGAAGAGTAATTTAGCTGGTATTTTAATGTAGAGTTAATGAAAGTTATCATGAGCATTACAATGATTAAAGCAGACATAATAACAAATGTCAAGATTTTAAAACATAAATCATTCACAAATGATTCATAAATCCGAAAGATCTTGCCTTCATGCTGTGGAAATTCGAACCAGAAGCCCGAACACAGCGAGATCTTTACAGTCCTATACTGTGAAAAATGCTTCTTGGTTTGAAGAAGGTTATTTGCTGGACCGAAAGTGTTGCACAGCACCATTAAAGAGACTTGAGTAGTGTTTGGCCTCAGGTAGAGGTGAGTTAATCGACAGTTTCTCTCACTTCAGAGCTCTTAACTCTTAACATCTCCATTGGGACCGTCCTTGCACTTAGTGTCCTGTATGTCTCTTCAGAGGATAAAAGCATCTGCTAAATGGACACAGCTGAGCTTACCTGAAGGAAGAGGTATGATCCTTTTGTGTGCATCTATACACACTTCATCTTTTTTAAAATCTTTTAGAGAACGCACTTTACCGTTATCTTGCTCTGATGATAGACTAGATAATAGACCAGATGCGGACAAACTATATTTTGTTATTTTTTACACAGGTTTGCAATGACAGAATTGTCTAATTGTTTCTAATGCAAAACATCATTCCATTTAAATTCAATTAGAGTATTGCACTTCTGAACACACAATCTCAGTATATTGGTGTCTTTCGTGATGCGTTATGCTTTTACGCTAAAAACATGGAAAAAGTTCAAGTATTTGTGAAGGATGAGAATTTGATTTTATTTGGCGCTCTGATGGCAATGGCAACTATGACCTGTGTATTTATGAGGCATGTGTTCTCTGAATCTATCAGTGTGTGTGTGTGTGTTTTGGGATTCCCACTGTGTTGTTTTTTTCTTAATTAAAAGCCAATAAATTGCCGTCCAGCACACGAGACTCATGCTGAGAAGTTGATGAAAACTTTGCCACTAATTACATCAAAAAATTTGTTGGAGAAAACAACTATCCCAGATACTATTCTCTCTCTCTCTCTCTCTCTCTCTCTCTCTCTCTCTCTCTCTCTCTCTCTCTCTCTCTCTCTCTCTCTCTCTCTCTCTCTCTCTCTCTCTCTCACACGTGCATTAATTCTCGGTAGGTTTATGGATCATTTATTGGGCGGGCGGTATCATCGGAGTACTATGATGTTTGTTGTCGGCCTGTTGTAATCTTTTATTGATGTAAAACGCTGTAATATATGATTAATTATTCATCAAACCGTTTCTGTCTGAATGAGGTTCTTCAGGAACGAGCAAACCTCTGGCTTTGAGTGGTAATGAACACAAGCGCTCATGGACTGATTGCACCGTTTCGCTCAGGAACACGATTTATTCGGATAATACACTGTGTTCTTTTGATTTTTAATGCACATTTGCACATGCAAGCAAACACACACACACACACACACACACACACACACACACACACACACACACACACACACACAGTGTATTCTCAGTGTAAAGACCATCATTACCACTTCTCACACACCATCGTGGTGGAACACATGGATTCTGCTTTTATTTCCATGGAAGACACCCACCGCCCCCATCCCCCCTGTGTGTGTGTGTGTGTGTGTGTGTGTGTGTGTGTGAGTGAGAGAGCGCTCAGACATGCCTGTTTCTAAGTTACCAGCTTCACTCTGCTGCCAGTTGAGTGTAATTCTGAAACACCTTTAAGCTTCAAAACAACTCGAGTGATTTGAGGGAAGGACAGCCTTTTACTGTGCTGGTATCAGACGGTAACACCACGAACCTGTATAAAGATGACCATATTCCTGTTAGTACGTATGCTTCTCTGAGAAACCCCAAAAGTGGTGTAACTGGCAAAAAAAATCCAAAGGACATTTTTTTCCCCCACTATTTTATATTCTATTATATATTCTATATCTAAAATAATTTTTATTTCTGTCAAAAAAATATTATTTTTGACAATCTAATATTAACATAAAAATAGAAATTACGTGTGTGTGTGTGTGTGTGTGTGTGTGTGTGTGTGTATAGTGTTTAAATGATTATCATATTCATATACCATGGAAGTAAGATCATGGGAATGTCCAAAACGATGATATTACCATAATAGCATGTAAAAAAGGACCAAAATACCAAAAATTACCATGTTACTACCATGGTATTCTTGGAGGTACCTTGAAATATCATGCAAATACATGCATTTTAGTATCACATTACATTTCAAAGTTGCATTGTATTACCATCTGACATACCATGATGCAAACGCACTTTTACTGTTTCAAAACAAACACACAAACATGGATAATATGCCCCGAAATCCATACCATATCTAAAAGCATGCACTTACAAAAAAGCACTATTAATTCCTCTGTAAATATCATAAAGTTTCAAAACATCTAATGCCATCATATACCATGGTACTGCTACATTACTTTTTCTAACGGAGGTATTTCCATGCTTTTGTATCCAAATCATGCTATTACCGTAGTAAACTGTAAGAACCGTCATATTACCATCAAAAAGATCATAATAATTCCATATTACTTTTTAGTAATTCTAATTTTTTAGAAAACAGACCAAAATCTCAGTTTTTCGGCATTAACACACTTGCTGTATGTGCGTCTGTTCTCTCGTCAGATCACAAAGTCATAATCAAAAGTGACAAGAAAGACACCTGGTAATGGAGTCCACCTGAAGTCTGGCATCTCTTCATTCTCAACCGCATTACACGAGCGATCCGTCCCCCACATGTGGGAAATACTAGTTGCTTTCCTTCTTTATCAGAAACGGCAGTCGCCACTCACCTCCGTTTCCCAGCGAGGGGAATCCCTCAGAAAGAAATCCCTTCTGTCCTCCTCCTGGCGCTCTCTCTCGCTCTCTCTTTCTGTCTGTGTCAGTTTGTCTTTTGTTGCTCCTCAAACTCTTTTCCAGCTCGCTGGGTGGCCGTTAATGTGGAGTTCATCCTGATCCTGCGGGGGTCCTGATGTGTCCGGCAAAAACCAGAGAAGAGCCAAAGCTGAAGACCTCACCAGTGAATCCAGGAGCTCCAAATGGAGAGAGAATGAGAGAGAGTACAATGTGAGAAAGGAGGGAGGGGAAGGTAAAGCTCTCAATGAGAGAGAGAGAGAGAGAGAGAGAGAGAGAGAGAGAGAGAGGAGGTGGTTGTGTGAGGAGAGAGAGAGAGAGAGTGTTTGTGTGTGCGTGCGCGCGTGTCTGCGTGTGTGTGCGCAGGCATGCAGTGGCCCCATAAAAAATTATATGAATTATATTATATAATATTATATTATATTATATAGGAAATATGCTTATAATTTTTTTATATATATATAATAATATATTATAGATAATTTATTTTAGATTTTCTATTTTATTATTACTGTATGTATTTAATTTTATACCTGGACTGTTTGATATTTTTTTATCTAATACAACTGTAAGGTCCTCAATTGTTAAAGTTCAAAAATATACACACACACACACACACACACACACACACACACACACACACACACACACACACACACACACACACACACACACACACACACACACACACACACACACACACACACACACACACACAAAGTTTTATTTATTTTATCCTTTTTTATAGGAGATATCTATAAGACAAACAAACCTGTGTGTGTGTGTGTGTGTGTGTGTCCTCTTTTCATTAGACTTTAATCTAATTTACTCTGACACTCTTCATATGAGTCCTTTGTGTATTTGGGATCACACAAGGTTACATCTCTTATTCAAATGCGCACACACACACACACACACACACACACACACACACACACACACACACACACACACACACACACACACACGATAGTAGGTTTGACTGTCAAAGGATTTCATCCAGAATTAATGACTGAATTACTCCCATGCCCTGAGTGTCATTGAATGTGTGTGTGTGTGTGTGTGTGTGTGTGTGAGACGGGGTCTTTTTTGCTACTAATATAGCCTGGGAAAACCCAGACCCTCTCAGTTGTAACTGAGTAAGGGTCTGGCAAAGCTCCATAGACAATTCATTTCCACAGGGGCGTCACCAACGGACGTCGGATAGATCTAAAACCAATCAGAGCGATGAATGACATGACGTATGCAGAGCGACGGAGAAACATCTCGAGACTCTCAGCAATTCTCTGTTTGTGTTAACGAAAATTACCATTTTAAATCGCTTGAAACAGACGCGATAGCTGATTCGAACGAGTGATGTTGTGATGTTCCACGGCGGCATCCATGTCTGTAATGTACAAAATCTGCGTCACCGTCTCTGCTCTGTCGTCATCGTGTAAAACGTTTCTGATTGGTGCCGCGATTTCGGCGGATTGGAAATGGGTTTCAATGGGCTCTTTGCCAGACCCACTTGCAGAGCAAATCTAAATTTGCCGGAAGTGGTCTGGGTTTTCCCAGGCTACTACTAATATAGTTGTGATTAAATAAAATCCCTCTGTAGTTTCACATTAAACACTTTCAGCGGCTCTGAATTGCTGCAAGATTCGCTCTCTCACACACGAAACAATATTAAATCCGCGAACGCAAGAGCATATGGCACTGTCAGTAAACACACACCCTCACGATGAAAGGACACCAGGGCCAGTGTAGTCGAGGAACAACTGTCACTTTTGGTAAACAGTCTCCTGCACATTAATTCAGCTGTGACCCGCCGGAAGAGCCCGCCTGGGCTGTAAATCACAGGTGTAGCGTCTGCGCCGCGAGGAAAGATGATGTTTACAAACCCAAGTCCTCTAAACTTGCTTAAACATTTATTCCTGGGCGAGAGAAACCCACGAAATGAGCTCTCAAAGCAAGAAGCTGTCACTCGAGGACAGCTCACGCCTGCCACGGGAAATAAAGAAATTTAGGTCATCATGAGCGTTTCTGTTGAAACTTCTAAAATGCTGAAGTAATGACGGGAACATTTGGTATTTGCTGAAAGGAATTTGGAAAATATTGGAATTTGCCATGAAATGCCACCAAAAACTCAATATAGAAATTAAATGACTTTCAGTTTGGAAACTGGAAGGTAAACCGTTATAAACTAGATATATATTCTAGTTTCATTATTTGTTGTTTACATTTGATTGATATTTCGAATTTGAAAACAAGGTCAAAGGTCACAAACGAAGGTTCCAATAGAACCTTTTAAGTTCCAATGATGTCATAAGAGAATGTGTAAGAGAAAACTTTTGAAACGGCAGTGTACATTCATTTGAACTAACATTGATCTGAAGGACGTTTAATAGAACATCAAGAACATTTTATTCTCTAAAGCTCCATATAACCGGCCCAAGAACCCATTTTTTTCCCCCTAACCCACAAAGAACCTTTATTTTTAAGAGCGTATAGACAAAGTAGACGTTTCGAGGCGGCCTGAGGTTTTATAGGTCTTCTGAACAGAGTTCTCTTGTTGTTTTGCAGGACAGACTGTACAAGCAGGATCAACTTACACAGTTTGAGCTGTTAAAGCGGACGGACTGTTCTGGACAGATGTGCCAAAACCCTGATGCTCACCACCGCTCTACATTTCTACAAATAAAGCTTGTTTAAGGTTTTTACTTGGTTCTTTTTGAGATTGAAGATGTTTCCGATGATACATTGTGACTTCTTAAAAGATTAGTTCACTTTCAAAAAAAACAAAACAATTGCTGATAGTTTACTCACCCCGATGTCATCCAAGATGTCCATGTCCTCAAAGGTTTTTGAGGAAAACATTCCAGGCTTTTTCTACACAGAATGGACTTCAATGGCAACCATCAATCCCAATGTTCAAAAGAAGGTCCAAATGTCCATCTCAATGCAGCTTCAAAGTCTCGACACAATCCCAGTCGAGAAATAAGGGTCTTATCTAGCGAAACGATCGGCCATTTTCTAAAAAAAACATGACATTTATATGCTTTTTAATCACAATAGTTTGTCTTGTGCTGGTCTGCGACGAGCCACATATTACGTCATCACGTTGGAAAGGTCACGAAAAATAAAATAAATAAATAATACAAATAAATGAAAACAAAGATGTCAGACGATTTTGAAGTTGGAGGAGAAAATTAAATGGAGTTTTTCGCCCTTCCCTACTTTTTTGAACCGGAGTACACAGACAAATAACTTATTTAAATAAAGATAGATGACGTGACCGTGACCTTTCCAACGTGATGACGTAACGCAAGACGAACTATTGTGGTTAAAAAGTTAATAAATCCAAAAAAAATGTTTTTGAAAGTGAACTAATCCTTTAGGGTCCGTGTAATGGTTTTGCATGGTTAGTTTCATGAAGCACAAGAGATTAAAAAGCTTTTTACACCTCTATTTTTGCGGCGTACAGTGAGGTCAGGTTTTAGTGATTGTGTTATCAGCCCGTTTTGCTCTTTTCCCGCCACTGTGCACACCTGAGAGTCACGGGTCATGACCTTTGACCTCCGCCTGATGTGGTCTTCACATCACAGATCACCTGCAGACGGAGGTCATGCGGTTATTGTCTCTCTGTTAATAGTGCACTGAAATGATTTGGCAAGTTTGTCACTTCTGCTGAATATCAGTTACCGTCTCGACAGCTGCTTTTCATTTTGCTTACTAGCCCATCAAACGTCTCTGATATTCTAATTTCTATGGCTCTCTCCTTCAATGTTTGTCTGTGGATTTAACGGTCTAAAAATTAATAACACTCAAGATATCATTATTGCTTCAGACATTTAATTATACACTGTATCTCAAATCATGTTTGCTCATAATGTCCTCTCTCTGGTGTATCATATAGTTTCATGGACTTTCTAGACGCATGTAAGCGAAGGCTACAAGATTACAGTGCAGGTATTCATTTTCAGTTCATTCATACAACTAAAAAATAAATAAATAAATATATATATATATATACACACACACACACACACACACACACACACACACTGGAATATTTAGTTAAATGCTATTGCCTGAGCTATTTATTTGCTTGCTATTATGCTTTGAATGCATTTCCCATATATTTTCAAAGTTTTAATGTTTAATGTCTAATTGAGATATTCATTGTTTTTGTGCCAGGTCACAATCATAGTTTTTAAAAAATGTGTATATATTAAAAGTTTGGGGTCGGTAAGATTTTTTTTGTGTGTGAAAGAAATACACACTTTTATGACAATAAATTGATAAAAAGTCATCAAAATTGATCAAAATATCAACCATTTATAATGTTATAGAGGATTTAGATTTCAAATAAATGATGTTCTTTTCAACTTTATAAAAAAAATCTGTTTTTATCAACTTTTTTCAACATTAATAATAAATTTTTCTTAAGTATCAAATCAGCATATTATAATGATTTCTGAAGGATCATGTGACACTGAAGACTGGAGCTGAAAATCCAGCTTCACAGGAATAAATGACAGTTTAACATATCTTCAAACTGAAAACAGTTATTTTAAATTGTAATAATATTTTATAATATTACTGTTTTTACTGTATTTTTGATCAAATAAATGCATCCTTCGTGAGCAGAAGAGACTTCTTTCAGAAACATTTAAAAAATGTACCGAACCCCCAATCTTTGGAACAGTAATGTGTGTGTTTGTGTGTGTATATGTATATATATAGTGTGTGTGTGTGTGTGTGTGTGTATTTTAAACACTTAAATTAAGTTACATTTTATAAGTAGCTCACATTGTAGCTAACTACTTGTTGAAATGGAAGCTCGACCGTAGCGACTTTAAATAATGAGCTCGTAGCTTTTCCAGCACTGCACTCGTTCTCTCTTTATTTATCTGACAATTCATTACCCAGATGATAGTTCTCCACATGGCGGCGGCGGCTCCCTCAAGGAACACTACCTCTCTAATTTAACTTGCAGAAACACAAATCAAAGAGCCGCTATGAAACAAATTAGAGTACATTTGAACCTCCGACTGAATGGCAATGAATAAATCAGCAATAAATGCAGAAAACACATTTTGAGTCCACCGAGGGGAACTTTAGAGCTCGTTGGCTGTAATATAACCGGTGTGAAAACAGCGCTCGAAACGGGATCAATTCTGCTCTTTGCCCGAACAATTATGGATTTTTCTTTAGCGCATAAAATGCAGGGATCAAAACACATCAATACCCGTGGGCTTCAGAAACGAGAGGATTAGTTATGGGAGAAGGTGATCCGCTCATTATTTACAAGGTTAAAGGTCAACTCCTGGACCCTGGGGAGTGTTTTTGAATGTCATCTGTAATTCGGAGGCATCATTCTTTCCCCGTTTCTCTCTGGGGAAACACCAGAGTAGCCTGTAGGTTTATATTTTGAAATAAGAGAGAGAACATTTAAAATAAGAGATAAAAAAATCACGTCCAAACTCAAAATAAGCGAGCGGATTGTATTGCGAATCTTATTGGGAGTAAGCTGGGAAGAACCGTCCTGTGCCGAGAAATTCAGAAATTCAATACTCCTGGACTTCTAGTTTTGGCCGGGTTTTTCTTTTGATTCATAAAATGCTGTTTCACATCAGTTCTTGTCAAAAGCAATGAGTTATATTAATAATTCTCGCACATGAAGCTTTAAATCACTCATTTCCTGGGCTGATTTCACCACTGGCCATTTGATCACGTTTTGTGCCCTGGATTGAGTCCCGCAAGCCTCTGAAGGACAAATGAAATTTTTCCGAAGAATCCGGGCTAAATCAATCTCAGTCCTGATGGATGAGGTAAGCCTGTGATTTTGGACAAGTGAACCCAGCAGAGCCCTAACCTTGGTGCGGCCGGCAGACTATATAGCACAACTGCTCAAACGTGCCATTGGGATCATATGTCATACCAATCTTGTCCTGAAATTGATCATGTGGGGTATAGGAGAAAAAACAAGCTGTAGAGCTCCAAAATTGACAAAACTGATTAGAAAATTAGATATATAATATCATATAATTCTATTCATATTTTTATATGTTAAATTTATATAAAATTGTATATCAATTTAACATATTTTTTTAAAAACAAGTTTTTTTTAACTTAATTTTTATTACGTTTTAATATTTTTTTTTAAATTTATGTAAATGTATAAAATGAAGTATACAATTTATTTTATAAATTTACATAAATTATATATTTTATTGTATATTATGATTTTGATATATATAATATATAGTAATAAATAAATACATTATAAAAACAGTATTGTTACAACTATTATTATTATTATATGAAATATAATTACAAAATAGATTTGTAAAAAATAACTTATTATATTTTGTCTATATTTAAGATAGCCTATAATATATGAACTTTTTATGAAAATAATATTTAAAGCTACTTATTATACAGAAGTATATGAATAATATTATTATTTTTATTTATAGTAATAAATAAATATATAATACAAATATTGATTTGTAAAAGTAACGTATTTGTAATGTTATATTTCGTATATTTCTATTTTAATATATTCAATATTTATAAATATATTTAAAGCTACTTATATAAAAGTAAATGAATGATATTATTATAACAATTATTTCTATTGTTATTTTATCATTTTTCATTATATGTTTTATAATGCTTTCAAATGTGGGATTTTCAGCCCGACTCAACACAAATTATCCTGCGAAAACTGTCCACGGATCCCGTCTGGACCATGAATCTTCTGACATTTCATTAAATCATGACGTTTAAACATCTTTGAAGGCTGTTGGCTCAAATGAGAATGATTATGTATCTGGCAGATGCTTTGTTGTGATCAGGCTGAGTTGTTGAGGGTAATCTCTGCATATTATTATCATAGAGAGGTTTTATTTAGATGTTATTTGGTTCTCATTGGGGAAGCCTCCAGCGGGATCTCTATATGCGAGACATTCAGGACTGTGTATTCCTGTCAATCAAATCTGAAAGAGGAAAGGAATTTATCCCATTCAGAGCCTCATGAGGAATATCGGCTTCTCAGTCTGAATAATCATGCAGTTTGTGTTTGTTTCTACAGACTGTGCAGGACTAGCTCCTCAGTCGTCACACAAAATGAGTTTTGTTCATCGAGAGCCGTCCTTAAGCTCAGTGAGTCTCGAGTAGTTCTGTGTCAAACTCTTTCTCTGGTGTCCTCAACTAAGTTTCATGAGCTTCTGTGTTTCAGATCAGTGACTCTACATGGTTCTGCAACTCTAGAGAAAACTCGACATAATTGGACCGTCTGTAATCGAGGAAGTTTCACTCATCCTCTGCACCTCGTAAGTTTAAATATTTGAATGTAATAATAAGCCAGATCATTATTGTTATACCAATACATATGTTTCAAATGCAAACATTTATAATATAAAAAATAATTTCATTTTATTATATATTTTTTTAGTATTAAAATAATTATTTCAATATTATATTATATATATATATAATATTCAGCATACACACATATAGGCATAAATATATTATTTCAATAATATATAAAGTATATTATATAGTGTATTCAATTATCAGACTTTTGAATAATTATATAAAAAATACTTATTTTATATTCATTTTTAGAATTTTTAGAATATATATAATTATTATTTTTATATAATTCATTATTCAAAAGTCTGATTATTTTCCTCAGTTAATAATTCAATACTATATAAGCATATTATATACAGTGTATTAAATTATATATATATATTTTTTAAATTATATAAAAATGATGTATTATATATTCAATATTAGAATTATTAGAATATAATTATTATTTTTATATAATTAATTATTCAAAAGTCTGATTATTTTCCTAATAGTTAATCATTGGTTGCAACATTGTTATGTATTCAAGTCAAAATTGATTTCTATAACACATTTAATAGCAACAGAGTTGCACCAAAGTGCTGCACAATAAAACATTCAGCATTTAAAAGGAACGCATAAAAGCATATTTTACATCCATTCTGTCAATTTCTTCAGATTTTCTTACAAAATCAGCGCAAAAAGTGTTAAATAAAGTGTTTCATAACGTGCAATGTTTACTGTAACGTCAAGTGTTAATTTTATGCCCTGAGAAACTTAGATCAGTGTACAGGGTTTGACTTTGCAGAATCTTCTGGATCTCCGGCAACACTCGTCAGGCCTCATTTGCATTGATAACTGCGGAAACATGCAAATTAGATCCGCCCTAAAACCCAGACACTGACGTTCCTCCTGTAAAAAAAAGAGTGAGAACATCCGATGAAAGAGAATATTGATATTTTCATCTCTTTATTTGTGGCGTCTGCATATCTCGATTATAAGTGCAGATGTCACGGAAACGTCGAGAAAATCAATTGAACAGATTTACCACAGAGCGCTCGCTCAGAGACACCTGCTCACGACACATGACAAACATGACCCTCGTTTGGACGCCGCTCAGTTTCCGCTTCATACTGCAAATCTGATATTTGTGCTGACAGTTTTCTCTTTCATGGCTCAGGACGGAAGAGTTTGAACTTGTGTTTAAATCATGTTTATTAGTATTGAAATATTCAGACTTTGGTATCTTCACTGTTATGTAAGTTATGACAACTTGCGGTGATTTTTGCATTGCTTTAACTCACAAGTTGAGCAATTTTTTTGTACTTTTTATTGTTATACAAGATTCAACTATTTTTTTAAAGTCAGTTTAATCTAATTTAAGTTGAAATGACTTAAGCATCCAAGTAGATTCTATTTTCTTTTTACGTTATTGTCAAATCTAAGCAGAGTTTGACACGGTGTTGAGAACACTTTTCAAAGTCTTGAACAGACGTGTTTTTATTTTATTATTATGTTTTTTGTTTTTTTTTACTCAAATTGTGCTTAGATATGCTAAGATACAGGAGACATCAATATGAACTCAAACATTTCTCATCATATTCCTCAAATCTAAGCTGCTATTTACATTAATTTTTAAGACTTATCAGCCGTTTTCTCATTTGTTTCTCTCGTTTTGAGAAGCAAACTCTGATATAAAATATGTTTTGGCTGCATATATGGAATGAATACAAGGAAATTCATATTTAAACCTTAAAAAAAGTATTATTTATTTATTTTTTGACTTTTAGAATAATGGGTCACCTGTCAGCCCTTTTTTATTCTATGTAGTGTTTACTGAGGAATGCAAAAAAGGGGCTATTTGTGCAAAAAGAAAAAAAAAAGTGTCCTCAGGGTTATGCAAACTGTCCCTGGTCACTATCTGTCTGTCATGCCCTGGAACTCATTTCTCATCTGTGTGTGTGTGTGTGTCGTACACAGGTGCACAGTGGTAGGGCGAAGAGAAGCTCTAGCAAGAAACACGATTTGATTTGTCATCCGTGCCCAGAGGGATCTCACACACATTCACTCACACACATACACACTCTGTTTATGCCATCCATTACCCCACAAACAAAATTACATACATACTGCTTTCCAGGAGACATAAACACTCCTGACAGAAGTGTCGGTATATGACAGATCTTTGAGCTGAAATGCTGTTCTGTATCTTAAAGAGACCCAGAGGAAAATGTATTATTGTGTAGAGGTTTCTTTTTCTTAGCTCAGTTTTTCTCAGGAGTTTATCTTAAAATTAACTAAAGTGGACACAAATGAGACTATAATCAATGTTGGAGAAAGTTACTTTTAACTTTAACCAACACTGACAATAATTGATAGCTATACAGTAGGAGTATAGAGTAAGGACGCACCGCAAATCCCACACTCATTGAGAAATTGTAGCGCTACGCCACTAAACCCTTATGCAACGGGAAATGGCAGCGCTGCACCGTTCTCCCGCTCAACCAGTCGGAGCGCCGGGGGCTTTAGACGGGTCTGTGCCAAGGGCTCGACCGCCTCATAATCTGACCCTGGTATAGACCTATAAAATGGAGCTGCTCATATCATTTAATGAGAATGTTTGAGTTCATAATGACATTAATACTGTACTCAAATGTGAATGTGGGTTCATATTGAGAGACTTTTGATTGCAGACTGTATCTTGGCAAATCTTAGCATATTTGAGACATTGAGATTTTTCACACTCTAAATGAGACACGAGAGATTAGGGTCTTTTTCTCTGGAAACTTAATTAGATGTCTCCATTTACTCTAATTATTAATCTCATTGCTATCTACAAGAAACAATTAAAAATGTTATGCATTATTTTACTTTTCTTTCCTATAAGCCTTTCTCATATTTCCATATTTCCTCATAACACAGTGTTTTTTGCATGAATTAAGTTTCTTGGATGAATTACCCACCATCTTTAAGACCACCTGGGCTTAATGTTATATTTCTGCCCATGTTTCCTTTTGAGTGTCCATCCATGTGATGAAACGACTCTTGTGTGTGCTACATGCAGATTCGTGTCTCCTAGCGCATGCGGATTGGCCGTACAGAAATAATTCTATTCTGGGAGAATGGAAGCTTTGATCTTAATAAAGGGAATGTTTGATGTCTGTGTGATGGTTCATCAGAGCAGGCTAGTTGCCATGGCTAGCCTGACGTCAGTGAGGCCAGAGAATACGTTCTCTCGCTTGCTGTTATTTTGAGCTCATTGTTCTCCTCACGGGGTAATTGTGTGGTTATAGCCACTGATCGCAGCTGGACTGGACCACAAGGCTCGAGTGGAGAGACTGGTTGGACTGAGGTGAGGGGGGGCATGGGGTGTAAGGTGTGAGGAGATACAGTACTGGGGTTGCGGGGGGGGGTGAGATACAGCTTTGGTGGAGATAGGTCGATTCAAAAGCGGGCCCAAGACATAGCCTTGTGGGATCTCATAGGATACAGGCTGAGTCACCAATCCTGACAGTTTGGCATAACCCTGACTCAAAGCAACCATGAGGACTTGATCAAAGCAACACTGCTGATGTATCTGAAGTTTTCCTGTAGAGGCTGACAAGTGAGAAACTATCAGAATAAGATTTTTTAAAAGATCAGTTGCATTTATCCCTGATCAAATAGGGTGTGGATTCATTTCCACAATATTCACATGATGTTGCAATAGATTTGTGCAATGAACTTGTTCAGTTTGAATTTCTAGAAGAGAGTTAGAAGAGTTGTTTGAGGCCAAATGAGTATCTGTAAAATGAGTTCTGTGTTGAATATTACTTGAAGAAACTTTCACATTTTGTTCTACAATGGAATTTACATGAATCTTGAAACCATGTGCTTAGAAATGTTTTTAAAACAGCTTTCTCAATAATTACTGAGACCAAAGGATGCAAATTGTCGTGCTTGACAAATTCAACAATAATTGTAGGCCTTACGCTGCAGTCACAAAGTGAATTTTTGTGTGCAAAACAAGTTATTGTCAATAGAATGGAGATGCATGAAGCGCCGCTTACACACGTCTCTTTTATGTGTGACCAACATGAACACGAGCAAAATGTGAGGAATTTTGTGTGGATTCCTATATAAATTACTTGATTTCATCTGCAAAATTTCACCAGTAGCAGTAAATGTGACAGCACCATTACGTAGCAACTTTATCCACAGGCTTTATTTTTCTCATAAATCAAAAAACTGCTATTGTAAACAACCATTTAAAGTTCCTGAGACTACCCGTGGTGAATTAGCCTGCCGGGTTGACCTAAAAATTGACGTGATGAATGAAAATCTCCATTACAGGGACACTTTGCCTGGAGCAACCTAAAGTTAAGTGCTTTGCTCGAGGGCACGATAGAGGTGGTTCATGGTTCACCTCTTGCGGTGATCAAACAGCGACTTTGAGGTAACCAGCCCCGAGCGCTGAACCTCTACACCAAAGTCTCTTAAGGGTTTCACTAGGTTTTGTTTTCTTGATTGTTGTTTTTTTTTAGAAAACTGCTCTTTTACTCTGGGAAGCAGAATAAAGTTAAATAGTCCACAGAGGAACAATCTATGAGCTATAGCCATTGTACCCTTAAAGCTTTAAGCTTGTGCACCAAAACAATGACATTCAGACATTTAGAAGGTATTAGCATTCAAAACATAGTATCTCACTTCCGCCAATATGGATCAATGATTTTGTTGACATCACTCTGCACTTCAGCTTCTCATCAGATTTCTTGTCCAATCAAATGCTCTCTAGAATCTGAAGCTCCGCCCCCTACACTATTAACATATGCTGAAGCTGCGGCTGAAATTAATTACTTGTTCACACATTTACCATTTACTACATGGTGAATGGCACATCGTGCACTATATAGGGGATAAGGAAAGATTTAGACAGTGTAAATATGCGAATGAAGTCTGGTCTCACGTTAGTGTCACACGAACCACCGCTGCTCCGGTCCATAGACACGATACGACAGCACAGAGCGGATCATGTGATCGAGTCGTCGCTGACCACAAAACATATCGGACCCATTTGAGTTCTACACAGAATACAGTATTTTAAAGCGATATGGAGGAGAGGAAACTGCGGCTTTATCGAGCTCAACAGCTCTAGCCCAGCCGTGATATAAATTAACCGCTATATTCACCATTAAAAAAAAAGGGAAGGAGCTGTTCGGTATGTCCCGCCCTGTCTTCCTGTTTCAGTGGAAATTGCGTCAACACATTGAATAATGCTGCGTGTTTCAAGGCACTTCAGAGGACTTTTAAGCAAGGAACCTGTGTTGTTTTAGCAGGTAGTGCTAACTATTTAATGCGTTTTAAAACCACTTTTAAGCACTCCTGATTTCATCATCATCCTGGGAGAAGTTTTGGGAATCAGAATCTCCGCGTTTAGGGAAGAAAATCTGGTCTTGACCGCCATGTTTCATGAGTCATTCTGCCTTGATCAGTAATTCCTGGCGTGATGTAACAGGTGCGCAGACACTGTGCTGGCTCTCATATAGCACTGACCAAAGGGACTTCTTGCAAAAGCTGTCAGAGTTCAGGTACGCAAACTCTATCTTTGTGCCTCCATGCAATGGAGATTCAGGCCTCAATTAGTCCTGAAATAACCCGAAAGGCGAGGCTCAAGCAGTGCGACTGACATTTAACAGACAACACATTTTTTCTTATTATTTTACTTGTGGCACACTGTATCATCAAGAGAAAACTTACAGGAGATCTGAGACCAAGAGGAACATTTAAAGGAATAAATGAACATTTTCTCATCATTTGTTGACTTTGTCATGTCGTTCAAATCCATATGACTGACTTTCTTCAGTAAAACTTGGGAGTTTTAGGCACGCTTGAGCTGTGCTTTCCGTACAATGAAATTACACTCTTAAAAATATATTTATTGACATCAGTGGTTCCATTAAAAACCTTTACCATCCATGAAAACTTTCCATTGCACAAAAGGTTATTTCAAGTGGAAAAAGGTTATTTATATTATCATTATTATTATTAAAAATGGCTCTTTTAAGAACTGTTCACTGAAAGGTTCTTTATGGAACCAAAAAAATGGTGGTTCTATGGAAACAAATAAACAAACAAACAAACAAACATTTGTGTCTAGTGTAGATGGTGATTTAGACTGTCCATAAATGCCAATAAAACTGTCATAAAGGTAGTCCATGCAACTTTTGCACTATATTTCAACTCTTCTGTAGTCGTGCAATAGATTTGTGTGAGGAACAGACTCAAATTTAAGCTGTTATTCACCTGAAAATCTTCTAAAATATTATAAAATTTTGTGATAAATTAAAAATGATGCTGCTTGACATTACTGCTAGCTTAACATCTCCTTTTGTGTTTTACAGATGGAGGAAAGGCATGTGGGATTTGGAACGACATGAGGGTGAGTAAACGATGACAAATGTTTCATTTTTGATCTGTTCCTTTAAAGAGAACAAATCAAGCTTTGATTCAAGAAGAGTTTAGTAATATTGAGTTCACAATCAATATCAAACACATGATGGATAACATCTGAGGAGGAATTGAAGTCTGTGCTGATTTTTTATCTCACAAATGTTAGAATGATTCTGCTTAACTTTGAGGAAATCGGCTATGATTCATTCTTTTGGCTCCGAATCCTTTTATTGTGCCGTATGTGTCTTTCCCCCCTTTTTTAGTTTCTGTTTCTTTCAGCTTCTCTTGTTCTTTCAGTATCATTCATTGGTAAATTTGTTGTTCTCAAAATTTTGGCTTTTATGAAAAATAAGTTCTTATTTACTTTTTTTATGCAGGTGAAAAAAATCTAAAGCAATTTAGAAATTAGACCTTCAGTGAAAGAAAAAACCAGTACAGAACCACAGCTTTGGATAAAGCAGGTAACCAGACAGATAGCAGATCTCTCTCTCTCTCTCTCTCTCTCTCTCTCTCTCTCTCTCTCTCTCTCTCTCTCTCTCTCTCTCTCTCTCTCTCTCTCTCTCTCTCTCTCTCTCTCTCTCATCTCTCTCTCTCCTCTCTCTCTCTCTCTCTCTCTCTCTCTCTCTCTCTCTCTCTCCCTCATCTCTCTCTCTCTCTCACTCTCTCTCTCTCTCTCTCTCATAACCACATGGAGAAACGTTCATTATTTTAGCAGTCCTTTTCTATCTGAACCTCTTTTGGAAGAGCAGGAAAATGAGAGAGTGTGATCGTACTGCATCTCTCCATCCTGGCATAAATCCCAATTAATTATTATGCTCAAATTACCAGGGATCCTTAAGGATAGAGAGAGAAACAGAAAGTGGTTCAAAGCACAGTGGAAATCTGAACCAGCTGTGCAAGCTTCATTCTTCATGTCGTAAAATGTATTTTTTGTATTTTCATTAATAACTGGGCTCTGTGCCTTTTAGTCATTTGCAAATGCGCACTCACACATTGATCTTATCAGCAAACAAACATTCAAGTAGGTTTAGGAAGAGAAAACCTTAAACAGAGCACTTTAACAATTACAGTTCATCTTTTACAGGGGTTAGAGAGAGTTTAGAACAGGCTGATCTTGAACAGTCGTCAAAACTCATTCATTCAGCGGCTATACCCGATATTGGACAGAAGTGAATTTGGGGAAAACAAGTCATGAATGGGTGAACTTCGCTTCGAAAAACATGCTTTTTTTTAGGACTTTTTTTGCTTGTTTAAATTTCAAGAGAGTTTAAAAAATAAATGTCCAGTAATTGCTACCATTCTATGATTTGTATCACTAAAATATATTTTATTGGAATTATATACATTTATACTATATTATTATTATTAAATGTATTGTTACTGTATATATATATATATATATATATATATATATATATTATATATATATATATATAATATCTCTGTCACTCAATTACAGTGACAGGAATATGGAAAAGTGCCTTAATGTCACCCTAATGGTCTTTAAAACAGACTTTATCTTTTATGTTCAACATAATTCTGATTTTGGGGAGAAATGTGATCTGAACATGTTCTTGAGGTGTTTGGTGAGGTTCACTCAGATATAGGGGGTATTTCAAAGGAAATCCTACTTCTCCGTTTCTGCTGAATTAAAACATATAATGGTTTGCAGTAAATATTTTTGGACTTTCCAGCCTGACACTTGGTGATAAAACGCATCCCCTCCTCCACGATAAGTCCTGTCTGTTTCCATAGCAACCTCGCTGCTATCAGCTGGCAGAGACCCAGAGTAAAGCGGATCCGTAAGTTTGGGGGAATACTTCTGCACTTCCTGCTTCCAGATCTGTCCAACAAAGAGCTGAACCCATAGCTGTGAAGCTTTGAAGATAAAGAACAGGGAAAATGCTCGTGGCGGCTTGTTCTTCATCAAGAGACCAATATCAACCCGACAGGCCACGATGACCGTTGCTTCCAACAAAGATCCATGCATGTCCATCTGGACCGGTCAGTGCCCAAATCAGACATAAGGAGAGCTGATATAGTGACTGTTAAACCGCTAGTATCCACCAAACACCCACTCTGAGGCCTTGTGGGTCTGGCATTACTCATTTTACAGTCACAATGACGTCTCTTTGAAGTGCGTTTATATTCCTGCTGTCTCACTCGTGTTTGTTCTTCAGCGTGTGATGATGATGATGATGTCATCATCCCAGGGGTGCGACTGAGATATTTAGATGTAGGTCAGATTTCCATGACAGATATCTGCCCTACCAGCCTGATCTCATGAAAATGTGTCTCTATAGCACGCATTGTGTTTATCGTACAATTTATATGCAAAAATTAGTTTTTGCGTGCATATGATACGCAGTTTTCGCGTGCATTTGATACGCACTTCATTGCGTGTAATACCACTAATCCTAACCAAACGTATAATACACACACACACCCCACACCACTACTAAACCTACCCTAACCAACCCATGCGTATCATATGCACGTTAAAAACTCATTTCCGCGTATAAATTGCACGATAAGCACTGCGTGCTATAGAGACGCGTTTAGTGTGACCGGGTTGGCCCTCTGAACATACAGCCTGATGAATAAGCCTTGTTGATTTGATAATGAGATGATAACAGGACTGTTATGATTCATTACAGGAAAGCAATAACAATAATTGTTTTGAAGGCAATAGCCACATTTTGTTTCATTTTCAGAAAAAAAAAATAATCTCATTAGCAAGTAAAATTCTAAAATCACCTCTTCCAAAAAACACACCACTACACAATTAACACATAAAATATTAATATTTGCCTATTGCATTAATAAATACAAACATAGATATATCATCTGAAGCAATTACAACAAGTTTCAAAATAAAGAAGCAAACCATTATAAACATATAAAATGAAGTCAAAGATCGTACATTTAAAGGGGAACTATGCAGTTTTTTTAGCTTAATTTACCGTAACTGAACAGCTTCGGAGTCACTGGAATGGTTATATGACTTGTTCCGGGTTGAATGGTGGCCGCCTCGCTTCCCCTGGTGCCTGTGAGCGGACAACATTTACAGTATATGCCTTCTGTGTCATGCATACCTCAGTGGACATGGCTCCGTGCGTTCGTCGGCTTCTTTGAAAACAAATGCACATGACCAGAGGGAGAAGATGGGAGGAGGGAGAGTCGCCAACGAGTTTTTACGACAAGTGTGGTCAAATATCTATTCTGAAGCTGTAGGGGGAGCTCTATAGAGAAACCTGCGAGCAAAAAGTGAGAATACAGCGAAGAAATTGCCAAAACTGCATAGCGCCGCTTTAAAGGTAGATTGTTACAATCTGGAGCCTTCTAACTAAATGCTTTCTTCCCAAAAACTTTCTAAAGGAACAAGAAACCAATTAATGTGAGGAATGCGTTAATTGATTTGATGAAGAATATGATGTACTGATGCTAATTATTAGGGTAATTAAAATGTACACATTTACAAAAATAAATTTGCAACCAGTGAAGATGCCTTCTAATATTGTGTGGAGACCATTGGAGTAAATCTTACATAATACAATATCAAATGACCAATTCATTGAAAGCTGTAGTAAGAGGCAAAAGATCAGTTATCGATAAACTATCTGCATTATCTGCATAATCAAAAATGGTAATATAAGTTGCAAAGCAATTTCTACTTTTTTCAGATCGATACAATACACCGGTTTCAAACTGAATCTTACGAAGTACAGTATATAGACAATGTGTGGTTTTAAAGTAAGTTCGGCAGCCTTAAGCCCAAATATTACATGTGATCTATGCAAGTATGTGCCATCATTACACATTATTGTTAGATTATTCGATTTTAATTTAAACATACATGTTTCCGGTGGCTGGAATTTTGTCAGTCAAAAGTAGTCGATCTCCGGATGCAACGTAACATGAGGAGAGGAGAGATGGAAAGCTCCTAAAGCTTGTTTCCATATAAATTCTAAGTGTCTAAGTTATCATGCTTTTCATTGGAATTACAAGTTCATGACATTTCTTCATATGGAGTCAGTTCATTACGTTGCATTCTTAGATCGACTACTTTTGACTGACAAAATCACCTTCCAGCCACCGGAAACATTATCTGATAAAGTGAGTCGTACAAAACCTTTCTTTTTAGTAAACTCTGTACACAAACAATGTAGTCAATGCTCGAGTTCATGTGTAGAGCTGGTGATACTTCAAGCCCAGTTTCATGTTGTGTCGAGCCGCATTAGTGTTTTAAAAATAGTGATTTTGATGCTATCATAGAAGTGCCCCTAACACTCCCATTCAAAAGGCAATTTGACCCGAAAACGAAAATACGGTCAATCTTAAAAGTGCCGTTTACCATTCTAATTATGCTTTTACACGAATGTTTGACACGGGTAGATTAACAAAAAGAGCCTAGGTTAAATTTTGGCTACAGTTACCCTTTAAGTAATAAATGATTAGAACTTAAGTAATATATAATTTCTCTATAAACTTAATTGGGCCACTCTGCTTGGCAACACCCTAGAAACCACCCAGAACACCCTACCAACTGCATAACAACACTTTGGCAACCACCTACACATAGTCCTCTCTTAACTCATGATATTTCCCTATCCTGATCTTCACCTGCTATATCTGAGGGGTTTCCATGGAAACAGGCATGTAGCGGGAACTGATGGCATTGTTGGAAGACAGCTCACATGGAGAGCTGAGGAGTTCCTCCCTCTCTCTCTCTCTCTATCTCTCCGTCTCTCTCGCATGCACAATATCAAAAGAGTCCTAGAACGGTTTCCTGACGGCTTCCCTGCTCGCGTGTTGTCCTAAACTCAGCTCTGAGATCTACAACAGATGTTTGATGCTGTGATAATGACATCAGTTTTGCTGCTATTGCACATGATGTGTTTGTTTTACTGTAAACGCACCACATAAATATTCTTAAGTACATCTTTAGTGCCTCGTCTGTAGCATTTAAACACATACAGTAGCTTTCTGGCTGTATGATTAGTGTAGTAACGACATTAATTGTTGCTTTTGCTCCTGTTTTGATGGAGACATTAGAAAGGCGACAGGAAGTTCAGGCGGGATTGAAACATCTCTCATACAGTAAACACACCGTGTCTCAAGCATGTGGTTCCCCATTTCTGGTTATTGTCATTAATAACCTTTGCATTCAATCCTAAAGTAATCTTCTGTTAAGAAGATTGTGTTTTTGCAGGGGAACACGACTCATTTCTAATTTCCTAATCATCATGGGATTTCATGGGAGATTGAAGATGCGCTAAACTTTCTTAATACATCTCTGGCTGTTTACGACAGGAAGACGAACCGCAGCGAGAGCGCGTGAAACAATAGTGACAGACGGGGGACTGGTTTTACTCACAGGTTTGCCAAAAAAACACAAAAACATCAGGCGTTTGTGCTCATCTGGCACAACTATGTGTGTCCCCTATAAGATCTCATGTCTCTGGATTATTTATTTATTTATAATAAAGAGACCAATTAAGACAAAATAATGGGTGCAAATATATATATATATATATATATATATATATATATATATATATATATATATATATATATATATATATATACATGCATATATATACATGTATATGCATGTATGTATACAGTATACATACATACACACACATAATAAATAATTCTAATTAAGTTAAAATATATTTAATTGTAAATATGAAATATAATACATTTTAAATACATATAAGACACACACACACACACAAAATATAAAAAAACAAATGTGTATATACAGTATATATATAAAATATAGAAAACTAATATATATATATACTGTATAACATAATATTTTTACACTTATATAAATATGTATATATTATTAATTGAAAAATGGCAGCGCACAACATATTGTGTAACTTTTTTTTATGTAGAAAAACAGCCATTTAATGTGCTATTGAAATTGTTGTTTCATAACTATACACATTTTATTGCAAATATTGTTTTACTTTTAATGTCTGCTAGTTGTCATTTTTGTTATAAGCAAATGCTTTATTACTGTAAAACACAACCAATACATCACATAGACCATCTATTTATCAAATCTTTTAAAGATGGTGTTAAATACATGAGCATAAATCTGCCTCCGTATCTCAAAAACGGGATGACAATAGTAATATACAATGAGATGATCATTAATAATCACTAGCCTAAGTAATATTTTAGCATTTGCAAAGTTTGACATCACAGTCGGCCTATGCACATTTAAAGCTGTTACAGTGTTCGTGTGTGTTCTGTATCTTCCTTCAGGAGGACAAGCGCATTCCTCTCAACTCCAGAACCGGCTCTCTGAGGAAATGCATTTGAAGGGCAACCAGTAAGGAAATGTGGCTCCTCGTAAAAAAATGCATAATGATGTTTCAAGCCTGATGCCTTGTAGAAAAAAGATAGGAGAGAGGGGAATAGTAGATGATTTCTGGAGAATAAATGTGATTAGAAATGTAACCCGGGCCAATGAGAGTCTTAAAGGTTAGGATTACATGTCATTTCTGTTTGGTACCAAGTCTTTAATAGCATTTCTCTCTAACACAAACTTTCTCTCGCTCTGTTTTACAGATAATACGGGCTCAGCAAGACCTCTGCTCACTAAAGGCCACGCGGGCTCCTGTCGTGACAGCTAATAATGCCCAATACAGACCCGGTCCCGACCTCCTCAGGTCCACATTCAGGACACCCGTAGACTCAGAAAATGGCCTTTCAGAGTCCAACTCAAAGGTTCAGTGCTGCGTTTTGCATCTATCGAGCATCTCTTTGTGTTTCCTCAATGGACATCAGAAATGTGACCCACAGATATAATAAACTCTTGTGCAGATCTTAGCTGGTCACCATGACCCTCACAAAAATACATCATTTCTATAGTTTCCATCAAAGTTACTGAAGTTATGATGGTGTCAAATTTGTAATTGTTTTCTAGCCACTGCTGTCATCAAAATGGAAATTAGCCCTCTGAACCCGTTTAAAGGAGAGCCCGTATTCAATAACTTTGTTTTATTTTAATATCAAGGATGATTTGAATATTCATAATATATCTGTGACAGCATCTTAGTTGCACTAATCATTTGTTTATTTCAACTAATCGGTTCACTGATTCTTTCACTCAAAAACATTAACAATGTTCCATTCAAAAGTTTTAGTAAAAATGTACGGACAAGTAAACATGGCTGTTTATTATTGGTTAAAATACATGAATGATTCAGCATCGTCCTTTCATTTAGAGAACATTGTGTTTCCCCCCCAGTGGAAACGTGCATTTATTTTTAGTTGTTTACTGTGTGTTTTTTTTGTATTAGTCCATTAATGTAATTGGCTTCAATGACTGTTTGGCTGAAAATTATGGTTCCTCAGAATGTGGGAAAACATGTGTTTAAGCAACGGACAAAATAGAAAATACCCTGCATATATTATATTATTATATTATATTATATTATATTATATTATATTATATTATATTATATTATATTATTATTATATTATATTATATTATGTTTATTTTATATGCATTTGATTTTTATATGCATTTGATTTTTATATGCATATGTTTATTTGTATTTATGCATTTTTGCATTTATTTGAGCAGTTTTTAATTTATTTTATATGCATTTTATTTATTTGTTTATTTTACATGCATCTGTTTATTTTATGTGCATCTGTTTATTTTTATGTGCGTTTCTTGCATTTATTTATGCATGTATTCATTTATTTTATATGCATTTTTCATGTGCATCTGTTTATTTTTATTTGCATTTGTTTATATAAATATATATGCATGCTTGCATTTATTTATACATTTATTAATTTTATCTGTTCATTTTTATGTGCATTTTCTTTTTGCATGCTTGCACTGGCTTATTGATTATTGAACTTTATTTATGTCATTTAATTATGTTTTTTTGGTGGAAACTAGTTGCCCTGATCAGTAACACGTTTACATGTATCAGTAACATTTACTAATACATGTATCTGTTCATATTAGCCTACTTAATGGACCTGAAGTAACAAAGTTTTACTTTTTTTTTTTTTTTTAGAGTCTATAAAACCAAAGATGTGCCAGTCAAACAAAACTGATCTCCTGCATGATCCTCTTCGCTTTTCTTCATCATGTTGAAATATCTGATTGCCTGAGGTCGGAGTCGTACAGTTGCTAATGTGAAAACAACCACAGTCCTATAATATTCCATGGGTAATTTATTGCAATAAGTGAGCAGCCAGAGTCCCGTCAAAGGCAGCATGAGGAATCCAGAACTCTGTCGGCTAATAGGAGATTATGTGCCATCTTTGACATTTGTGCACCATTTTCAATAGAACCGTGCTCATTATCGGAGCAATTACGCTCGTTTTAGCACCTAATCGTGTGGCAGAGGAATTAGCAACGATAGCAAAGAAAGCACATTTCACGCTTTGGCTTTTATATAAGTAGAATTACTGCAAGGGCCATCAGGGGAACCTCTCTTTTCAGCACACATATTATGTAATTCAGACAACAGGGAAGTAACCGGCACAAGTTTGTGAGGTTTTGACAGAGAATCATGATCCAAAATAGCTGTAGTTTAGATGACACCGGAGCAAAAAGCTGTGACCGCTCATTCAGGAAATAAATGGAGCGATTTGAGGATCCTTCTGTAAACCGAATGAAAAGGACACGAGCTATTACGCTGTGGTTAGAGCGAAAAGACAAACTTTTTAGGAGCTGCTCAGCACGCTGACATTTGCTGGGAAATTGAAAGGCATTTCACAGGTAGAGTGACCTTTGAGCGAGATGTGAATTATCTCCCACACATCTATTCATGCGGCGGCTTGTGCGTTATGAATAGGCTCATAGCTGCCAGGGTCGGCTTGCACTTATGCTGGTTAAAGGAGTAACCTGACCTTCGCACACATGAGCAGTGGATCTGTGCTTGACAGGGAAGCCGCATTGCTTTGGCGAGGTTGCGCTTGCCGTTTCACGTTTACTTTGGTTCCATTTGGACGAGGTTATAACTTCTTCGATCAAAATTGACTGTAAAGACATTTATCATGTTTTTAAAAAATACTTCTATATTAAATAAATGTTGTTATTTGGAACTTTCTATTCATCAGTTATTTCTGATGAGTAGAATTTTTTAAAATCACATTTTCCACAAAAAAATATGCAGCAGCACAACTGTTTAAAACATTGATAATAATCAGAAATGTTTCTCGAGCATCAAATTATTATATTATAATGATTTCTGAAGGATCATGTGACACTGAAGACTGGAGTAATGGTGCTGAAAAATTCAGCTTTGATCACAGGAATAAATTACATTGTAGTAATATATTGCAATACAAAACAGTTATTTTGAATTGTAATAATATCTTAAATAAATGCAGCCTTGGTGAGCAGAAGAGACTTAAAAAAAACAACAACAACAACCACACACTTTTGAACAGGACTGTGTATGAGTGTGTTTACTTTATTTTCGAGGGTGGTAGAGCCAAAAAAAAAAAGTGTTTAACTTACATGTGGGTGAAAAAACAACAACACATGAGGACTGAATAAGAATATATGAACAGCTCTATGTCTAATGCCACACACACACACACACACACACACACACACACACACACACACACACACACACACACACACACACACACAGAGCCAGTGCGAGTGCCTGAGGATTGGAAAACTCTTCCCTTTTCTTTTAATTAGCTCACTGGAATAATTTTATCGTCTTTTCACAAGAACCTGTCATAAGCTAAAGACTGCAAAAAGACTTTCGGAAACCTCTTCGTTATATGTAAGTTATATCTCTTCTGTCTCCCAGGATCCGTTTCCTATTTTCTGTAAGGGTCACATTTTCCTAGAGGTATACGGTTGGCTAGAGCGGATCATTTCCCAAATCGATCGAATGCCCAGACTTAATTGCGTTTGATTTTCTTCAGGTTACTTCCTGGTCTGATAGTCATCAGTCATCTCTAAAGAGCGGCTCGTTGTTGCGACAGTCGTGATGGATTTAATCTGATTGGCTTGTTATCCGTTCAGGAGGTTGAGTTGAAACTATTGATCATTTGGCTAAAAGTGGAATCTAATAGGCCTGTATCACGAAGAAAGCTATTAGCGAGAGATTCAACGACACACTGCAACTTGATGTTTCATGTTTTAAGGTATCTCTGGATTTTTTGGGGGCTGAAAACCACACAGGAGTAATTGGAGCGGAGCAGGGAGCAGATCTAAGGTTTTCCACCCACATGTTCATTAATGAGACGGATTTCAGGATTTCAAGCGATCAGAGGGCAGATTCTAGATTAAGACCAAGACGTTTCTTGTAGAGATCAAGCGCAGATTTATTAAACTTCACTCTCACTGTCTGTCTCTTTTCCGGTGTCAATTTCATGCTTTTAAGATCCCAGTGTTGCAAAATTAGGCGTCTACAAAAAATAATAATACAGTCTTTCCATTTAGAAATTGCTACACATTTTTTTTTAACATTTTTGCATGGGTGTTACTTCCTATGTTATTTGTTTGCGGTTGTTTTTTTTTTCTTTCTCCCCTTTTCTCTCTTTACTTTCACTCTTAGCAGGACGATGCGGCTATCTGGTTATCCGGTTGTTGTGCTGCTATATGTTGCAAAGAGTTTTGTCAAAAAACATTGAATGAGCAACATGCCTTTGCCCTCTTTTTGCCCTAACTTCTAAAGCTAAACAGCTAAACCTTGCTATCATGAGTTTTATGAGTGGTGTTACTAAAACTAAAGGTATTATGGGTGGTTGCTGGTAACTTAATGGCTCAAGTCTTCAAGTCCTCAATAAGCTGTAGATGAGAAATATAGTAATGATCCATGTGTTAACAAACACCATAGTGTCAGAATTGAGATGGTCTCAAATATTCATTCAAACTTACTCTTCAGCTTTAGTGACTGGCTTCTGTTCAAGCTTTACTCAGTTAGCCATCTGAAGCACAAGGCCTTTTCCTGCTGTCTATGAGGAACATTTGCAGCATGAGTGAATCTTGCCATCAAACACTGAACGCCGGGGTCTTGCGGCTCCCAAGTGATTTGTTAAGTTCGAGAGTTGCAGTCTATGTTGGCACAGCAAAAAGTCCTGATTCCCAACAAAACTGAAAAGTGCACAATGTGCTGCTAGCTCTTTAGTGTGCACTTCTTCATTGTGATTTTGCCACAGTGAATTAAGCCACAGTATTACTAATGCTTACTCTGTTCCAAAACTTAGTGCCTTGCTGTTTACTGTCTGCAACAGAACCTGATCTGGAACGCTCTTTGTAAGCGCCACACAAATAGCGTTTCTTACAAAAAGTGCGCGATTCTCAACAATTGATTCCGGTAGCCTGATGTTAGCATGTTGCTAAGCTAAAAACATCTCTGCAATGGTTATTTTCTGCTGTTGCTGTTTCGTCCAAACAAATTCAACGTTATATTTGTATAGACTTAGGCCTACTTGTGACTTGTTAATATGTCTAATGTTATGACAGTATTTAGATCCGTATACTTTTCATGTGTTTTCGGCTGGTAAATGTGCATATCTGCTGTTGTTTCTATAAATACAGTATATGCAAGAATCCAGCAGCCATATCACCCTGTAGCCCAAGACTGGTTGCCCACTGAAGCTAAGCAGGGCTGAGCCTGGTTAGTACCTGGTTAGTACTCAGACGAGGGGTGTGTGAGAAAGTGAAGTTAGTGGAGAGCGCAGCTGGTGTGGCTGTGTCCTCTGGTCTGATCCTGCTAAATGAATAAATGTAAATGTAAATGTACTTGGATGAGAGACCATCTGAGAAAACCAGGTAGCTGCTGGAAGAGGTGTTAGTGAGGCCAGCAGGGGGCGCTCACCCTGTGGTCTGTGTGGGTCCTAACACTCCGGTATAGTGACGGGGACACTATATTGACAAAGAGTACCGTCCTCGGAGACGTTAAACCGAGGTCCTGACTCTCTGTGGTCACAAAAAATCCCAGTATGTCCTTTGAAAGAGTAGGGGTGTAACCCCGGCATCCTGGTCAAATTTTTGCCCAGTGGCCTCTGTCCATCATGGCCTCCTAATCATCCCCATATACTGATTGGCTTCATCACTGTCTCCTCTCCACCAGTAAGCTGGTGTGTGGTGGGCGTTCTGGCCCAGTATGGCTGCCGTCTCATCATCCGGTGGTGCTGTACATTGGTGGTGGTTGAGGAGATTCCCCCTTCTATGTATAGCGCTTTGAGTGTCGAGAAAAGCGCTATATAAATGAATTATGATGAATTGATTATATATTAATATATATATATATATATACACACTCTTGCATTGTCAATACAAGATCCAGACCAAAAATTGATGCACCTTTTGATAAACAAATAAATGTTGGGATGTTAATTCAATCAAGAGGTGCATCAATTTTTGGTCTAGATCTTGTATTGGCAATGCATGAGTCCAGGGGCCGGGTTCACAAAGCTATTTTAGACCGGTCTATAGTGTAAGACAAGTCTAAAATTTGCTCATAGACTAGTCTAATGCAAGTTAGACTGTTTCACAAAAATAAAGACTGACTTAATTTAGACCAAAAAAATTAGACACCTTACCCCCAGGCGGTCTAAGACTCTGTTACCTTGGCAACCAGCAATCAGTTACATCACAAACAGCCAAAAGAAAAGGGAAAATGGCTCATAATGTGTGGCTTGCAGACAACGTGGAGAGCGCTGAGAAGGGAAAGGGTTTTTAGGGACCGCAGTAACCTACTGGAAATATATAATAATGAGGACTTCATCGTCGGTTTCGTTTTTGTATCTTTTCTGTACGTCTTTAACGCTCAACGGTCGGATTAACGCTGGTAACTGTCATAGCAATCTTTTTCCAAACATTTCTTCTTGTTACTACATTCTCCGCTAAATTTCCCAAGTAAAATGTCCTTGTAACGGTTATACTCCTCCAACAAACACATATTTTCTGCTGGGATAAACTGCACTGAGCGGCTGAATGCGCTTACTCGATCCGCCATGTTTTTTGTTTTGAAAAGTGTCTTAGTTTACCCAGAATGCATTGCAGTGTAGTCCTACTTAAGATAGTCAAAGTCTTAAGTGCTTTGTGCAACGGTCTGATTTAGATGTCTATCTGAAGTCTGACTATCTACTATATCTAAGCCATAGTCAAAGTCTATCTTTGTGAAACCGGCCCCAGCACTCTGTAGAGTCTCCTCCAGCACATCGAGAAGACTTTCAGTGAATTTAAGATCTGGACTCGGAGGAGATGATTCATGTGTGAAAATGATTCTTCATGCTCCTCACAACCATTCCTTCACAATCTGAGCCTGATGAATCTGGACATTGTCATCCTGGAATATCATGATGTGTCTTCCTACATGGCTGTTTAAGAAATGAAAAGCTACACACTCCATCAATTGCCAAACATATAACATGCTAGAAACATAATAATCTGCCATAATGATCCAATCATAGACTCTCTTAAGCAGTTGCCTGTTTAAATCCAAACAGACTTCTTTTTTCACTCCATTCAGAGATACTGGTTCAGTAACAGAGCTTTGTTATGGGGTGAATTCAGTTCCTGTGTGCTTACAGGAGTTTAAAGATGATGCACTTTTTCCTAAAACTCATCTAGTGAACGGGTGAACATGTAGGCCAGACTGACAGGACGCCCCGAAGAGGGGAGCACATCACTTTAGGTTAGGCAGACGGCTTTGTCTGGTTATCCCACAGGCTGTGTGTGAGACGTTTGTGTGAGTGTTTATGTGGTTTCCACCTCACTACATTCACCATTTCCTGTTACCATGTTTTCTCCAGAGCCATGCTGTCAATCCAGCTCTAACCTGGCGCTCCAGCATCCGCCGACCTCCGTTCATTGCCAAGGACGTGAAAACCTAATAAAGTAAGAGACACGGGACCAATTTTCCTCTCCACCTTTGGTAACCGGTGAGTTTTCCTTCTGCTTCAGTCTGTGAAACACACAGTGAGCTCTACAGAAACTACAGCAGGGAAATGAAGTATCCTGGTGCGCTTTTTAAAAGATTCCCCAAGGCATGAGATATCATTAATGGATTTACATTTCATTAAGAGTTTGACCAAAATAATTTTTTGATCCACTATTTAAAATCATTTAGGTGTAGTTGAACTCAATCTGTGGTGTTTTAGACATGTTTTTTTCTCTCTCTGAAATATGGCGGTATTGGATATTTTTTTAATATTTATAGAATGTAGGAGGTATCTAAAAATGACATGAAATTGAAACTCTCCTGATCTCATTGTGCATGATTCATCAGTGCACATTTTTTTCTAAAGAGGAAAAAAGAGATGGGTTTCATTATCTTTTATCAAAATGTAATAACTTTCTCTGCCTTTGAAATGATTTTTTCCTTTCTGCAGACCCAATCAATACAGCCTTTAAGTCTCCAATGTTCCAACTTAGGAGTTTGCAAATTGTAATTATGACATGCGTTCAAGTAATTTTCATTGTAATAAAACAGATGTGTTGGACAAAACCTTTCCGTTTTAAAATCCGGTGAATTCCAGTGTTTGGAGTCAGCGGTGCGCAGCAGTGGGTTCCCTGTGTGTCCGCTGGCCCACCTGAGGGGCATTAGTGCTCTGCGCTGCGCTCGACGTGATCTTTCCAGAGACCAGCTGCATAAACCTGCCTGTTGAGCTCTACAGCACAATGGCCTTTTATCTGTTAAGCCTCAGATCTGTCCTAGAAGAAAATGAGAGCTGCCTTTTTGATATTGTTCATTTGAAATCATGCCTGATTCTCCGGCTCAGATTCTGCTGGTTTAACAATAAAGCTACTTTGAAACTGGCATGCCAAACTACAAGTTACTAATCATTTTAAAGTGGTTCGACTATTCTCATGCTAAAAAACTGTTACTCTACAAGCTACTGAAGCCATTTATTAAAGGGGTGGTATAATGCCCTTTTCACAAGATGTAAAATAAATCTCTGATGTCCCCAGAGTGTGTGTGTGAAGTTTTAGCTCAAAATACCCCACAGATATGTTATATAGCATGTTAAAGTTGTAACTTTTTGTGGGTGAGCAAAAACGCACCGGTTTGTGTCTGTCCCTTTAAATGCAAATGATCTGCTGCTCCCGGCACAGGGGGCGGAGCTTCAAGAGCTCATTCTCAGCAGATTACCTCACACAGACAGACAGACATGCACTGAAAATGTCTAAAACTTTTAGCCTTTTATGTTCAAACCGGAGTCAGAAAGATGGAGAGACTCAAGAAGAAGTGACAACATGTACACAACATTTATGAATGGTTAGTTGATGAATTTATGTAGCTTATGTGTAGTTATCTTCTAGTCATTGATTAGCATATTCTGTCTTGATAATCTATAAATCGAGTTCCCGGGGGCGGGGTTTATGTAAATTCTAGGGTTGGTGATGTCACTTACCCGGGAGGAATGTCGTGTAGTCCCGACCAGCCGTTTGTTGTAGTCCTTAAAAAGCATTTTCTTTATAAGCAAATATCTTCCTTTGCTTTGAACTTTGAGCGTTGTAACTTTGCAGATGTTGTTTATGATCAAACAGCAACATTACACACTAACTAAAGTTAGAAAAGTTAAATCATAATCAACCACCCCTTTAAAAAAATAAAGGAAGAAAACACCATTTATCGCAATTTTGTTGTAGTTATTGTTATAAATATTATAATATTATTGTGTAAAACGCCACAAAAAAGATGATAAAGAGTTACATAGCCACTTGTGTAAGGACTCAAATTAACAATTGTTTTAAAATGGTTTTAACTATTCAAATGAACAGATTAGTGTTATTTTAGTATATCATACTATTATAGTTTTTTTTAATGTTTTGAATTTGACATTTTATTTTTTGTGGTTTAATTTTAATTGATTTTTAGACAATAGTATAGAAGAATATTAACTTAATATTTACCTTTTATTGGTTATGCCATAACATGGAAATAATTATCAGATTATTGGTATAAGCTAAAGGTTTAATAACAGTACATTAGTATATCTGTTCACTGCAGCTATAAATCATATGTACAAAAAAAAGTGATGCATTTTGGCATCGTCAACTTATTTTAGTTTGTTGACTGCAGCATTCTTTTAATCTAATATGTATTAAATAATTATAATACTTAATTTTATTTCATCTTTATTTCAGTTACCAGTTAAAACAACAGATTTAGTTTTTTCACCATCTGGAAACATGTATTGTTGTTATACACTGAAACTAATAATTATTTGATTATTGATTAATTATTTGTCAGTCTTACTTCAAAATTTCATGTTTAATTCAATGCGTTTCTTGCCATTTCTTTGTAATTGTGAAATTTACTATGCAACTTCTGAGTGAAAATAGTTTCTACTCCCATTTTTTTTAATTTTTTTTTTAGTATAGTTACATTAGTTTCACTAATGACCACCTTTGTCTGTTTTATTCCTGCGGGGTTTGAAATGATCAAAAGAAATCACACGGTTGTAAAGTCTTTGTGGAGATGCAGTCAAAGCGCTCAGCTGTCAGAAGTTTTAATGTGGTTGGTGGCTAATGGCACTGGTGTCTAATCTCCTCTCTATTTATAAATGAGTTTGAAGATACGGCTTGACTTCAGTGAGTATTTTGTTATCTAAATCACAGGGGTGGGTCAGATGTCAAGAGGAATTTTATATTGCTCTTCTTCTGTCTCAAATGTGATTTAAAGGATACAACACGTGAATTTACAAAGCATAAATACAATATAAGCTTTCAGGGAAATTAAGAAAAAACAGTAAAATTGATTCTGGCTTTAATTAGGGCCAGTGTCTCAGGAGAATCTCTGCATTGAAGCACCTGTTCTGTGGAAGGCTCTGATTGGCTGAGGGCAGGGGTGCCGCTCTGTGATTGGCTGGAGTGAGTCTTTGATCACGCATCTGCTCTGGTTAATCAGAAGCATGTGAATTCCCACAGCTCATTATCTTAAGAGGTGCACCAGCAGTTCGCGCTCGCGCTGCCACATCACTCAAGTGTCGTACCGTCACGTATAGATTTGATAATAACGACAGCTTTATCTTAGCTGATAACTAGCAGCAGACGGCAAAACCAGTGGTGCGTTTACTTGTACATGGAGTACAGTGAGCACTTCGCAAACTTAGGCAATTAGAAGTAATTGCAATCCTCTGGTAACAACATTTCTCGACTGTGGGTTTGATTATAAGTTGAAATCTCAGTTATTGCTTCTAAAGTTTGAGATTTTGTTAAATACTTTTTTTTTTCAGTAGGGCGCATGCAAAGTGAGACTTAAGACGTTTGTAATGTTACAAAAGATTTAGATTTATTTAAAAAAATGCTGTTCTTTTGAAGTTTCTACAAATAAAAGAACCCTGAAAACAAAGATATATCACGGTTTCCACAAAAATATGAAGATTTCTAATAATGAGAAGAAATGTTTCTTGAGCAGCAAATCAGCATATAAGGATCATGTGACACTGAAGACTGGAATAAAATTCTGTTTTGCATCACAGGAATATATTACATTTTTAAAGATATTCAAATACCGGTAGAAAACAGTCGTTTTAAATTGTAATAATATTTCACAAAATTGTTGTTTTTACTGTATTTTTATATCAAATAAATGCAACCTTGGTGAGCAGAAGAGACTTGTTTCAACAACGACTTATTTTTTTGTTATTAGTAAAGTTTTTCTCTGAAGAAAATGAATGAATTGAAGTACTATACCTTTAAGAGGCCTTTACGTTCTTGTAATAACAATAAGCATAAAAAATGCTGTGATCTTGATGTAGCCTAATTTTCTCGTGAAAAAAAGTATTTTACTGTATATATGTAGAAACGCCTGAGACACTAAACTTTAAAGTCGATGGATTTTTGGCATGTTTTTTTTAAGCCAAAACCTTGAGAAAGCAACTTTGAGCTTCTGTTTTGAACATTATTCAAAGAATTTCAATATTCATTGTTTAATCAGTAACATTAGCATTGCTTTGTTAGCACAAATGCTGCAGAACTGGCCATGGATTTGATTCCTGCAGACAAACACTGTACTCAAATGTTATATTCTGGAGATGGATATATGGATGGCTGTGAGGTAGAGATGAGGAGGAATGTCAGTCTTGGACTTCATCAACAATACAGAGGCAGAGCGGAGAAAATCTGCATAAACAACTCCAGCCGTCAGAACTCAATGGCAGGCGCCGAGAGGAGGAAATGGACGTCTCTGGATTGTGTCTCTTCTCGCCGTCTGTCTCGGTAACGGGATTAAAAGGCCAGATCTGAGCGCTGCCGTGCGGTTCTGCTGGAATAAACACCAGATCTGCGGGACAACCGGCTCCAGATCCCGAGTTTTGATTAGCCAGACGTGTGTGAATAGATTTTTGATGTGAAATTGAAAGTATTAATCTGCAGTTTTCTTTTTCCCCAGCCATGAAAACCCACGCCTGCTAGAACATCTGCCCTTAATAACTGGAAATCCTTTTCTGTCGCCTGAGTCATGGATGCTGGATTTTCGGGATCCTCTGAAAAAAGGCCAGGGAGTGTGTGTCGGATTTTGGTACGTGAGCACAGTGTGTGACTCTCTTCTGAAGCTCTAGAGGTGGCTCGTGATTATATCCTCTCTTAAAAAAAAATAAAGCTTCTTGGTCACACTTTATATTTGGTGTCCTTAACTAATATGTACTTACAGAAAAAAAAAAAAAAAAGTACAATGTTATTGTGTTGATGTTGTATTGCAAAACACTTTTGCTGCTATTTAAGTGGGATAGGGAAGGGAAGGGTAAACTATAATTATTGATGTAATTACAGAGATTAATTATAGCTGTAATTGCATTTTTTTTAAATATATATATACATCGTAAAAACATGTATTTACAGTAAGTGCATTATATGAAGATTAATTTCAACGTTAGAACATAGGTTATAGTAGTTAGACACCTAATATAATGTGGGACCAGGTTCTTTATTGGCACGGATATCAATGGAATCTTATTAAAATGTCCCCAAAAAATATGTTTTTCTCAGGTTACATCTAATTTGGATACTTCTTAAAAGGCATATTTTTATCTATTTATGGCCTTTCGTCAACGCTGAGATGGTGCTTTTGTCCTGTTTATACTGGAATGTGTTATCTGCTATTCCCTTTCACAGTGTTAAATGTAACTTTGTACAATATTCATATTACTTTCCTGCAAAGATGACAGAAAATGCACTAGCAATTGCTGTCCTGCGGCAAAACAAGGGCAATTGGGTTTTTGACCAATCATGAAATAGTGACGCTATGTGACGCCACCAGTAAGTATTGGGATATTTTACTAATAAAATGATATAGCGTTTGTATAGCATGGGTCTGCGATACCGAGGTTGTGGGTTCAATTCTCAGGGAATGCACAATGTCCATCTTGAATGCAAGTCGCTTTGGATTAAAGCGTCTGCCAAATTATTAAAGTGCCCCATTATGCTATATTTTAAAGGTTTCTAATTTTTATTTTCGAGTCTTCTACAATAGATTTACATGCATCCGAGGTCAAAAAACACATTTTCTCATGATATACATTGCACATCACCTCATTTCTCAAAGAGTCAGGAAACAGTTAGTTCGTAGATTCGGTCTCTCTAAACCCCTCCTTTCCAAGAGCCTGCTCTGCTCTGATTGGTCAACAAAACGAAACGCCAATCTGACTTTCAGCTCTGAAAGCTTCCTCAGTGCTTGATACACAGTGATACGAACAATGGTATCAGTTTTTCTGTATCAATTCCAGGTCGGGTAGCACTTTATTTTCGGCGGGATTGCGGCGTATAACCAGCCTGAGATCATGAAAATGCGTCTCTACAGCACGCATTGTGTTTATCGTGCAATTTATACGCGAAAATTAGCTTTTTACGTGCATATGATTTGCAGTTTTTATAATTTAATAATACACACACACCCCACACCACTATTAAACCTACCCTAACCAACCATGCGTATCCTATGCATGTAAAAACTAATTTTCACGTATAAATTGCACGATAAACACTGCGTGCTATAAAACTCATTTGCCAGTTCGTCCCCCAAAGCAAACTGAAAAACCAGTCCAATTAAACAGAAGCGTGATCCGAGGTCTCCAGATCAATCTCTGTGATTTCCCTGTGTGTTTTCAGCTCTCCAGGCAGTGGACTGAAGATGTAATTGGTCAATATACATGAGAGCGAACATTTTATTCAACAGTATTTAAATATTAAACATTATGACTTTTTAAATATAATGTTGAATGGGTATATTGCTCACTTTATCCCAAGGACTTGGAAAAAGAATGTATTTAACGTTTATCGGTGTTGATGAGGATATACACATTTAGTGTTATTTTTATTATTCAAGTTTTTATAATAAAATCATGTATTTGTAATAAAATGTCTTAATAACACATTTTAGTTATATATCAAGCCTATAGTTTTAATGTTTTTGAAAGAAGAATATCTGCTCTCAAAATTCTATAAAAATAAGATACAATTGTGAAATATTTTTACAATTTAAAATGACTTTTTTCTATTTTAATATATTGTAAAATGTAATTTATTCCTGTGATCAAAGCTGAATTTTCAGCATCATTACTCCAGTTTTCAGTGTCACATGATCCTTCAGAAATCATTCTATGATGATTTGATGATTTTTTTAAAGACTATTATTATATTTAATAAACCTATCTGTGTAATGTTGACATCAGTGTTACTGGCCTTTAAAGTACTTGGTGAAAAGATGGCATTAAACTAAATTATATAATTAATTTACGTTAATTCAACATTAATTTGGGGGTTCTGTATACATCTGCTTCTCGCTTCTGGGATTCTTTATAAAAGTGCTGGCGGAATGAGTTTATTTAATTCTTTATATTTTGACACACATATGCTAATGTGACAGTCCAGTGCTTCAGAATCTTTCTGTTTCCTTCTATTTCAGCAAATTATTCATGTGTGATATAAATACACATCTACACAGATGGATGCCGACTCTTCCCGAGTGCCTTAGCAACTGGTGTCTCACAATACAAATTTCTCACAGTTTCTCGCCCACCAGCAAAACTCTCGCCAGCGCAGAGTGAGAACTTCACCAGTGATGTTTGCTCAGATAAATTTGGTGTCACTCGGATGGCACTTATATACGTCTGTGCTGCTTTAAAAAAAAAATCGCCATAACAGAACATATCATTTATCATCCAATCTGAGAAAATAACTCGGATGAAATATTAGGAAGGAGCGGAGGTGTTTTCTGAACTGAGGTTGAGTTTTGATATGGACAAATCCAAATAATCAGACATAAATTCAACGTGAATCTCTATTCTCTGAACGCTGTTCTGTTGCTACAGATCTGACATTGCAGGCATTGACAGATTTGTTGATTGTATAGGAGAGTTCACACTGACAGCATTTTATAAAAGTCATTTTTAGGGACAGTTTGAGATTTGAGGCAACATGGGCGACAAGAGGAGATCATATTTTGGAGATTTTGCAAAGATTTTGGAGTCTATACATTTTAAATGCAGCTTTCAAATTTAAATCTTTTTTTGTTGTTGCATTTTTGTAATATTTTTTTATTTGTATGAAACTATTATTGTAGATACAAAAAGGTGTCCAAAGTTGCGTATCAATTTGGTCCATTGTTTGAGTCCCTCAAATTGTGTCGTATATACCTTCCACAGTTAAATGCAGCTTTTAAAGGGGTGGTTTACTGCTTTTTTTCTTTGCATGATTGTGTTTATGGGGTGCAATATAGCATGTCTTTGTCTTTTTTTTTTTTTTTGCCTTATTTTTCATAAATTTGACCTTTATTGTAAGCCGCGTTCTCCTCTGTCATAGAGCATCACAGTCCCGCCCACAGCCGGTGCCGGAAGTAAGAATTCAATACAATTTCTCCATTGACAGTTGGGGTATAAGCCATAAAAACGTAACCATACATGGTAGACTTAAAACCAGCTACGGCTGTACTAAGCGATTGTATATGCTCATATAAACGCCAAAAGTTCATGGGGCACTAATGTTTTGAGATAAATGCCTTTTATTCGCGATGTCTTCGATAAGTACTTCATTACCCACAATCCTAAACAATCCCACAATCCCACAGTGATGCATCTGATTGGTGGAAGTCGTGTAAACCCCGCGAAGGTCCGTGAAAAAACAGAGCGTTGCCATGGAAGCAGGATTCTAACCGTAGAGACGGAACGGACTGTTTTCTTTAGCGGAAGCCATATAAATAGTTTTTAAATCAATAAATTCCTTTTTAAATTAATATTTTGTGTCAAATTATTGATTTATTTGGTAAGGCTCTTTCGCAGTTATGGCTTCAGTCGACTTCAGTGAGGCGCGGTGGTTTATGGGATGAGTAGTTCCTTCGCTCGGAAATGAAAATATGTACACAGTCTTGTACCTTTGCCTTTTTTTGGATTTTCTCTTTGTTTTTTCACTCGAAATGATATGTTGTATGCTTATGAGTTCAGCCATAGCTGGTTATCCTCAGACATGCTCTAAAACTCTTTAGATACGGATTTTTCCAAATGGGAGAAATGAATGGGAAATTTACTTCCGGCACCAAAGCTCTCTCGGGCTGTGGGCGGGACTGTGATGCTCTATTTGAACGACCAGTTGACTTCCTGATTCTATGAAACCACTCCCTCAGAAACAGGCAATGGGCTCAGATTGGTTAGTTGGGCCCGGTGTGTTGTGATTGGCTAAACTACGCAGTGCACGTTGTCCGGAAACTTCACGCCCATCACCTTTACGGGCGAAAGTCGCATGTGCTCCGGTCAAATGTAAATAATGGTGTCGATACTGCCGTACAGTTTGAGCCAGAATCAGACCCAGAAAGCGGCAATGAAGAGAGTCAAGCAGAACCTCCCCAAACACGGCTCTTACAAAACGTTTCTGAATGGTAAAATGTTTGTATTATTCTATTCTATTCTATTCTACTATTATTATATAATAATTTCGATACGCTGTTAATTGAAAATGCCACTGCTGCCACTTGTTAGCTTTTGAGATACGGTTTTCTCCTGATTAAACATTTAATATAACTGAATAAATGACTGAGTAATACCGCAGCTGAAGTTTGCTGTTGCGATTACATACATATTTTTTTTACTTTATACACGTTTGTCTTATACACACAAAATAGCATGGAACTAACTGGCATTGGTTTACGTTCTTGATCAAATCGAAAAATTACTTCATAAAGTATACATGGAAAATACATTTACAAAATTAGTACATAATTACAAATTGCAGGTTCAAAATGTTTGTACGCGTTTGTCATAGACACACGAAATCGCATAACGGCGTCGGCTACTAACGCGAGCGCTGGCATTTGTTACGTGCTTGATAAAACTAAAACATTACGTCTGAAATTATACATGCTAACATTTAAAATGATTAAGTCTTACTTACAGGTTGTGGTCCAAAGACGGCTGCCTCTGCGTTTAAAGTTGGAACTGCTTCATGTTTTAGTCACAGTTTCTTGTTTAATCGGGCATTGAATTCGTGGAGATTCTGGAAGCTGTCTTCCGTAAAATGCGCAGCACAGAGAGCTAAATTACGATTGTAATATTCAGGACATAATCAAACAGAAATTTTAGCCATTGTTGACGAACAACAGCGAACTGAAGCCCGAACACAGAAGACCTGACAGCTGCGTGAAAATAACACACTTTCGACGGCATGGCTACAGCTCTCAACTCTTCCTCTTCCACAAAGCCGCAGAAATATGGCCACGCCCCTTTTTTGCATATTCCGGAGGGAGGGTTGTTGTAAATGTACTGTATGGGTTAGTTACGTATAAAACCCGGGAAGTATCTCGTTGTAGTCCTATTCGAGTCGTTTTTGTAGGCATTAAACTTCCTGATTTTTAAAAGACGATATCTCTGCTTACATTGAACTTTCAGCGCAGCAACTTTGCAGATACTGTTCATGCACCAACAGCAACATTCAAACTATTTTAAATGAAAAAAGTGAAATCGCAATCAACCACCCGTTTTAATTTAATGTATATATTTTATTTTATTCTTTTATTTATTATTATTATATATTTAATTTTAAATCTTTCATTTAATTAAAACATTTTTTTTTTTAATTTGAACTATTGAATGTAGTTTTCAGCGGAATCTAGCGGTGATGTTTCAGATTGCAACCAATACGTTTACAAGCAAATGCTCGTGCCCGTGCTTTTATTATTATGAGGAGTTTGTGTTGGAGTCTGTGTTGTGCTGGTCGTTTCTTAGTATTAGCAGACTCCATGTCATAAAGTTGCAGTGTCGTCGCTGTTGAGTGCAAAGTCAGTAGACGAGGCGAGACGCTCGGGAGCGCGCATGCAGGTCTCAGTCACGGCACTGGATTTCGCTGCAAATCCGACCCGGAGCATCACATAGAAATAGGAATACTTGCTTTCAAAGGTAATAGCAAACCCCGCCAAGTGGATCATTTTATTGTGAGATTACAACCCCTTCACACACAGGCAATACAAAATGGGTTAATTTTAGTAGAAAAACTACACATAGCACATTTAATCTAGTTTATTTCTTCTTTTTTTTTTTATGCAATGCAATGTAAGTTGCACTTACTATCATTTTAGATACAAAAGGTGTCGAATTACATGTCTAAAATTGGTCCACTGACTGTTGTACCCTCCACAGAGAGTGTTTTTTTTATTTTTTCTTATATCCCTTAGAACAGAGAGGACTGTCACAATTTTTTGTGACAGCCAAAAAACATTGGCAGGAAATGTTGCATCTCCATTGCAAGTGAATTATAGCTTGCGATGTATTGTGTCAGAAAGGTCTAGTGTGGACTCACCCCATCATCCTGTCTGATTCTACGTCATGGCGGATATTAAATCTGTAGCCATAAGAAGATTCACATCTTCCTTTACCTCTTAAAAGCGACTGATTCTCTTGTCTTGGCAACTAATAAATTGCTTTTCATGGAACTGAGGGGCGTAGCACTAAAATGTTTGGCGGACAGTTTGCTCTAAATAAATTGCTCGCCGCTATCTGATCACGAACCATCGTGAGGAACTGATTGGTTTTGCAACAGAAGTGTTTGGAGAGGGAGAGAGAACGGACAGCAAACACTTGTTTTGATAGAGTCTGAAGGATAAAAAAAGCTGGTGTTGCTGTGAAGTTCACATCAGAGAAGAGGGTGAAGGCCACGACCTCTGACCCTGAATGTGACACACTCCTTCATGTGATGAGAGAGTGAAGATCGCTGTCTTTCACCTGCCTCCTTTATTTAGTCAATTACTAAAACTGGCAGAATTCAAATTCTGTGCTTTCTGAGAGTATGGATATGACATCTGGATTCGAGAGGAGTAACATTTCCTTAAACCTGTTGTTGGATTTACATGATGAACAAAAGTGTGCAAAATATGTATGGTGAGATTCATAATTAAACATTTGCATCTGTTATTTGTGCATGCAGGGGACTTTATAAACCTTGTGAACATGCAAAGCAAAAACTCAATGTGTTTATAATAACTTTAATAATCCACCAAGAACTGCAGGGTGTTTCATGTCAAAGTAAACATTGTTTAATGATACACAATTTAAGGAAATACAGTAAAATAATAGGGCAAAAGCGTAATTAATTGATTATATAAATCAGTTTTATATCAAGCACATAAAAACTGTTCTGTTTTGATTAAGCAAAAACTGTGGCACTGCTGCCCTCGTGTGGTGAGTGAGTGAAAAATTATGACGTGAAATAAATATTTCCTTTAATTTATTTGATACTGAAATTGGGAAAATTTGTTTTGCCCCCAGGAGTCGTAAATGTTAATAAAACCATTCGTTCATTGTATCAAAAAGACATTGTCAAAAGGCCAAACTGTATTGTTTACTGGAATAGACTGGTTGAAGGTTTGTTATGGAAGGCCATCTGGACTTTACCAAACAAATATTTATTGGTAAATAAAATAAAGAAAATAAGTTTCAAAATCTTACACAGGTACTACCCAGTAAATAATATTATTGTTAAATTTAAAAAGGATATTGATCTGAACTGTTCTTTTTGCCTGAAACTTTGTATCATCTGTTTTGGCATTGCGCTCATGTAAGAATATTTTGGAAAGATTTGTCTAGATTTATAATTGACTACATTGACCCCTCTTTTTCTTTGTGTTTAGAAAATGTTATATTTGGTTTTAATAATATTCCCTCAAATAAAAGGAAATTATATTATAAATTTAATTAATTTTTTTTGCTAAATTCCATATAGGCTACATAAATGTAAGTATAATAAAACCAAACCTTTGTTTTTGGTTCTTGAAAAAGAAATGCAATTATATATCAAAACTATCTTTCATTCCCACAATAAGAAGGCAATTAAAACTATTTCGGTTTGTGAATCCTTTGATATTTTTATATAATGTTTAGCCTCCCCCCTGGCTGCCTGTTTTTTGTTTTTTCTGTTTGCTTGTTTTTGTTTTCTCTATTTTGGATATATTGCAATTCTGACTGTACATTGACTTTGTTTTGTTTGAAGTGCAATAAAAAAATATTTAAAAAAAAATATATATATATAGATATATAGCCTATATATAGGCCTATATATAGATGGGTAGACAGATCAAAATTTCATATTGGGTTTTGGCCATTTCGATAACAACGGCTGCACCACATTATTTTTTTTTGCTTAGTTTGGGCGTCTGAATTAAAAATATGTTATTCGAGTTATTCTAGCTTCATATTCTCACTATCCTATACGGGCTGTGTAGGCTAGCGAATCATCAATATGATAGGCATAGTCTAGGCCTACTTAAAAAAAAAAAGAAAAAAAGAATGGATACGTTTTTTAAAAGATTTTTAAATATTCAACGAACTGTTCATTTCTGACTATTATGTGTCAGGCGTTATTATCTTAAAGCTTCCGCTAAGAAAAATAGTCCATTACAAAGTTGCAACAATTACAATATTAGTTTATATTATTATTATTAATTAATTAACTAAGAAATTAAAATAGATTTAGTAACAATGTTGATTATTAAACTATTTAAGTTACTTGTCTTATATTTTAAGTTCGCTCACAGTCACATTCCACTCTTTGTCACAGGCTACAGGTTTGTTTTTCTTCCTGGCGATGTCTTTTGTTTTCTTGCTTTATCTGGATACTCTTCAACTTCTATACATCTATCAGTTGTATGTTCACTGTCTGTGACGGTTTTAAAACACAAGACATGTTGTAACCATAGACTGTAAAAAAAGGTTAACCAAACAATTGTAACGTCTCCGCTTTAAAACAGTTAGAGATCGCGGAGTGATACAAGAGATGTGAAAGTTTCACCGGTCGCGCTGCTGAGTGATGAATATAGCCTATCTGGGCAGACAATTAAAGACGATCTATTTGTCAGAGAGGAAGCCCGACACAGCATATGCATAAACATATGGTTTAAATCTTTCAAACTAATAATCTAGTGAATATATAAAATTATTATTAGGCTATTGCCAATCAATCTGCATCCCGTGAATCTCACGCCTCAGTTCTGCGTCTCAGCGCGATGGAGAGCCACAGGTTCGCACAGGCTCAGGCTCAGGCTCAGGCTCAGGTGAGTTCGGGTGTCGGTTCCCCGTCCTCTAGACTCCCTCACCGGGCGGCTCTGATTCTGGCCCGGGGTGGCAGTAAAGGAATCCCTCTGAAGAACATCAAGAATCTGGCCGGTGTTCCTCTCATCGGATGGGTTCTGAGAGCTGTCTTGGACTCTGGAGTCGTTGACAGGCAACTACATTTCAGCTTTACTTAACTATTTTAATATTATGGCTTTAATATGTTTATTTTTTATTTTTGTTGTTGTTACATTATAATACTTTTCTTTATTTTGTATTAAACCTAATTAAACTGGGAAATAAATTAAATAGGCACGTTTATTTACGCTTGTTCTACCTACGTCGGTTTAGTCTTGTTTTTAACTAAGATTAAAATAGGCTTTTAGTCTTAATTTGTCTTTTGTAAGTATTGAGTTATTATTATTTTTTTTTAATGAGTGATGTTGTGTGTCAGTGTGTGGGTTTCCACAGATCACGATGAAATTGAGCGTGTCGCAAAAGTCTGGGGTGCGAAAGTTCATCGTCGCAGTCCTGAAGTTTCCAACGATTGTTCCAGCTCTCTGGAGACCATCCAGGAGTTCATCCGACTGAGACCCGGTGAGACAGACCTTCAGCATCATCTTACTTTCATTTGATGCCTGCAAATTATCTTGCTGACATATGAGTGTTAGAAATGCTGTAAAATGGCAACGCGATCTCATGAAAGTGCGTATATAGCCTAGGCTATACCACGAATGTTATTTCGTTATTATTAATATATAAAGCCTATATATTTTTTAAAGTCTCATTAATGTTTTGAAGGAGTTACTGCACCCACACACCGGACGCGAATAGCGCGTCAGGCGCGAGTGATTTCAATGTTAAGTCAATGCAAAGACGCGTTACACGCGTTTTACGCGCGTAACGCGTCTTTGCATTGACTTAACATTGAAATGACTCGCGCCTGACGCGCTATTCGCGTCCGGTGTGAACGCACCATTACACCGCACTCACGATCACCAAGGTGCCAGACAAACAAGACTGAAAATCTCAAAAAATAAATAAATAAACTGTCTGCACACTTAGATCCTTAAAGCAAATTTAATCACCAAGCTTTCGGTCAAACGACCATCCTCAGGGCAAAGTCTCTTAATGTAATGTAAAGTAATGTAATGTAATTAATGTAAAATACTAAATCAACTCTTTTATTGAACATTTTATTTTGACAATTTAGTTGATAATTATTGAACAACCAGTGGCAGTCAAAGCAGAATCCCAGTAAAAGAGATTTGTCTGAAAGGTAAAACTACTCTTTACATATTGTTAAATCTTTAAAATTCCCCAATTTTAATGGAAGATTAAGAAACACTTTGAACTCAAATTGAATGATTTCACTCATTTAACTTATAGGTTTTAATGAAGATGTACATCTTTGCTTTCATCTTTGCAACCCCCCCGAACAAGAAAAATGTGCCTAAACTGGAAACCTTTCGAAATGTATTTTTTTGGTCTTTCTAGTTTAGGCACATTTTGCACGTCACAGTTATGGATGACTTACAGATCTATCTGACTTATCTGTCAGATCTAAGTTATTCAAATGTTGACAACAAAACGAAAAATGTGCCTACACTAGAAACCTTTCAAACTTGACCTTTTGATTAGTGTTTGTGCGTGCGCTTCAGTGTGCGTGTGAAATTCATAGTGTTTGTCATTTTAACAGAAAAATAATATTAAAATGCTTTAGTAAATTTTTTTTTAATTTTTTAATTTTAATTAAATTTCCTTTTAAATATTTTTAGGAAGCAAAAAGTATGAATTATAATTTGCAGAGAAAATTATATTTAATAAAGAAACATATTGTTGAAATTATGAGATATTTCATAAGCATCATGAATTTGTGTAACTTAAAGAGGGAAAGCTGAAATATAGAGCAATTACAATTTACGGCCCAGAAAGGCCTCCATCTTTATTATTATTTGTCATTTGTGGCTGTGGTTTAGAGGTGGACATCGTCTGTCATATTCAGGCCACGTCTCCATGTCTGCACCCTCATCATATCAGAGAAGCCCTACAGATGATCACGGGACGGGGGTGTGACTGTGTGTTTTCAGTGGTGCGCAGACACCAGTTTCGGTGGGAGGAGGTGAACGAGAACGGTACAGTCTCACGAAAACATCTCACAAACCCCCATAAGGAAAGGATTGCAGATTCTTTTGTGTTTGGTGAAAGTCTAGAAAAGCAGGAACTACATCTGAAGTTTACACATTTTACTTTTCTGCCTTTCGTTGTAACTAGAGGGTAAGAATACGACTTCTCTGAACATCGATGTGGCGCACAGACCTCGACGGCAAGACTGGCCTGGGGAACTCTATGAGAATGGCTCTTTCTACTTTTATAAGAGAAAAGACCTGGAAAACGGCCTCAAACAGGTGCAGTTATCAAAATATGGTGACAAACCTTCTCTCTCAGTCATCATGGACAAGATTTTTTATAAAAGGCATAATTTTATAACACAACAGTTATGTAATAAAAATATTACAATAATTATAATATAAAAAATCTGACTCTATATTGTTGTACAAATTTATTTATTTTTTCAAGTTCTCAAAAAGCCCCTTTTCCCCTTTCCCCTGGTATACCACTTATGACATTTACAGTTATTTATTTATTTTTATATATTTTCCCTGAGGTTAACGAGTCCAAATGGGAAAAAAACTAATCAAGATAAACAATGAATAATATAAACAATTTGTGAAAAACGCTTGTCTATTGATTGATTTTTTGTCACTGTGATTTCCAATGTTCACGTTACAATGTTTAAATGTTTGCAAAGATTTTTGATCAAAGATCAAAGATATTTTTTTTTTTTACAAATTATTAATTTTAGAACATTATAATAATTTATTAAACTGAGGTAAGTATTTTGAGATGATTTTGAAACCATTTTAGAAAAAGATTGAATACTCACTGATTTCACAACCAGTCCTTCATTTGTGAAACAAACTAAACTAAAATTCAAATGTCAAGATGTTAATAAATACTCAGCTTTTATGGGAGAAAAACAAAGTGAACTAAATGCAAAACATGTTGTAAATTGAGAATTCAAAATTTTTCGTGAGTTTCCCACACTAAAAAAACAACTCATTGGACGAACTCAAATGAACTGAGGGCAGGATTTCCATCTCAAAAATCTATGTAGCCCCAACTCATAAAAACAAATTCAGGCAAAAAATATATATTTTTGAGTGCATGTGTGAAACGTCTCCATGAGAGCTCATGACCTCAAACGCTCTGCGTCAGATATTTTGATCTGTTCTGTGTGTTTTAGCTGGGCAAGATCGCTTACTATGAGATGCTGCCTGAGCACAGCGTTGATATCGACGTGGACATCGACTGGCCTGTCGCTGAGCAGAGAGTTCTGAGGTGGAGTATTTCATCAAACTCTGTTTGTGACAAAACACAATAATGCTGATAGAAACGCTGCCCTTTTCTGCAGGTTTGGCTACTTCGGCCGAGAGGAGAAAGCGGCGGTCAGGCTGTTTCTGTGTAAAGTGTCTGGCTGTTTGACCAACGGTCAGATATCCATGTCGGTTTCTGGAGAGGATCTAGTGGTCATCAATGCTCGAGACGTGGCAGGCATACAGATGCTAAAGAGAGAACATATAGAGGTACAGTTGTGTAGGCTGGGACAAATTATGGGGCTTAGTACCTTTACAAAAAATAATAATTTAACAGTAAAATACTGTAAAAAAATACTATGGTAAACACCTGATCATTGATTAATGTAAAAAACTGTAAAAGATATAGCATGACATTTTAAGTGTCATTTTACAAATAAATACAAAAGACTTGGATGTAAAAATAATAATAATAATCTTAGAATTTATAAAAGCTGTGTTTCCATCCACCTATTTTTACGAGTGATTTGTATGCAAATTAAAGGATATGCATAAATGGGATACCTATACACTATTAAAAAAAGAAAGAAAAGTACATTTTACCAGTAAAAAAATAGTTTATAACAACATCTGGCCATTTACAATCCATTTTATTTATTCATACATCTGTTATTGTCAATAGCATCCAACATTAAGAGCAGAAGAACATGTATTAAGAAAGTAAACCGTGATCATTTTGATTTCATGTTTCATAACTTTGATCAGGTGATCCTCATATCCAACGTGAACGAGCCGCTGTCCAGGGGTCTCCTGGAGAAAGTGTCCCAGCGGGTCGGATGTGGCCTCAGGATTGGAAAGGAGCAGAAAGGGCTTGATGTGGAGCGGCTGATGAAAGAGAAGAAACTGCGCTGGGATGAAGTGGCCTTCATGGGTGAGAGACGAGAGTGTTAAACATCCAGCTAAACCAGTTTTAAGCATGTCAAGTGACATTTATTTACATAGCACTTTATATGCAATACAGATTCTTTCAAAGCAGCGTCACAGTAATAAACGAAATAATAGTGTGATTATTCAGCTCAGTTCAATGTTGATTCAGTTCAGTAACAGTATCTGTTACAAAATTCATCAAAGTTATCATGAAATCTTTAAAATTCGTATTTTTTATTGAATATTGCAGTGTTTATTATAGATGATTTGTCCGTGCACATCATTATTTTTTTTAATTCATGTGCCCTCGTAATCTTAAAAAAAAAAAAAATGCATTAAGTTGATGTAATGATTATTATGTCAACAGAACCTGGAACCACATGCAAAATAAACCTTTTTTTTTTATTGAGCTTTGATGTTTTCCCTCACAGGTTCAGAAGCTGAAGACGTAGAGATCCTGTCTCAGGTGGGGCTGAATGGCGTCCCATGTGACGCACCTGTGGCAGATCTCATCGCAGCGAAATACACCTGCCAGAGACCCGCCGGCCACGGAGCCGTTCGCGAGTTTGCCGAGTACATTCTGACGCTGAAGAAAAAGAGCATGTCACAAGATCACATTGACAGGGATAATTTTTAGAGAGCATTCCAGTTTCTATTTTAAACAGTCCGTTTGTGTTGCTGTTATTACATTACATTGGATGTAATTTGAATGAATAAAACATGAATAAAACTGTGCGTCTGTGAGCAATAAAACTGCTGTGTTCTACTTTATCTTTTTACTTGATCTCTCTCTATATTTACTTGTTCCTTCAAAATCAAACGCAATGTTCATTTATATATATTCCCAATCCTTTGATATTAATGTTTAATATGCTGTGTAAATGTCCTCATTTCAGTGTCATCAAGGACAGTGTTGTGCACTAGTTTTCCATTGCCTTGTTACATTTTTGCTAGTCAGACCACACCGCTAAAATTATTCAATAATGTTTAAGGTGTGATTATTTTTATGTTATTCAGCCTCCCTCTGTTGAATCTTGGAACCCTGTACTTCCGGTTTGATGGTTATAACACAAACTCATTATGCAGGACATGATCAGGCTCAAAGACTATAAAGTCAGCCTTCACAAATTGTTGTAATAAGCTGAATTTTATAACTTCTCAAGAGGCTGACCTACAGTCCTTGAACAAATTTGTATTATATTAAACAACTTTGTTTTTACCTTAACAGTCAAACTCGTATAGGCCTACTTTATATAGGAATTACAATATTGCAGTATACTCATAATCACAGACATAAAGAACAGAGGAATCTGTTTTCTTACTGCAAATTACATAAGACGATGAAGTAATTAGATTCTCTGCTTTATTCTTTTATAGAGAGTATCTATATGATCTTTCCCAGATAACATAATCTATCATCACTTCTAAATACTTGTATGTTTTGACCTGTCTGCTTTTTTCATCATGAATAACAACAGGCATTATATGAGTATCAGATGTAGACCCAAATATAATCTCCTCTGTTTTACTTGTATTAATGACAAGTTCGTTATTCATGCACCATTCTACCAATTTAGTCACACTCTGTTGATGTAGACCTGGGCTGCGTTTCCCAAAAGCATCGTAAGCCTAAGTTGATCGTAGAGACCATTGGTGGCAATTGTTCTACGATCAACTTAAGCTTACGATGCTTTTGGGAAACCCTGCCCAGGACTGTCCAAGACCTTCAATACAGACTTTCCCCTAGTAGAGCTGACGCTCCCCTATGGTTTCCCTTGGGGTTGACTTTTGATGGCGAGTTCGAGTAATATCGAAGGTTGTAGTTGATATACTCCCTTTGGTAGGCTTCTCCCCAAAGGCTCTGTCAAGGTGCTGTCATAGCTAGGACATTGTTTTTAGAGTCTGCTCTAGGGGCATTATAAGGCTGATGCCTGTCATGCAAGGGAGGGAGGAATTTTGTAAATGTCTGGACTTTCCATGCTATAGGGCATAGAAGCTTGGGTATCTTCTCCTACTTTTGGAAGTGTAAGGGGATTTACAGTCAAAGACCCAGAACCAGATATGATTAATGAAGACCCGGAGTCAGAATTATAATAAATTGAAGAAAAGTTTTACTGAAGATTGTTTGCAGTTTCATCAACAGAAGTCAGCTTCAAGACTCACTGTTATGAGGATAGCAGATGAACCCAAACGCAGACAGTATGAAATAACACAACGTTTAATGTAACAGGAAAACAAAACCCACGAGGGGGCAAAACAGAGACAATACGAACGAGGGATAACTAAACTAGAGAATACTGACAAAACTACGTGACGAGACAACACAAGCACATGGCCCAGACAGGCCATGTGCTTGCACACAAAACATGGGTCTGTCATGATCCTGCCTCAAGACTAGAGAAAATCAAGGACACGAGGGCAGAATCATGACAGAACCCCCACCTTAAGGAGTGGCTTCCAGACGCTCCTCAAGGGGACATTAAACACGGGACATGACAGACTCTGAGACAGCGTTCACTGCTGCAGCGGGCTCTGAGACAGCGTTCACTGCTGCAGTGGGCTCTGGGACAGCGTTCACTGCTGCAGCGGGCTCTGGGACAGCGTTCACTGCTGCAGCGGGCTCTACACCAGCCAGAGACGAAGGACGGGGGGCTCCCTTCCTCCTCCTCTTTCTCCTGGGTCGCGGTGCCGAGACCATAGTTGAACTAGTGACCGGTTGAAGGATCTCAGCGGGGACCGTAGCAGGCACCGGGAAGACAGTCCCAGGAGGGGTAGACTCCGTCGAAGAGGACTCCGATGACGACTCCCATGACAACCTTCTTTCCCGCTTTCCGCGAAGAGTAGTAACTGCGGATGACGCCTCGGGAGTCGAGGTGGAAAGAGTCCGGTCCCCCAACGTAGCCACGGCGAGAACGTGACCCTCCGGGATCACGGGGAGCAAGCCAGGTGATGGCGACATGGTGGCACTCGGCGGGTCTTTCCGCGACAAACAGACCACCATAATCCGGAACGGACGAAGGACCAGCCTCTCCCGTTCAGCCAGAGGGGGAGGATCATTGAGGCCAGCAATAAGATTGCAATTTAGGAGGTTTTCAGGTAAGAGAAACCTCCCCTCATCCACGACCCAGGCATACTCGTTCAAAGATAGCTCTCCCTGGGGGGGGGGAAATCGAAAGCTTGCAACTCCTAGAATCGGAAATGGCCTTGAGCCACCAATCTTCTAGAGGGTCCGACTGACATTTGTTGGGCGAGGACATACTGACTGCTGGGTTCGGTCTTGGCCGGTTCATTCTGTTATGAGGATAGCAGATGAACCCAAACGCAGACAGTATGAAGTAACACAACGTTTTAATGTAACAGAAAAACAGGGGAAAACAAAACCCACGAGGGGGCAAAACAGAGACAATACGAACGAGCTTAAAACAAACAGCAAATACAGGATCAAGACGTTCCTTTAAGACAAGGTACTCACAGGTAGAATCTCACACAATGAGACACATCAAACAATAAACCAGCCCAGGACAGCAAACACATGGGGATTATATAAGGAACACTAATGACGAAGACAGGTGAAACTGACTAGACAATAATCACAAGACGAGGATAACAAGGGGGTGGGGTTACGTGACGAGACAACACAAGCACATGGCCCAAACAGGCCATGTGCTTGCACACAAAACATGGGTCTGTCATGATCCTGCCTCAAGACTAGAGAAAATCAAGGACACGAGGGCAGAATCATGACACTCACAAGGAGTTCGTAGTCCGTCCAGCTTACAGTTACAAAGATCACAGCACTTATACCCTCACCAAGGTCTAAGCTACGTCCTTGCTTCAGGTTGTAATGATTCTCATTGGCTAAGAAATATAAACAGTCATTTTCCACACATATACAGATAGACTGAAGCATATCTCCATCGATTATGCTGACACTCGGACCCTGAAGTTACCTTCCAGGTCGCAAATTTGGGTTGCTGGGCGCCAACATGTCCAGAACAACATTATCCAGTCAATCTCCAATAATGCCAGTGATTCCTTAACCTGTAAGCAAGAAAACTAACACACACACTGACACACAGCTTTTCCAAGGTTGGATGTGGCCAGGCTCTAACTATAAACAGGAGAGTTTTCTCAAAACATCAAGATACTAGGTTCTTTCTCTCAAGGAGAGGACACTTTAGTCTAAATAGAAAGTAAGGCTTTAACTGAGAAATGGTGCATTAAACTATAGACTTCATTGACCCCTGTATGTTTTAACAGATGTTGAAGACCTTTCTCAAACACAAAATGAGTCTATATTTCATTTCTGGAAGTCGGTATAAATGAACAAGCACTGTTACTGCATTCAGATATAAAATACAGACATTATCCTACAGAACTAATCAGTTATAGGCCGATCTCGAATCTACCTTTTCTGTCAAAGATACTAGAAAAAGCAGTATCCTCACAACTATGTTCCTTTTTAGAAAGAAATGGTATCTGCAAGGATTTCCAGTCAGGATTTAGACCGTATAATAGTACTGATACTGCTCTCATCACAAATTATTTGCTCTTATCATCCGATTATGGTTGTATTTCTCTATTAGTGTTACTCGATCTTAGTGCTGCATTTGATACCATTGACCACAACAATCTTTTAAATAGACTTGAAAATTATGTTGGCATTAGTGGAATTGCATTGGCATGGTTTAAATCATACTTATCTGACCGTTATTAGTTTGTAACAGTAAATTAAGAGATGTCTTATCGATCAAAAGTTCAGTATGGAGTACCACAAGGCTCAGTAGTAGGACCGTTGCTGTTCACCCTGTACATGCTACCCTTAGGAGATATCATAACGAAGCATAGTTATGCTGATGATACTCAGCTCTACATCTCTTCGTGCCCTGACGAGACTTACCAATTCACAAAATTAACAGAATGCATAGCTGATATAAAAAAACTGTATGACTAGTAATTTCCTACTTAATTCTGAAAAAAAAAAAAAAATCCTCACGTACTAACCTACTGTCTAATGGCGCTTTTCCATTACCAGTACCAGCTCGACTCGACTCAGCTCGTCTCAGCTCAGCTCGGCTCGGCTCGCGTTTCGCTCCGTTTTCCATTGCAGATAGTACTTCCACAATAGTACCTGGTGGTCGTCATAGCGACGCGACACACACCCGCTACCCACACACGCAGGACAATGGAGGAAATCGAGTGTATGCTGTTTTACATAATATTAGTAATGGGTATATCACGCAATCTCTGGCAAAACTATTTAAAAATGCCGGGGTTATTCAGGATACTCCGTCTGGCGCGTGCAATGATGGCGCAGTGAATAGTGACGATTCTCGCTGACCAATCAGCAGTCTCCCGTGTGTCACGTCACGTTTTAGTATCGCCTCAGCTCGCCTCGGCTCGCTTAGAACCTCGCCGGAGGTGATACGAAAAAAAGTACCTGGAAGCAGGTACTGGTACAACTTTTACACAGTGGAAAACCAAACAGAGGCGAGTCGAGTCGAGGTGAGGCGAGCCAAGGCGAGCTGGTACTGTGCAGTGGAAAAGCGCCATAACACTTGATGGCTGCTCTGTCAAGTCCTTGTTGTCAGTTAGGTACCTGGGTGTGCTCTTTGATAGCAATCTTTCATTTGAAAGTCATGTGTCTAGTATCTGTAAAACCACATTTTTCCATCTTAAAAATATGTGTAAATTACGTCATATGCTCTCAATGAAAAATGCGGAACAGTTAGTTAATGCGTTCATGACCTCAAGGCTAGATTATTGTAATGCTCTACTGGGTGGTTGCTCGACACAGTTAATAAACAAAATACAGATGGTCCAAAACGCAGCAGCTCGAGTTCTTACCAGAACCAGGAAGTCTGACCATATTAGCCCCGGTTCTGTCAACACTGCATTGACTCCCTATTAAACATTGTATACATTTTTAAATATTGCTGATTACTTACAAAGCGCTAAATGGTTTAGCTCCCCAGTACTTGAACGAGCTCTTAACGCATTATAGTCCTTCACGTCTATTGCGATCTCCAAAATCCGTCCAGTTGATAATACCTAGAATATCAAAATCGACTGCTGGCGGTAGATCCTTTTCCTATTTAGCACCAAAACTTTGGAATAATCTTCCTACCATTGTCCGGGAAGCAGACACACTCTGTCAGTTCAAATCTAGACTAAAAATATATCTCTTTGACCTAGCATACACATAACACATTATAGACTTCTATAATTCAATGTTAGGTTGCATAGATTAGGTCAGCAGGAACCGGGAACACTTCCCATAAATCCTGATGTACTTCTTACATCATAAGAAGGATGGCGTCTACGCTAATATTAATCTCTCTGTTTATCCCGAGGTGTACCGCAGTCCGCCGGATCCAGGCCATATCTGATGAAGGACCTACGCCTGGACATGACGACAACGCAGTCCTGAAGTGTTAAATCTTTCCCTTTGGGAAGGCCTCCCTCCCTTCCCTTTACCTCTATACAGATAAAACGTTGTCGGGATAATTCTGGTTCACGTGGCTACGCGGAGTCGATAAAAAAATTCTGTATTATACATTTTTCAAGGCTTGTACCTAGGAACCTATTTCATGGTTTACTTCTCGAGCCACCAGGCACTGTTTTGTGCGGGTGGGCGGCCGGATCGCATTAGAGGTTTTCTGTTAGAACGGTGTCGTGTTAGCGGCCCCCTAAGTTAATAACTAATGATTGTTGCAACGGAAGTAAATCAATCAAAACTTACTTTAGAAGGACAATAACTTTATGCTAGAGCTGCTGTAAAGCCAAAACAATCTCTGTTACTTTAATTTGCTATTATCACTGTAAAGCTGCTTTGAAACAATCTACAGTATATTGTTAAAAGCGCTATATAAATGAAGGTGATATTAGAGAATACGACGCTGAGAACACCAGAGCCTGAGCAAACAGCGCTTGCATTCTCTGTGTTCATTAGTTTACGATCTGTCAAACAGTCCTGTGTCCTGTCTAATACGTTATTAAAGAAATATAATTCTGTTTCGCTTGGTCCCCTCAAGGTTGCGTTGGATTTTCTCCTTATCATAAAGTTTAAGAGGTCCATCTATCACTGTTTCGTAGTTTCTGGAGTAAATATATAGGCTATATAATCTCTTTTTTCGCCTGCGTTTGGCCAATCAGCATACACTAATGTCACTGGTAGTTCCTTTAGTGCTGGTTTAGACTATAATCTGAAGTAGGAGCTAAATTAGTTTTACAGTGTTTCAGTTGATAATAAAACACTGAGATGTTAAAAGAAATGATTGCCATTTTTAAATGGCTTTAAAGAGATCTTTAGATACAAGACCTTAAATGACAGAAGTGACATTTTTGAATTTTGACTAGTTTATTCTGAACGGTAACTGTTTTTCTTGCCCCCTAGCAATTTTTTTTCCCCTTAATTTTGATTATGTTTTCCAGAAAATAAGACCTAATATATAGTGTAATTTTCTCAAGTAATAAAATTGTTTTATGAATGTTTAGATATTTGTCCTGGAAAACAAGACAAAATACTGAGAAAGAAAATATTTTTTTTTGTAGAAGGGTTAAACAGCAAAAACGAAAAATAAAACAGCAACAACCTACAATTAAAAACAAGGTTTAGGCCAGATCTTGTTATATGAATGTTTAGATATCTGTCCTGGAAAACAACACAAAATAAGAAAATCATTCTTTGTAGTGTAGAAAGGGTTAAAGGGGTGGTGCAGTACGGTGGCCGAGAGAGCTCAACGCGCTGCAACTGAAGAAAACACATGCAAATAGAAAAAAACACATGCAAATAGAAAAAAAAAACATGCAATAAAAAAAACATATGCAAATAGAAAAAAAACACCCGCAAATTAAGAAAACATCTTTATCAGTTTCACAACAGACGTGTGCTCCAAATACTCAACACAACCAAATACAGAAACGCGATGCAAATAACACAGACCACAACGGAAATGTTTCCAGGGGAACCAAATAAGTGACGAACCCGGCTGGGGCGCGCTAATTGCTCGTGAGCATCCCTATGCCCTACTCCCTTCGAAGGGCAGACGACAGAGACCTAGAAGTGGGACTTTGGAATGAGCACGGCACTAGTGTGCCATTATGTTTGGAACGCACTTGATGAAGAGAGCAACGATAGACAACGCAATTTCCTCATTATTTTCACCTGGGATGTTCCATAGACAGTATATAAGATGGACACAGCGACCCCATAGATTTCAACGGAGAAAAGTGAAGCCCATTTGAAGCACTAACTTTCTGATCGCCACGCGTACTGTGCAGCCTCAAACTGAGCTTGATGACGCGAGCAACGCGTCTACTTCTACTTCTAGTAGATGTGCCGAGATAAATCTGAATCATTCCCTTCCGAATCTCGCAGAGACGGAGAGCGTGAGCATTAGCTGTCCATGAGCTAGCAGCGGGATCAACTTTATGACTCTCTGTGGGCTTCTCCCTTGACTTTATGCCTCCACGTCCCCCCGATTGCTTGCGAGCTTCTCCGCCGGTCTATACGGTAATTTCTCTACAGTGCGACAGGGAGTCGCTTGGTTATGACACAATCGTTAGCCTATTTTTACAAAAGCGGCTTCTACGGGGCCATAACGTAAGGTACAAGGTAATGGAGCCTTTTATACATTGTCGAGTTTCTTTAGAAATAAATAATGGCCAAATGGAGTCTTTGGACGCCTCAGATGTAAAGTTATTCACTGTCAAAGTGACGCAAAAATGAATGGGAGTCAATGGAATGCGAACAGCAGGTGAAGTTCTGCTACAATGGCGGCTCCCGGGGAGGCTTCAGTTTCCGGCGGATGGATTACCCCCTTGGGATGTTCCCATGACAATTGTGTGTCTATCAGATGAATAGCTGTTCTTATGACAGAAATGTAATGCTGTTCACAAAACAGTTGCAAATTATTTATTTATTTATTTTTACAAAAAAAAAAAACTTGTATGCGTTATATATCTGTGTGTGAAGGTCTCAACTTTAAAACTTTAGACCCCACCTTACATTTCTAATGAAAATTGTCTTTATGAAAATTTAAACATAACAATTATACAGTGTAATTAAAATCTTTCCCTCGTGTTCTTTTTCTCTATCTTTTTGATTTATTTATTTAAATTTTCAGCTCATGGTTCATTTCTCATGTATTTGATGACATTAAACATATTGTTAATACATTTTGTATATTGTATAGTTGTAGGTCATAAAAATGTCATCTCTGTATGGTTTGCAACAACAACAAAAATTAGGAGAAATAAAATAAAATAAAGTAGAATTTTGAGCTGTAAGCAGGTAAGCACGTCCCAGCCGGGTTCGTCACTTATTTGGTTCCCCTGGAAACATTTCCGTTGTGGTCTGTGTTATTTGCAGTGTGTTTCTGTATTTGGTTGTGTTGTGAGTATTTGAACCACACGTGTGTTGTGAAACTGATGAAGATGTTTTCTTAATTTGCGGGTGTTTTTTTTTCTATTTGCATTTGTTTTTTTCTATTTGCATGTGTTTTTTTCTATTTGCATGTGTTTTTTTTCTATTTGCATGTGTCTTCTTCAGTTGCAGCTCGTTGAGCTCTCTCGACCAACGTAGTATAATGCCCAGTATAATGCCCTTTTCACAAGATGTAAAATAAGTCTTTGATGTCCCCAGAGTGTGTATGTGAAGTTTTAGCTTTGTATATAGCATGTTAAAATTGTCACTTTTTGAGGGCGAGTAAAAACACACCGTTTTTGTGTCTGTCCCTTTAAATGCAAATGAGCTGCTGTTCCCGGCACAGGGGGCGGAGCTTCAACAGCTTGTGTCCTTTTACCTCACACACACATGCACTGAAAATTTCTAAAACATTTAGCCTTTTATGTTCAAACCGGAGTCAGAAAGATGGAGAGACTCAAGAAGAAGTTACAACATGTAGACAACATTTATGAATGGTTGGTTGATGACTTTATGTAGCTTATGTGTAGTTGTCTTCTAGTAATTAATTAGCATATTCTGTCATGATAATCTATAAATCGCGTTATAAGTCGCGTTCCCAGGGACGGGATTTATACAAATTTTAGGGTTGGTGATGTCACTAACCTGGGAGGAATGTCGTGTAGTTCCTATCAGCCGTTTATTATAGTTCTTAAAAAGCAATTTCTTTAAAGCTACACTGTGTCATTTTTTAAGTTGATTCTTAGCAAAAAACACTTTGTTCTTTCAAAATTATATGTGCTCATTAGTGTATAATTACTTCTACCAACTAATAAAGTATTCTCGTAAGCGTAGAATCTGCCATTTATAATACATACGGGTGAGCTGCTCGAATGGCGTAAGCCATGTTGCGCCTCCATCTTGAAAATACATTAGCCAAAGAGGGACATACCTGGAAATTCAAGCTTCGCCTTTCGCGTTTTTACACTCAGTGGCACCGTGACGAATGCGAAGGGGAGATTCCCATAGACAGTATATAAGATGGACACAGCGACCCCATAGATTTCAAAGGAGAAAAGTGAAGCCCATTAGAAGCACTCACTTCCTGATCGCCAGACGTACTGTGCAGGCTCAAACTGAGCTTGACGACGTAGATGTGGCGTGAGTCTTCTAGTAGCTGTGGTGAGAGAAATCTGAATCATTCCCTTAAGAATCTCGCAGAGACGGAGAGCGTGAGTATTAGCTGTCCATGAGCTAGCAGCGGGAGCAACTTTATCACTCTTTGTGGGCTACTCCCTTGACTTTATCGGACTTTATGCCTCCACGTCCCCCCGATTGCTTGCGAGCTTCTCCGCCAGTCTATACGGTAATTTCTCTACAGTGCGACAGAGAGTCGCGTGATTATGATGGAATCGTTAGCCTATTTTTTACTAAAGCGGCTTCTACGAGGTCATAACGCAAGATACAAAGTAATGGAGCCTTTTATACATTGTCGTGTTTCTTTAGAAATAAATAATGGACAATAGTCTTTGGACGCCTCAGATGTAAAGTTATTCGCTGTCAAAGTGACGCCAAAATGAATGGGAGTCAATGGAAGGCTAACAGCAGGTGATGTTCTGCTACAATGGCGGCTCCCGGGGAGGCTTCAGTTTCCGGCGGATGGATTACCCCCTTGGAGATTACTCGCGACTGCCGGCAGATTTGAAATAATACGGCCACCGAGTTAAAACGCCCTCGAATGGGAGGGGCTAGAAAGTAATATTCAGTTGGTAGTCATATACAATTTCACAGCTAGATGGGAGTAATTCCTACACAGTGTAGCTTTAAAAGAAAATATCTTCCTTTACTTTGAACTTTGAGCGCTGTAACTTTGCAGATGTTGTTTACGCTCAAACAGCAACATTACACACTAACTAAAGTTAGAAAAGTCAAATAATATTCAACGACCCCTTTAAAAGCAATTCCTCCACTATTAACCATAGTTAATGGAAACACAGAGTAATTCATCAATACATTGCGCGTTCAGAGCTGCGCTAAACTCCCGCCCGAGCTGGACCAATTATCGGCGCAATATGTCCGAAGCCCGGTTTATTTAGTGGTGCACCCGAATCACAACCTAATGCTTTTTGACTTTTTCAGTTTGTGTAAATCTACTCTTTGACACATTTCTGGTACACATTGTCTTGTTTCATTAATACAGTGTATACTTCTTTCATTATTTACGTCAAAAGAATATATGTGAAATGTGACAGAGTTGGCATGTTGTAGCCTATCATGTGAGGGGCACGTTTTAATCATGACCATATGGCAGCTCAAAACGTCATCTGATCTAATGACTATGACAATGAACAGTGCAAAACAGCTACAGCAGGAGTCAAAACATCACAGGCAAATAGATGAAGAAACACATTCAGATATTCAGAAAAACACATAGCTGAACACAACACTCCCTCCACACACAGCATGCCAGAAATGGAGACAAAAACAAGCCAGACCTGTAATGTAATGCTATTTCTGAATATTCAGGTTCTTCCTCTCAGTTTTCATTCACCTGTTTCTCATGGTTTATCAATAGAACTTCATAAAAGTAAACTATTGCATCGGTAACTGAATGCAATACTTCTAATAACAAGGCACATTTTAACGCAGTGTTAGAACGGATTGTCACGGTTGTGCCCTGCACAGATGTGTCTATAGCTCCATTTTTTCTAAGTTCCATGCCATAGTTTTCATTTAACAAATAGGCCTATGCCTTGTATAATTTGTAAAACAATTTTTTTTGTTTTATTATACTTTTTTAAAAATAAAAATTATAACAAAATATCCTAAAATATCTTCTAATTAAAACAATAACACAACAGCTTCTGGAGAGAATGCAACATGAACAAGTACAAGGTTTAAAACGTTTAAATATACACATCAAGTAGTGAGAATGTGTATGGATCAGCTTTATTAGGCTCTTGCTGTCACAGTGTGGTGTAGGCTGAAGAAGACGAAGAGGCAAATGGCTCCAATACAAACGTTTTACTAATGACCTCAGATAGGCACAGACAGGCAGAAGGTTTACGCACACCAAACACGACGTAGAACGGACAAACACTTACTGCACAGAAGGGAACTATACAAACACAGATGAATAGTGATTTGATTTGATTTAACTAGACAGGTGATACGGATGAACTAAGTACTGACTGAAGACAACACGTGACATGATGACAGGTCTACTCTAAAGTGCACGGCGGATTCACTTTTGCTATTAACGACGGGAAAAATTGTCGATCTCATCTCCCATGCCCTTTAAAAGCCAGTTGCGCTCGAGCCATGGTGGATTCGTGCGCGAGGTTAAAGCGTGCAAGCAGACCATCTACGGGACTCAGTGTACGCGCGTTGTGGACTCACGTATAGGCGCACATTACATTACATTATAGGCGCGCTCTTTAAATAACAAAAAAAATATTGCGCCATTGACTTCAGTTGTTCAACTGTTTCAGTTGGTCAGTGGCGCAGTTGCCTCAAAATAGCAATGCACCAACAATGCGCATAAACACCTCGTTTTCAGACCAGCACACCCATGGGCCAAATGCATTTGCTATGTAAACAACGTGGCACAGGACCTGAAAATGATAACTGCGTCGGGCTGAAACTAGCAAAAAACACAGTGCACCGGGTCCGGGTGTATGATAGGGCCCCTACTTTCTGAGGCACGATTGATTTGCGGTTTCATTCATAGAGTTTACACTCATCCACTTCACACACTCATTCGCGCATAGTGGTTTATGTATAATTATGTGCTATTCCATGGCTCTGCTCTCCAGCAAACACAAAGTGAACATGCAGTTGTTGCTTTAAAGAGGTTTTTCTACCTGATTCTACCTTTAAATTCCAATTTTAACCTAATTCAATCAGGTTTATGTAACATACAACAAGGAAATGCTGTTTTAAATGAATTGAGTTACATTTACTCAATATACAACTTCCAATAAAGCTCATGGACACATTCGACACATGCGCACTACGACTGCACCACACCTATAGAGGGCAGTATAGCCGTGACTAGTGTCAACAGGACATCTGCTCTGAAGGACAAAGAAGAAGAAAAAGTTTGTGTTTGGCTTCTCCTTGCTGATCGGCGAATTTTGAGAGATAGTGATTTGGGGTTATTATACACAATATGTTGCATAAAATAGAAAACCACAATTGACATTATAAAACAAACATACACTCAATTGTTTTTTTTCTTCTTCAGTTTAATTAATTAAAATGAGCTAAAGTAACACAATTTAATTGCAAGGAACTGCCTTATGGTGCGTTCACACCGGACGCGAATAGCGCGTCAGGCGCGAGTAATTTCAATGTTAAGTCAATGCAAAGACGCGCTACACGCGTAAAAAAATCCTGCGGTGCGAATGAGGCGTAGAGTGCAACGCGGTAGACGCGAATATGCCTCATTCAAGTTTGAGCGAATGGCGCGAATTGAGCGTCTGTCGCGTTACACGCGAATGATTTTAAAGTGCTTTTTGTGCATTCACGCATTTGACGTGAATTCGCATCTGCCGCCCGAGTTGAAAAATCTGAACTTCTGCGTCAATTCGCGCCACGTTAACCAATCAGGAGCCTGCTTGCTTCACGTAACATAGCATAACAAACTCCTGCTCGAAGTCACTCATTCAAAATGGAGAAACTAATTTTAGCTGTGAGTGATCACCCGGAATTATATGACTCAAGTTCATACTTTTATAGAGACAGGAACAAAAAGGACCTCGCTTGGAAGAAGATAAGTGAGGAGATTGTACAACCTGGTAAGTTGTAAGATATACAAATTTCACTTTTGTGTCACGTTATTGACCTACTAACTCGCTAGTAAGCTGCCGTGCTGCTAGTTTACAACTATTTAAATGATCTATCAACATCAGACATCTTGTAAAAAGATGGCCGCCAACGAGTTTCGAAACTTTCGCCTCTGACGCGCGTAAATTCCGCTTCAAATGTATGAAATTGACGCGCGAATGGACACTGAGGGCCCTATCTTGCACCCAGCGCAATTGACTTTGTACACCGACGCATTTATCATTCCTATTTTGCACCCGCGCACAGCGGACTTTTCCCTCCACAGACGCACGTCGGTAAATTAGGAAATGAACTTGCGCTCGCGGGGGCGGTTCAGCGCAAAGAGGAGGCGTGTTCCGGCGCAAAACTTCCATGGTGCTATTTTCCAGTTTTAGAAAGCAATTGCGCCATTGACCAGGAAAAAAACAGTCTAAAGACAGTGGCGCGTTGCGCGTTAGTGATATGGTATTTTAAGGGCGCGTGCTTGGCCATAATGTTAACGCGCATGTACACTTTGATTCTCTAATATAAACAGATGCAGCAGTTTTCATTTTTGCAAATCATACATTATTACAAGGAAAAATATTAACACACGAGGGAAATCATTGTTGTGTCCGTGAAGATGTGAAAAAGATCTATCTACTAGTATCTAGATAAAAAATAAAATAAAAATCTAAATTAGGCTACACATTTAGGCTACTACCCAAATTATACGCCTGTTTAACCGAAGCTAATTTGGGTGGGTTTCTCCCATTATCCCCAATGTCACTTCTCTGTGTTTTACAGCCCTGACGAGAACGTCGCTTTCCTCGGCTGTGAACTGCTCCTGGCGTGCGCTGGCAAATCCGCCGTTATTATAGCAATCCGCCATGTAACAAGCGCGTCTGCTCTTAAAGGGAATGTGAGAGGACGCTCTGATTGGTTTATTTCACGTTACGCCCAAACCACACCTATGAATAATGAAGCTAGTTAGTTAAATTAGGAACTCCAAGGCACTCGAAATATGTGAAAAAAAGTTAAAAAGCCTTTATTGATGAATGGCTCTAAACATTAAAAATGGTGACAAAAAATAAAATAAAAATTCTGTTCTAATATCCAAAATACCGATAAAGTATCCTATATCGGTATTTTGGATATTAGAACAGAATTTTTTTTTTTTTTTTTCCCTCTCTTCTATAGGTCTATTTAGGCCAATTGTCTTGATTGTCTCGTTACACCGAGTGACCAGGTGTTTTTAATTTGATTAATTAACTGTTGTTAAAAACAAACCTGAAATGCTGTTGGTTACACACCCTGACGAAGGCATGTAGCCGCAACGCGTAGGTGGATCTGTCACCATTTTTAATGTTTAGAGCCATTCATCAATAAAGGCTTTTTAACTTTTTTTCACATATTTCGAGTGCCTTGGAGTTTATAATTTAACTAACTAGATTCTGTATCCCATCCAAAGAGCACCGAGATTTTTACACCCTGAAGCAGCACTTCTATTTGCATTCTTTGCTTTGATGAATAAGCTACTCAGACCAACCCCTTTTAGATTTGCGCCGGGCGCAAGAAGCATTTATCCCGCCGGGAAAATAGCAACAGCGCCGGGATCCGCCCACAAAGTTACTTGCGCTTTGCACTTTGACACTTGCGTTTCAGATCGTTAAAATAGGGCCCAAAGTGATCAAGCGTATAACTAGACGCGGCAGGCGCGAATTTGACGCGCTATTCGCGTCCGGTGTGAACGCACCATTAGGAGAGTAAATTTATAGTGATTAACTGTTATTTTATGTGTTTTATAGTAAAGGGAAAGATGTTGGTTGTTTTTGTTAATGTTTAATGTTATGTTGAACATTTAGAGTTTCTGTTTCTGAATGTTTAGGTTAACGTTGTGCTGAAGAGTATAGCGCTTGTTTTCAGGATGTGGGAACTCAATACTAAATAGTTTCTATATCAGTAGCCTACTAGCTACTAACAGTGTTTAGGCTACTTAGTGAATCAAGTGACTGAATGTGATGTTAGATACTTTACTGATTATTATACTTATTTAATTATTAAATTAGGTAAGACCATCCAAAGTGAAATAAATTATGTAAATTAAATTGTGTAAAAACTTATTTTAAGTAGGCTAAGGGTAAATAATTTAATTTTAGTGCATTTACTTCAATGTGGAAAAAGACTTTCATCATATAAAACAAAAAAGATTATATCAAACATATTAAGTAATTTTACCTTGCTGGAGAAATCAGGTTAAATATCTATTGACAGTAATGCGTTAGTAGGCTATAGTGCTTCAGTTTTTTCCGGTTGATTGAGTTCAGTATGATACGCACGGCGTGTACGCACGCACTACCCACCCCAGGCTCCTATAGGCTACCCAAGGGTTTTCAGTGCGTAGCATATGCACGCAATAGAAAAATGTTTTGCCGTATAAATGGTACGAGAAATTTGCATTTTACAGTCGTTTTAAAGCCAGTCGAAGGTATTCGGCTTCGGGCCACATCCGTATTGTGTCAGGGCTCCCCGCAGCTTGACTGAATAAAGCGCTCAACGAACTTGACGTGCGATGCCTCGCTGACTGACAGCATGAATCACCCTGTTATACGGACACCTAGCTACGTTACTGCATAATACATTTTTTACAAGAATAATAGCCTACAGCATAACGATACACATAGTTTCACTTAGCTATGTCTTTTAACAGTATTTAGGCTATAGGACACAAACATGAACTTTAACTACAGGCTTTCCATCAAGTCAGCTGTCACTTTGGTCGCACACTTGTCACAGCCCTGGACGCGGCTCTGCCTTTAATTATATTGGCCTACTTGTTGTATCAACAAATGCAATTACATGAACTACTACTTTTTCATAAGGGCAAGTAGCCTACACCATCGAATTAACAGTCATGTCTAATATGTGTGCTATTAAAGGGATAGTTCACTTTAAAATTTTAATTCTGTCGTCATTTACTCACCCTCAAGTTGTTTCAAACCTGTATTAATTTATTTCTTCTGCTGAACACAAAGAAAGATATTTTGAAGAATGTCAGTAACCAAACAGTAGTCTGTACCCATTGACTTCCATAGTAGGAAAAAAAAATACTATGGAAGTCAATGGGTACAGACTACTGTTTGGTTACTGACATTCTTCAAAATATCTTTCTTTGTGTTCAGCAGAAGAAATAAATTAATACAGGTTTGAAACAACTTGAGGGTGAGTAAATGATGACAGAATTTTAATTTTAAAGTGAACTATCCCTTTAAGATGACTGACTGGAAAAACCTGATCTTCAAATATTCCAAGATATATAAATAATAGAGAGCCTGATGAACTGGTAGGAAATAAACAATTTCCATATAAGAAAATGTTAGATAAAGTTAGTTTGGCTTCCCATGGCAAAATACTATCAAACTAAATTTAAGCGATACATAATTGTGTTGTTATGCAGGTATTATTTTCTTTTAATTTTGCTGTTCTGTAAAGCACTTTGGTCAGCCAGTGGCTGTTGTAAAATGTGCTATATAAATAAAATGAACTTGAACTAAATTTCAACTTACATGATATAAAAAATACACCATATATCCTATGTAAACAAGTAATGTTGACTATAGTCTATTTTTTTCCGCAGTTCTGTTATCAACCAACTTTTCATGTGTGAATGGCACCTCAACAGACCATTTTGTAAAAATGAATAAACACACAAATAAATATCATGAAGCATTTCCTGGGAACCTGCAAACACAGGTCATCAACCTCCAAACTAAAAGTATGCCTTGATATATGTGGTGTGTGGGTGGGGGTTGTCAGCGGTTAGGGTGGAGCACTTTTCTTTAAATGGCAGCGTGTCCTTCTCTCCGGCCCCTTTGCTTGATGCCAGAACACTGTGATCACATCTCCAGCTTCTTAATCTTAAATAAGTTAAACAATTAGTCAATAACATGGCTGCAGAGTTTGAACTTTGTCCTGGAAGGAAAATCGGGGGCTCCAACCCCTGTTTTATCATCGCTGAGATTGGACAGAACCATCAGGGAGACTTAGAAATCGCCAAACAAATGATCCGAATGGCCAAGGTAAAGTACAGCTTTATCAGATGTGAAGTCTGATACCGTGTTGATGTCGGTTATTTTCATGGGGGGAAAACCGTGAGATATGTAGATATCAACCCCCAAAACACCAGTTTGCATATAGAAAAAAATACAAATGAATTATAATTTGAGAAAACTTTTTTTTAAAGTTTTGTTTTTCTATACTAATGATTTACCACACTTTTTTTCTAAACAGAAGAAATGACGTGGAAACAGGAGAGAGAAACATACTGAGGGCCGTTCACACAGAACGCGTTTTTCCATTCCACTGAGCTACTTTTCCATTGTTTTTCAATTTAAACACATGCTAGACGGACGTGTTTGACCATTTGCAGCGTTTTTAACTGCAAAAACGTGTTCTGTGTGAACCGTCCCAAACTTAGAACCCCATCTATTTAGTAACCATGGTAATTTCACTCCGGAAATATAATTTTTTCAAATATCAGGTCAATAATTAAGAGGGGACGTTTAACTCGAGCTATAACTCACACATTGTATCACATTAAATTAACGTTTAGATTTCTTATATGGTGAAACTCATTTTTGTTGTCAACCAAATCCACTTCTACTTCCTACTTTACCTCCACACAGGACTGTGGAGCTGATTGTGCCAAGTTTCAAAAGAGCGAGATCGAACACAGATTCACCAAGCCCGCTCTGGAGCGTCTCTACACGTCCCCTCACGCCTGGGGCCCGACCTACGGGGCTCATAAACACCATCTGGAGTTCAGTCACCAGCAGTACAGAGAACTGCAACAGTTCGCCAATGAAGTTGGCATCTTCTTTACTGCATCAGGGATGGATGAGGTGAACAAATCTCAATGTTTATTATATCAAGAGAATATGTGCATATTAAACCCAGATTAAAATGCATTTCATAACTTTTCCTCTCCCTACCTCAATCAGATGGCTGTAGAATTTCTTCATGAAATCAATGTGCCGTTTTTTAAAGTTGCCTCAGCTGACACCAACAATATCCCTTACCTGGAAAAAACCGCCAAAAAAGGTAAAACTCCCTGATGTTGAAACCCATTTCAAACGAAAAGTCCAGAAGCTGTCGTTACATAAACTCAAAAGTGTTGTTGCAAAAAACTCGTTCTCCTTTGACAAAGGTTTATCAGTTTGTCATTGCCAAGGTCACAATGTTCCTCTATTTACATACCGGTAATATATCAGACAGTGACAGTGACCCAGTGAAAAGTACAAGCCCAACCGATAACTGAATCTGAGAAGCTTCTCTTGTGCACTTGAAGTCAGTTATTCTGGAGCACCTGAGAAATTAGGTATTGAAAGTGCTGATTGGCCACAGAGCAGAGCCAGTGAAACCTAGAAATCCTGGTGTGGAGTTTCATGTTGCTGGCTTTGAGTCTACAGAGAATTTGGCATGTGTGTAATGTGATAATGACTAAAACTTTGACCTGATTTTCTCCCAGAAGCTGCCATGTCTTGAAGCTGATGTTTTGGTGTATTTGTGTAGGTCGTCCCATGGTGATTTCGAGTGGAATGCAGTCTATGGAGACCATGCGCTGTGTTTACCAAACCGTCAAGAAGCACAATCCCAATTTCACGTTCCTGCAGTGCACCAGCGCTTATCCGCTGCCAATAGAGCACGTCAACCTCAGCCTGATCCCTGTAAGACACAAATCACTTTATTCTCATCTTCATCAACTCCATAAAATGACTGTTTATGAAGGTATTTTTGTATGTTTCGGTTTCCTTTTTCCTACGCAGGAGTTCCAGAAGGAGTTTCCGGACATTCCCATCGGCTACTCTGGGCATGAGGCGGGCATCCATGTGTCTGTGGCCGCTGTGGCACTCGGGGCAAAGGTCCTGGAGCGTCATGTGACCCTGGATAAGAGCTGGAAAGGCAGTGACCACGCAGCGTCACTGGAGCCGGCGGAGCTGGCGGATCTGGTGAAAGCCATCAGGACGGTTGAGATGGCAATGGGTTCGCCGGTCAAACAGATGCTGCCCTGTGAGGCTTCCTGTCACAGCAAGGTCAGATAAAACACTCATTCTGACAGATTATTAAACCAAAAAATGATCAAAAGTCATTCGTTATGGTTATGGTCACAATGGTTATGTTCTTTCCTGCAGTTGGGTAAGTCAGTGGTGGCCCGGAAACCATTGAAGAAGGGCGAGACATTAACTCTCGACATGCTGACAGTAAAAGTGTCCGAACCGCACGGCATGAGACCAGAGAACATCTTCAAACTGGTTGGCAAGAAAATCACCGTGGACCTGGAGGAAGATGCCACCATTACTGATGCCATGATAAAAGGCTGATGATAAAAACTAAAGAGGCAATGAGGGGGTCTTATCTTATGCTTCTATTAATTTTAATAATAATATAGAAAATCAGTCATTATTAAATCACATTTTTCATGAGGGAGACATTTTTATTATTTTGACATCAGAAACATGTAAATATGACTTCTTGTCTTGATTTTGCACATGCCTAATGTCTTCCTATAAGTTTGCTAAATATTGTAACCTGTCTCACAGATGATTGTCTTTGAAATTTTGGTGAATGAACACTACGTTAAATATCTTTCTTTCAACTAAACTTTGACTCTTGTGTCTTTGTTCATATTTGTCTCTATTAGACCAATCTGTGTTCCAAAATATGTTTTGGCCAATAAGTACTTCAAACCACAGAGATTTCCTTAATGAAATGTAGAATTATTATTTAATGTCCAAATGCGAGTCTTTAAGACAGCCTACTGTTATTTGTTTTACACAAAATAAATATCAAAGTGAAATGTAAAAGCACCTATATTGGCAATATTTTGGATTTAAACCAAATGCTAATAGGGAACCTGCAAACACGAACAAGATTGAAAACTTTGCCTGATGAAGCAGTTTAACACACACACACACACACACACACACACACACACACACACACACACACACACACACACACACACACACACACACACACACACACACACACACACACACACACACACACACACACACACACACACACACACACACACACACACACACACACACACACACACAGTGTGATGACAATGTGATCACAGGCAGACACACACACACACACACACACACACACACACACACACACACACACACACACACAGTGTGATGACAATGTGATGACAGGCAGACACACACACACACACACACAAACACAAACACACACACACACACACACACACACACACAGTGTGATGACAATGTGATGACAGCCAGAAGTCCAAGTGAAAACAAAGTAAGCCAAACACCACTGTGACCAGAAGAATGAGGCTGCCGTGCTTATTTGGTGTGGTAATAAAGCCGTCTTATTCTCTTTGTTAAAGGGGTCATGAACTGTATTTTTTATAAGGTTCTCTGAGTTCCCTTATAATGTTATCACATTTTTTTTCACATAAAAAAACTAAAAACTTTTTTATTCAAATTGTGCTTGTCTGATTACAATAAGATTATTGGGGTCCATGTAAACGCAGCTACTGTGTGACACTTGTGTGTTGCGACATTGCTGTCGTTTCTGTTGAGCATCCGAGTGCGCAATTCACCTTCACTCGCGTGCAGGAAAAACAAAACGAAACGTTGCTTAGTGCTGTTTATTCAGCAACCTTCACTTGAACATAAACTCCACTAAAGTTCACTCTTCTTCACAACTTTTAGAAGGAGATGACGTAAAACGTAACGTCATCACGTACAAAACCGTATACCTCCAAATAAAACTATACAGGTAGTCAATACCATAATACAATGTATAAGGGTGCAATGCTTTTAACAGTTTCCTATGTAGTCGGCACTGCATAACCTTATTATCAGTCTCTCTAAAAAGCCTGCATCGAACTGTGTCGTTGGCAAAATGCAAAACATTTTTTATTTAAGTACTTGTACATTTGAATTATTCTTAACTTTAAGTACTTGAGTACACTTATTCATACAATTAACTTAAAACTTCCATGTAATCTCAATGTGAACACTTTTATTACTGTAGTATAAACCTTTAACAAGCTAATCTGTCAACATACTAATTTGTTAACATATTAGAAATAGTATGTTATACAGAAGCACTTGCTGTATGATCGCAACAATATAAAGGTATTATTTGCTCTCAAATCAAGCTCATGCACCACTTGTCACCGTGATCCTAAAACCAACATTAACAGAAATACTTCTAAATTAGCATAACAAAACATGAATCACTACTAAATCTCCCACTTAACATTAATCTTGCACACAAAAAACATGATATTACACTTCATTTTAGCATTTACTCTCCCTTTCGAGTGCCATCGGCAAAGCATGCTGGGAAATAGACGTTCATCTAAATTAAAATAAATAATTTCATAAAACTCAAAACAATGAATCAGTTCAGTTAACTTAAAATATATCAGTTCTGTGAACTTGAAAGAAAAAGAAAGTGCTAAATACTCATAACAGTTAATTTGACTTTACTAATTTTAAGTTTGTCCTAAACCAATTAATTATTTTGAGCATTAGGGTTTAAATGTGTCTTACTGACGCGATCTGACTGGAACTTCATTCAAAATAGTCAAGTCACATTTATTTATATAGCGCTTTTTACAATACAGATTGTTTTAAAGCAGAAAATAAAGCTTTTGTTTCCAGAAGAAAGTCACAGTCCAGCTTAAATAAATTCAGGGATGTTTCATTTTTATATAGCCGGCCCGTTTTGGATAAATGTCATCATCGTCCAAATGTCATTCATGCACAAACTATTCATTTGAGCGCTAGCAAAAGTGTTTGGTTTCCAGTTGATGGTAGCAATCTGTGTTACCAGCAGCCCAGCCTAAACTATGGCACATTTATGTTTTCACCAACTGCGAAATGTCTTCTTTAATGTGAGTTTTACACAAAACGTTGCTATTTTTAATAAACCTGTATATAAATATCATCACTCATTTTGGCAAAAAAAAAAGAAGAAAAAAAGCCATATATACTATATCCCCTCATAGGCTACCATAACATAGCTACTCATAACATACATTTGGGAACACAACATATGCCAACAATCTTCCAAAACTTATACTAATAATACTAATAACCTGTGGTTTTCCACCAAAATGGTTTAACATTGGAAAATAAAGAGATTAAGACAGCCATACATATTATAATTCTTCTTCTTCTTTATATATTTTCTTAAAGTACTCTAATCTTTGAATTTTACAGTGGAATATTACAATATTAATATTTATTTTATGTAATGTTTTTATCTAGTAGTAGTAGTAATAATAATATTATTAATAATAATAAGGAGAATCATTTTAGGTCTATTATTATTATTTTATAGTCACTTTGATACAATCACAAATCTTTTGGCAAACATGTGCAACCTTTCAAACAGGCACAGTAAACATTGAACAAATAGCATTTTAAATCGCAATCCAAAAAAATTCCGTTACAGCTTGAGAGTGTTAGGAAACTATAGCCTACTGTACCTTCATCATTAGGAGGACATTGCATAACTTTTTTGTCTCAGTTCCAGGTGTACATATACAAATAGTCAAGCCAACGATAATTCATAATGTCTACACACTAGAGAAGTAGGCAAACCAATCTATTCAAATAAAAACGGCAGTGAAGGGCTCTACTTGCTGCAAAATTATGATTGTCATAAGCTAACGTGTTTGAGCAGATATAGGAGTGGCTAAGTGTGGTGGGGCTTTTCACTATTATTTTCATTTTTTACAGCCATTATTTGTCTCGTACTCCCACAAAAATGTATGTAAATATTTGACGAAATACAGTTGTGTATTAGCATATAGAAGCAGGACTCAAACTTTGTGAACCATGCTCACGCTTTTCACAAAAGAATTACTTTCAATGGGAAAAGTGATCAAAAGTGATCTTAAATACTTTTACATTGTTACAAAAACAGCTTCTTTAAATTTTTTTTTTTTTTTTTTCATCAAATATTCCTGGATAAAAAATGATCACGGATCATGTGACACTGAAAATTTGGAGAAACGGCTGCTGAAAATTTAGCTTTACCATCACGGTATATAAAATATATTCAAATATAAACGTTATTAACAAATATACAATTTGTTAATATTACAAATTATTTTAAATTGTAATCCTATTTTATAATATTACTATTTTTAATGTATTTTTGATCAAATAATTGCAGCCTTGGTATGATACTTCTTTGAAAAACATCTAAAAACCATACCGACCCCAGACTTTTGAATGTTGTATATGTTCTACCTTACTATCTTTAAAATATAACTTTTTACTGTATTTCCCCCACATGGCAATCAAAACAAAATAATAAAAATAAATACATTTATAACTTATAAAATAAGTTTTACAAACATGTACGTCAGATTATCAAAACTGAACATGTACATAATATGTCAAGAATTTAGATGTATGTGAATGTATAATTGTGTAATTCATAATTTATTGACCACTTTTAAAGGCTTTTTTTGCCTTCACTAGTTCATTTTATTGGTCCTGTGACTTGGGATTATTGATTATTTGGTTATAATGTAAATTCATGTAATGCTATATATGGGTGAATGTATAGGGCCTGTTTGTTTTCACGCTGAGTGTTTGCACTAGCATTGCGGAGTGTGAAGTTTCCTTGTTTGCAGTGAACATACTGCTTTTGAATGTAGGCCTAAAGAAAATTTGGTTACTGTATGTATTTGGTTTGCACCCACTACTGTACAAAGCTTGTTTAACTGGAGGCTTAGCCTAATTTCATCGAGTTTGCGCCATATTGTTTATACATATGGAATTGTTAATTGTAGCAACACAAATTTAAAGAAGCCAGTGAAGACAATGTTTTTTGCCTCCCACAGGCTCCCATAAAATCCCCCCTGACTTCCTATTTTGTACACCACCCTTTTCTCCCTAGACCCTAATTATATATATAAATATATTATTTTTTTTATAGCATAGATGTTAAAATTTCTTCTATTTCAAATAAGACTTTTTTTCAAAACAATAAGATCTCTGAAAAATGAGTGTTCCTTGTTCACATCAGATTTCAATTTCTTATTGATTTAAGCAAATTGCATGTGCTTTGGCACATGTGTGTGCAAAAGAAAAGAGTAAGTACAATTGTCTACAATTTTCACAATGACTAAATGCACATGACTTGTTGATCAAAACTGATGAGTTGATTCTCAGTAAAATTGTCAAACTCTTCACAACTTCTGTTATGTAACCAATATGGCTTGGGTTATCAGGACTTACTTGAGGATTTAAGTTATTGGATAGGTGTGATTCTATAAGACAAATGGAAACCAATATCAGTAGGCCTACTAAACATTCATAAATAATAGCACAACAATAGGCTACAATTATCAGTAACAAAGATAAACCATTTCCTGTTAGAGATTAGAACATATCCAGAAGTCATATTAGTCACTTTTGTTTCGTATCTTATCACTTTTTTGTTAATTATTTAACTTTGGTCAGACCGGGGATCGAATTAAAAACTGCAATTGAGAAAAAAAAAGCAATTGAAAAAAAAAAAAAAATACTAGTAAAATACTAGTTTACTTATACAAGTTCACATGTAGTACAGATGCAGTAATGAGAATTGTAGTTGTGAAGTTGTGCACTTACAAGTTTACTACTACATTTAGTACACTTACATAAAACATACTTACAGTAAAATATACTTGAACATTACTTAAGTTTCATAAAATGAACATGAAGTATACTTATTTTTCGTAAGGCTCACCAAAAACTGCATGTAAAAGTAAAAATTTAAATGATACACATAAAGAAAAACAGTGAAATAATAGGGCAAAAGCGTAGTTAATTGATCATATAAATCAGTTTTATATCAAGCACATAAACACTGTTCTGTTTTGATTAAGCAAAAACTGTGACACTGCTGCCCTCGTGTGGTGAGTGAGAAAATATAAATGATGACGTGAACAAATATCAATTTTCTTCTTTCGTTCGTTCGTTCGTTCAGATAGAAATATATATATATATATATAGATAGATAGATAGATAGATAGATAGATAGATAGATATATATATATATATATAGAGAGAGCTAGATAGATAGATAGATAGATAGATAGATAGATAGATAGATAGATAGATAGATAGATAGATAGATAGATAGATAGATAGATAGATAGATAGATAGAAAATGAATATTCCCATTCAATGCAATGTATCTATACACATATCTAATTTGCACATTACTGTAATGTGTCGATTAAACATGATTTACAGTTTTTTTCAATCACTAGCAAGCGCTTACCCATACTTCAGATACTTTTTCTAAACTCTTAACACAGACTCACACCTACAAAACACAATTGGCCAAATGGATAATTTTCTTCTCAAAAACACATTTTGTTAAATATATACTAACTCTTCATTTTAAAATAGAACACATCTTTCTCTGCACACACTAACTTTACCAAAACACTGGAAATCTGACTCAAAATGAAATTATTCTGTCAAAGAATAACACTTGTTTTCACTTCACAAGGTACATGCAGTCAATCAAAGTACACCAGGTTTCAGAATACTGGCTATTCTTGACATTACAAAAACTGCATAGACTTTTATGTTTCTTGGTTGGGAACTGTATGTCCACATGTAGTAATGTTCACATTCAAAAGCATTCCAGTAAAAGCAAATCCTTTACTGTTTACTACAGGAGGTACAGTAGAAACACGGTATGATAGAACAGAAAAAGTTTTACAGTATTGCTTACAGTGAACAAAATATCCATGAAACACACAAGAGCATTCTGAACCAAAAAAAGCCCAGATAAAAAAAAATTTTTAAGTACTTTTTTTAGTACTTTTTTTTTAGTACTAAAAGAGCACAACATTACTGTATCTAATCTCTGCGATCTTCAGGGTTAGGCCACATGTTTTCATCAACATCACATCTGATATTATCCAAGGCGATGTAATCAAGAACTGTGATGTCCCTGCATCCAGCATCCAGCATCCAACATCCAGCATCCAACATCCAGCATCCAGCATCCAGCATCCAGCATCCATGGCTTCAAGGAGGGACATCTGGTCATGTGGCTGATGGTCATAAACCTCCCCCCATGCAGAAACAAACTCCTCTGGGGTTGAGGAAAGGTGAATAGGGTGGAAGGAAGAGACTTACCAGTCTTGGGTGGACTTCAAACCATGTTGTTATTGCTTGAGAATGATGGAAAGCCACATTGTCCCAGGTAATTAAAAAGGTCCTCATGTTTTCATGAGAACCAGGCGCTGCTCTGGAACCAGGCGCTGGTGGAGATCATTGAGAAAGGCAAGGATGCGCTCGGTATTATAGGGTCCACTGGCTCACTGCATATCTCACTGGGCCTGCTCTTCTCCCTTCTCCTCCTTTTACTGTATAAGTGTCAATGTAATAGAAAAAAATAAACCCAGCTGCCACTCTAAGCCAGACTGGTATCAGCTGTGGTTGGCCCAGTTTACCCAACATAAATCAGCTCTGTGTCAATTATTCAATTGTTTGTTTGTTATCAGCTGAGATATGTTTTTGAACTGATCATTGCAGAAGCAGAGGTTTTTATACTGTATCTAAGGTTTGGAATATTGTTTTTGCTATTGTGGGATGTTGTGTGTTAACATTCATAAATACTACAAAAACAATCCTTCATTTTGTTAGGAGGTATAGTTTATTTGTTAAGAAAATGTAAGCATTATGGAAATGTGTTCACTGACTGCATATTGTATGAAAACGACATGAAATGTGTGAATGGTATGGCCACAAAAGACCGATGCTGTGCTAATTGTGTTTAGAGTTTTGAAAATGTGACAACTGGCTGGACAAACGCTAGCGCCTGAAAAAAAACTGTAAGTCCTGATGTCCTCTAGTGAACATGTATGATATCAATGCCCTGTTCTGTAACAGAAAGTCCTTTTTTGATTTGAAACCCCATAACGTTTTCCTGAGATGTTGGTTTATGAAATACAATTTGAAAAGTAGTCCGATATAAATTAGAATTACAAGATATTATCATATTTCCATAAGAGTGCTACATTTGATCCCTAATGTCAGACATTTATAAAGACCAAGGAGAAGTTGTTTTCATGGTGAAACCTCCAAACATTTGGTATCTCTGAAAAGCCGTGAATGTGCTCTTTACAGGACGTGACATATGTGACATGTATGGTGTCTTCACTAAAAATTCACTAAAATATAATGTCCACTGACAAAAGTCTATTCCTGGGTCCCTGTTAAGTAGCAAAACAAAAATGAACAGATAAACACAAATAAACACAATCTATTTGAGTATTTGTCATATAGGAAACGCCTCTGATCGAACATATGCTTTTAAATCTATCAAACTAGTAATCTAACGAGTAAATACAATTATTCTCAAAAAAGTGTGTCCAATCTGCATCCGTGAGTGTGAATCTCACGCCTCAGTTCTGCGTCTCAGCGCGATGGAGAGCCACAGGTTCGCACAGGCTCAGGCTCAGGCTCAGGTGAGTTCGGGTGTCGGTTCCCCGTCCTCTGGACTCCCTCACCGGGCGGCTCTGATTCTGGCCCGGGGTGGCAGTAAAGGAATCCCTCTGAAGAACATCAAGAATCTGGCCGGTGTTCCTCTCATCGGATGGGTTCTGAGAGCTGTCTTGGACTCTGGAGTCGTTGACAGGCAACTACATTTCAGCTTTACTTAACTATTTTAATATTATGGCTTTAATTTGATTTTTGTTCTTCAATGTGTGAATGAAACACACTTAAACTGGGAGATAAATGTAATGTTTGTGGTGGAAAGGCTGTAGCCTAAGTTTGTCGTCATGTTTAAGATTAAAATGAGCTAATGAGCTATGCTTTTAAATGTCAGAAATTTCCGCGACGAATAAACAATACAAATGTAAGCTAATTGCGGTGTATTATCTCGCAATTCTAACTAATTTTTAACGCAATTGTTTAGCCTATTTCTCACAATTCTGACCTTTCTTTCTTTTCTTTTTTACTTAAAGAAGTCGAGAAAATAAGGCGCAGTCCGTCAGCTACTCTTTTTTTTATTATTCCGCGGCGAATAATAAGGAAAATTGAGTAATTTTTCTTTAATGAGTGATGTTATGTGTGTCAGTGTGTGGGTTTCCACAGATCACGATGAAATTGAGCGTGTCGCAAAAGTCTGGGGTGCGAAAGTTCATCGTCGCAGTCCTGAAGTCTCCAAAGATTATTCCAGCTCTCTGGAGACCATCCAGGAGTTCATCCGACTGAGACCCGGTGAGACAGACCTTCAGCATCATCTTACTTTCATTTGATGCCTGCAAATTATCTAACTTGCTGACAGCCTATGAGATTAAAAATAGTTTTGTCATTTAGCCTATACTATATTTTCCTATGTGTTTTGAACTGAGGAATGTAGATAAAAATATAAGCTAATAATGTGCGTGTGTGTGTACAAATGTGTACAGTTTGTACAGAATAAAAACCATTAAGTCTATAGTTCCCGTAATCCATATATATACAAGGATGGCAATATCCAAAATCATTGGACCTGTTTTAGTCCCCATGAGGAAAACAGCTTATAAATCATACTAAGTGATGTTTTTTGAAAATGTAAAAATGTAAAAAGATTTTTGTGATGGGTTTATGGATAGGGTGTATTGGGAGAGAATATGCAGTTTGTACAGTATAAAAAAAAACATGAAAACACAACGTGTGTGTGTGTGTGTGTGTGTGTGTGTGTGTGTCTGTGTGTGTGTGTGAAAACCTTGCTGTTGAGCACTGCAGAATTAATTAGAACTTGTATAGTATATTTAGCAAGGAAATGTATATACTTTCAATCATTTTTTGAATGTAATTTTCCATGCAAATATATGTAATCGTACATATTTTTAGTAAGCAAAAAGTACGAATTATAACAAGGGACGTTGTTGAAATGTTGAGATGTTTTATAAGTATAAATCTGTGTAATATAAAGAGGGAGACCTGGGATATAAAGCAATTACAAACAATTAAAATATGTACAATATTAAAATATGTAGTAATATTAATTAACTAAGTGTACTGACTATAGGATTGGGGTTAGAATTAGGTTTGTTGTAGGGTTAGTTGCATGTAATTATGCATGATTTATAGTTATTATAGTAACAACATGTAACATGTGTAACAAGGACACTGTAAAATAAAGTGTCACATTTGTTACAATCTTTGTTAATGTTAGATAATAAAAATCAAACTGTTCATGTTAGTTCACAATATCAATAAATGCTGTAAAAGTATTTTTCATTCTTAGTTCATGTTAACTAATGTAACCTTATTGTAAAGTGTTAACAAAACCATTTACGGCACAGAAAGGCCTCCATCTTTATTGTATCTTGGTGGTGGTTGAGGGGATTCCCCCATATGTGAAGCGTTTGAGGTCCCAGAAAAGCGCTATATAAATGTAATTAATTATTATTATTATTATTATTTGTCATTTGTGGCTGTGTTTTAGAGGTGGACATCGTCTGTCATATTCAGGCCACGTCTCCATGTCTGCACCCTCATCATATCAGAGAAGCCCTACAGATGATCACGGGACGGGGGTGTGACTGTGTGTTTTCAGTGGTGCGCAGACACCAGTTTCGGTGGGAGGAGGTGAACGAGAACGGTACAGTCTCACGAAAACATCTCACAAACCCCCATAAGGAAAGGATTGCAGATTTTTGCTTTGTTTGAATATAAGGCAAATAAGGACTTTCCATATGTTGTTATCGCACAATCCTTTATGATCACTGCTTTTACAGCGTGTTATAAAAGCAAAAATGTCACATTAATATTATAAATATTTCTATGAAAGGTTTTATGTTTAGTGACAGTCATAAAAGCTGGAACTACATCTGAAGGTTCACACGTTCTTCACTATCTTTCGTTGTAACTAGAGGGTAAGAATACGACTTCTCTGAACATCGATGTGGCGCACAGACCTCGACGCCAAGACTGGCCTGGGGAACTCTATGAAAATGGATCTTTCTACTTTTATAAGAGAAAAGACCTGGAAAACGGCCTTAAACAGGTGCAGTTATCAAAATATGGTGACAAATCTGTTCCTTGACTTCTCAGTTTTAAAGGGGACCTATTATGCAAAATTCACTTTTTGGACATAAATGTTTGGACATAAATGTGTGTTGGCAGTGTGTGTACACACAACCACCCTATAGTGATACAAATCCACTCACTCCTTGTTTTTTAATCCCCATAAATCATGAGCAGTGTGACGTCACAACAGCCACAGGCCGTGTTATTATAACAAGTGTTATTATACCAGGGAAAAAAACAAATGTCCCATGTGTAAAACTCTCCATGAGAGCTCATGGCCTCAAACGCTCTGCGTCAGATATTTTGATCTGTTTTGTGTGTTTTAGCTGGGCAAGATCGCTTACTATGAGATGCTGCCTGAGCACAGCGTTGATATCGACGTGGACATCGACTGGCCTGTCGCTGAGCAGAGAGTTCTGAGGTGGAGTATTTCATCAAACTCTGTTTGTGAATGCGTCTCTATAGCACGCATTGTGTTTATTGTGCAATTTATACGCGGAAATTCGTTTTTACGTGCATATGATACGCAGTTTTCGCGTGCATTTGATACGCACTTCATTCCGTGTAATACACACGCACCCCACACCACTACTAAACTACCCTAACCAACCCATGCGTGTACCAACCTCATTTTCGCATATAAATTGTACGATAAACACAATACGTGCTATAGAGACGCATTTAGTGTGATCGGGTTGCGACAAAACACAATAATGCTGAATTGCTGATAGAAACGCTGCCCTTTTCTGCAGGTTTGGCTACTTCGGCCGAGAGGAGAAAGCGGCGGTCAGGCTGTTTCTGTGTAAAGTGTCTGGCTGTTTGACCAACGGTCAGATATCCATGTCGGTTTCTGGAGAGGATCTTGTGACCATCAATGCTCGAGACGTGGCAGGCGTACAGATGCTAAAGAGAGAAGATATAGAGGTACAGTTGTGTAGGCTGGGCCAAATTATGATGGGGCTTAGTACCTTTACACTGTAATTAAAATAATTTTAACAGTATAATACTGTAAAAATACTAAAGCACCTGGGCTGCGTTTCCCGATAACGTTGTCTCTTTGCGCGCTACGAAGACTCTGAAGCCAGGTATAACTCAACTAAAGGTATACCATTTCTAGGCGTGTTCCCCGAGGAAGCTAAGCATTAGGAAGCTGCTTAAAGGGATAGTTCACTTTGAAATTAATTTTTGATATGTTTTAGCTTACCTCAAGGGCATCCAAGATGTACGTGTCCAAGTGATCTGAGGGCGCGGGCGCTTCCTTCTGTGTGACGTGTGCGCAGACTGGTGCATAGATATATATACACTAGATGTCACATTAAAGACATTCGTTCCAATGAACTGCCATAGCCAAGGCGACGTCTAGTGTATACATCTATGCACCAGTCTGCACACACGTCACACACCAGGATGCGCTCGCGCCCTCAGATCACTTGGACGTGGCTGTGTTACAAGAGGTAAAAACGATATAAATACTGTTCGTTTTCTCACACAAACCGCTCGTTTCGTGTCTTAGGCAAGGCAAGGCAAGGCAAGGCAAGGCAAGTTTATTTATATAGCACATTTCATACACAATGGTAATTCAAAGTGCTTTACATAGAAGAAATTAAAATATTCAAAAGATATAAGAATAATTAAAACAGTTTAGAATAAAAAATAAAATAAAATACAGTGCAAGCAGTCGGACGCACAGTGGCACAGTGCTCATTCAGTAAATGCTAAGCTAAACAGATGTGTTTTGAGTCTGGATTTGAATGTGGCTACTGTAGGAGCACACCTGATCTCTTCTGGAAGCTGGTTCCAGCTGCGGCTGCCATAATAGCTAAAAGCGGACTCTCCTTGCTTTGAGTGAACCCTTGGTATTTCTAGTTGATGTGATCCTAGTTGATGATGATGATGTAGGCCATCAATGTGTACTTACATTTACGAGCCATTAAATCATGTTTAATTTGGACCTCTCTGTGCATGCTCTTTGAGGTGGACCCCATATACCTGCATGATATGACTGACAGACAAGAACGGTTTGAAAATAAATATCTAAATATCTAAATATCTACCTAAAAATATCAAAATTGAAAATACTGTGGAAACAAAGACACCTACATCTTGGATGCCCTTGAGGCAAGCTAAAACATATCAAAAATTAATTTCAAAGTGAACTATCCCTTTAAGATATACCTTCTTACGTGCGACGTTGGCGCTGTCCGTGGCGATCTACTGCTGGCGCTGTCCGTGGCGATGCTGCTCAATCTGCGGCTCGATGGCTCGAGAATCAATTATTTACACATGCAGGGGCTGCTTCACTGCGTCATGTGAGAAAGCGGTGTTCTTTATAAAAGAAGCACTTCAGAATTAGTTGAAATTGCATTTATTAGGATTAATGGGATATTATTTAAAAAAATATCCAAACTATAATAGCCTAGCTAGCCTACATATTTTAAAATCGTATCATATATTGCTGCCACAATAACATTTACATTTTTTACGTGCTTCTCTTCTCTTTCCCACTTTTGTTCGCCGAGGTGGAGCTGCAATCAAATATTGTTCTTGTAAATAGCTACTTTCCAGCATTTCAGTAATAAGTGTACATCATAGGTACGGTGCTCGGTAGTTATCAAAAAGGATTTAAACAGTGAGTTTTGAATCTCTTATTGTAAACTCAGAGATGTGCTTTCAGACGGCAATTAAATTACCACACGACCTGTTTGTCAAAAAACAGTAATTTGGCCAAGGAATGCTGACATTATGGATTCGGACGGCAATAAAATCACTGACTTACCTCTGTAAATGTTTAAATACCGTACGAGCCCATGAGAAACAATTAGCGTCCGAATATGACGTAACTGACAGCTTTCGCTGGCTTTTGAAAGCGCTACGCAGGATTTAGCCTTCCGGTTTGACCTACAAGTTGACGTCATGACGAACAGCTCTATTAAGTAGAACTTCATTATAAGCGAGGCCAAGATGGCGGCGGTGTACGTGGTAGTGTATTTTTGCTCTTCAGGGAAACGAAGGTGAAGTGGTGATATAACCTATTAATTAAACTGGTGATAACGTGAAAAATTAAGTGAAAAAAGTTATATGAGTCTGTTTTGACTTCTTTATGCATGGGAAAAAGAGGCAAGAAGAAAGTGAAACAAGTTTGGCTTGACACCATGTCTTCCAACGCATCTGACGCAGTTGATCAGTTTGAGAATTCAGCATCGAGTGTAGCTGGTTTTAAACTACAGAAAGATACCGAATCGCAGTGGTTTGACACATGTCCAAATTTTGAGAATGAGGTTGTTGTTGCATCCCTCTCGGATACTCCTCAGAAACCAGCTGCAAAAAAAACTAAACGTGCAGAATCTAGTGGAAACGGAAATGAGGATGTCTTGGCGGCTATTCGTCAGCTTGATTCAAAATTAGAAAAAGCTCTCCAGAAGATTTCAGCGGTTGAAACTACCACAGAGGCAATTTCCAAACAAGTCAAAAGTCTAACATCGACAGTGCAACAGCTTGTTTTGGATGTTGGCGTGCATAAAGAGGCTCTCAATCATCTGGAATCTGAGGTCCATGCTCTGAGACAGGAAAACAAATCGCTGAAAGCAAGTGTTACAGTTGGCGATGGTTTCTAAAGTTGCACGGCGTTGCGGAAAAAGACAACGAGGATGTCCGAAGTGTGGTTCTCAACATCTTAGGGAAGATTGCACCTGGAGTCGGAGACGGGCTCCAGGACAGTGTCGATATCGTTCATCGTCTGGGTCCGAAGCGGGCGGATGGAAAGACCAGATCGATCATAATTCTCTTCTCACAGCGCCGCATTCGTGACATCATTTGGAGTGCTGCTAAAGGTTGCAAGTTTCTAATTAATAATAAACTGCGTCTCTCGGAGCCTCTGTCTCCTGAAGATAGAGCAGCGCGGGACAAGCTGTGGCCTCTCGTGAAGAAGGCCAGGGAGGAGGGCAAGAAGGCAACCTTTCGCAACTCATTTGCTTTTGATTGATGGGAAACAAATCTTCTATTCTGATGTCATGTAAGATAAGCTGCTGCTTGCTCTTGTAACTTTTCTCATGCAAAAGTCGAAAAGGTGAATCTGGACTAACATTATAAACACTTAAATTGTAAACAAATGAAGGTAACTATATTTGTTCTTCTTTACATATTGCTACCTCACTGTTAATCTCCTTAGTTGTTTATCACCTCGACAACAATGTGCTTTATGGGTTATTATCCACCTCTCCCTTTACATTTAGGTAGTTTAGTCTAAAGTAAGTAATCTTTTTGTTATTTTTCTCAATTTGTTTGGGGGTTCTTGTTATGGAGTATACGTTTAACTCCTTGTCGGTGGTTACTTTAAATGTTAGAGGTTTGCGGGACAATCTGAAAAGAAAAGCAATTTTTTTGTTTTGTAAAAGAAGTGCAGCTGATCTTATTTTTCTTCAAGAAATTCATTCAGGGGAAACAGATGTTACATTTTGGAGGACGCAATGGGGAAACTCAATTTTCTTTAGCCATGGCAGCAACCACTCGGCTGGGACTGCTATAATGTTACATCGGTTTAAAGGGACTGTATTAGAAACTTTACGTTCGGATGAAGGCAGATGGGTTTGTGCTGTAATAAAACAAGATAACGCCACTTTTATAGCTTGTTGTGTATATGGATACAACTCGCGTGCATCCAATAGAGTAATGTTCTCTCATCTAGTGGATAAGCTTAAAAGGTTACACACAAAATATAATAATGCTTATTTTATTTTGGGTGGAGATTTTAACGAATGTATGGACGATCACCTGGATAGATACCCCCCTAGACTTGATAGCTGTCACAGTGTCTGATTTGTGTATTCCTGGTGTCCACTAGATGTCCTCTTCCCCACGGTGTCATCCACATTCTCACTACATTTCCCATGATCCTGTCTGTCACTTAGTGTTCAGCTGTTTCTTGTCACCTAATTTAGCACTTGTGTATATATACCCTGTCAGTTTCAGTGTTTGTCACGGAGTCCTTGTATTTTGTCCCCACACTTCTGTTCCTGTTGTTCGTGTGTTCTTGTGTTCTTTGGATTGTCTTTGTTGGATTTTGACCTTTGCTTGGACTGACTGTGAGTACGGATTACCCTATTAATAAACTGCTATTGGATCCTACCTTTTCCCTTGTGTGTGTCGTGACAGAAGGACTCCGTCAATGCAAGGATCCAGCGGTATGTGTTCCAACTTCTCTTCCCCAGCCATCGAGCGGGAGAGGAGGGATTGTTTTGAGGGGACCCGCCTAGTTATTTTTCGTGGGACCCGGGGAGGTCACAGAGGAGGAGGTGGTCGAGAACAAGGCCAACATCACCCTCCACCTTGGCCCCCCTTCGTCCCTGGACTGGTGAGGGACGGATTAGAGCCACCATCTCGCCATCGCGGGCAGAGAAGGGGAAAACGTACGTCCGCCCATCCAGAGACTGTTCACGTCCCGTCTGCCCAGCCAGAGTTCGTTCACGTCCCGTCTGCCCAGCCAGAGACTGTTCACGTCCCGTCTGCCCATCCAGAGACTGTTCACGTCCCGTCTGCCCAGCCAGAGTTCGTTCACGTCCCGTCTGCCCAGTCGGAGACTGTTCACGTCACGTCTGCCCAGTCGGAAACTGTTCACGTCCCGTCTGCCCAGCCAGAGTTCGTTCACGTCCCGTCTGCCCAGTCGGAGACTGTTCACGTCACGTCTGCCCAGTCAGAGACTGTTCACGTCCCGTCTGCCCAGTTTGAGACAGATCTAGAGATGCCTATTGGTGGGGCCGCCAAGGGAATGATGGACCATTTGGAGCGTCTGGCTCGGATCCTGGACATGCCAGTGTCTGCTGTTCCAGAGCCGGAGCCAGTGTCTGCTGTTCCAGAGCCGGAGCCAGTGTCTGCTGTTCCGATTCCGGTGGTCCGGAGACGGAGGAGGAGAAGGAGAAAGGCCTCTTCAACGGACCGTCTGGTGGTTCCTAACCCAGAGACCATCCCAGAGGTGACTGCCATCCCTTGATGCGCCGGTTAGGCATGCTGCTCGCCCTGCCGGCCCCGCCCGAGCTGCTCGCCCTGCCGGCCCCGCCCGAGCTGCTCGCCCTGCCGGCCCCGCCCGAGCTGCTCGCCCTGCCGGCCCCGCCCGAGCTGCTCGCCCTGCCGGCCCCGCCCGAGCTTCTCGCCCTGCCGGCCCCGCCCGAGCTTCACGTCACGCCCGCCGAGTCTGTTCCTGAGCCGGTGTCCGCGTCTGTTGCAGTTCCTGGGCCGGTGTCCGCGTCTGTTGCAGTTCCTGAGCCGGTGGTGTCTGTTCCTGTTCCCCTTCATGGTCCTGGCCCTCCATCCCTCCCCCTGATCCTCCACCATTCCACCTCCCGCCTGGACTCTTGTTTTGTTTGTTTTTTGTGGGTCTTGGAGCGTCTGGTAGCCGCTCCGTAGAGGGGGGGTTATGTCACAGTGTCTGATTTGTGTATTCCTGGTGTCCACTAGATGTCCTCTTCCCCACGGTGTCATCCACATTCTCACTACATTTCCCATGATCCTGTCTGTCACTTAGTGTTCATTGTGTTCAGCTGTTTCTTGTCACCTAATTTAGCACTTGTGTATATATACCCTGTCAGTTTCAGTGTTTGTCACGGAGTCCTTGTATTTTGTCCCCACACTTCTGTTCCTGTTGTTCTTGTGTTCTTTGGATTGTCTTTGTTGGATTTTGACCTTTGCCTGGACTGACTGTGAGTACGGATTACCCTATTAATAAACTGCTATTGGATCCTACCTTTTCCCTTGTGTGTGTCGTGACAATAGCAGGATGAATAATGATCTAATTTTTTCCCTTTGCTCCGATCTCTCCCTTACTGATGCATGGCGTTTCTTTAATCCTTCTACCAAAGATTTTACCTGGTCCAATAGAAGCTTGTCTCTTAGATCTAGGATTGACTTTTTTCTAATTTCATCTTGTATCCTTAACTATGTAAAAGATGCTTCTCACGTCACTGCCCCCTTATCAGATCATAAATTAATTGCAATAAAATTGAGTGACGTCAATGATAACCCGAGAATGAGGGGCTATTGGAAACTTAATAATGCCTTGTTAAAAGACAAATTTAATGATAGTATCATAAATCTTACCAAAGAATTATTTACCGGATTAACCAGAGATTATAAAACAAATTGGGAGTTTTTTAAATATAAGGCTAGATATATTGCAGTTAAAAGAAGCAAGGAACTTAAAGATATTAAACATAAAACTTATTCTGAGTTGATTAATAGACTTAATGTATTACTAGCTAAAGATAAGATTACAGAAGAAGAAAATTTGGAAATAAAAAAATTAAATCTGGAATTTGACAGAGCTTACTTGGAGTTGGCCAAAGGTGCATATATAAGGTCTCGGGCAAAATGGCTTGAGGAGGGGGAGAAGAATTCTAGCTATTTTTTTTCCCTGGAAAAGAGAAACGGTCAGAGGAAAGCTCTTTCAGCATTAACATCGATGGAGTTACCTCTAAAGACCCAAAAGAAATATCAGAATTTGTTACCAATTTTTATTGCAATCTTTATACCTCTAAATTTAACTATGACTTATGTGAAAATTTATTGATATAATTAAACACCGTATTACCATTATTAATCGTGAATATAGTCAAATTTGTGATGCTGATTTGTCAATAGATGAAATTAAGCAAGCTCTCCATTCAATGAAAAAAGGTAAATCCCCTGGAATTGATGGGCTTTCAGTGGAATTCTATCTCCACTTTTGGGAGCTTATTAAATTGCCTTTATTTCATATGTATAAGGAATGCATTAGTCAGGGAGAGATGACCACTACTATGAAACAGGGAGTTATATCGCTTATACCCAAGTCAAGCAAGGACCCTTTATTGACTGACAACTGGCGGCCTATTACTTTGTTAACATTAGATTATAAAATATTAGCCTCTGTTTATGCTGAAAGATTAAGTACTGGTCTAGATCACATTATTTCTGAATCTCAGTCGGGATTCATGAAAGGCCGTCACATATCTAATAATATAAGGTTAGTATTAGATGTGCTGGATTATTCTAATCTAATTAATTCAGATGGTCTCATACTCTTTCTTGACTTTCACAAAGCTTTTGATTCTGTAGAACACAAATTTATTTTCCGCACTCTAGAATTGTTTGGATTTGGTAAATCATTCATTGATATTGTAACCATGTTTTATAGAGATATCAACAGCTCAGTGATCGCCAACTTTGACACGTCCAAAAGGTTTGACATCCATCGTGGTGTCAGACAGGGCTGTCCAATCTCCCCGTTTTTATTTCTTTTAGCCACAGAATGACTTTGTCTAAGAATTAACCAAAAGGAGAGTTTGGTAGGAATTTCTATATTTGATAGGGAGTTTAAAATTGCACAGCTAGCCGACGACACCACACTATTTTTGGAGGATAAAAAACAGTTACCTAATGCTCTGGAATTGGTGGATCAATTCTCATATGCCTCGGGTCTAAAACTCAATATTTAGAAATGTGAAATTATCTCAATTCATGATACAGATGAGACATCATTGGAAGGTATCCCAGTTAAAAGCAGTGTAAAATATCTAGGTATTCATATCACTAAAAATCCAGTTACCAGACATCATTTAAACTTTGCTGATAAAATGATAAAAACTAAAAACATCTTCAACATCTGGCTTCAGAGAGATCTTTCATTATACGGTAGAGTTATTTTATCTAAGGTGGAAGGGCTCTCTCGCTTTGTATACCCTGCTCTCTCTCTGTTTATCAATGATAAAGCTATAAAGGATATTAACAAAATATTTTTGGATTTCATTTGGAAAAATAGGCCTCACAAATTAAAAAAAGAAGTACTCTCTAATTCCAGAGGTGAAGGTGGCCTTGACTTTTTGGATTTTGCTGATACTATAAACACCTTTAAAGTAAACTGGCTGAAAAGATGTCTTGTGAACCCGGTGTCGTTATGGTTTTTCATTCCTAATAATATCTTCAACAAACTTGGTGGCCTGTCCTTCCTATTAAAGTGTAACTTTTTGCCTGGCAAGTTACCCATTTCCTTATCAAACTTTCATCAACAATGCCTTCTATCGTGGAAATTGTGTTTTGTCCATAGCTTTTCTCCCCACAAAGTTCTCCTTTGGAACAACGCGGATATAACCGTCAGGAAAAAGTCTCTCTTTTTTCCTAGATGGTTCAACAATAACTTTAATTGCATTCTATCTGTCTTTGATGATTTTGGTCATATTCTAACTTACAAGCAATTTTTGAATTTCCATAATTTTCCTGTTCCACCAAAAGAATATAATACATTGATAAAAAGCTATCCCAGCTGGCTTAATCCAGTTAATTAAAAATCATCTTAACTTCAGTAAAGTTAACAGTGTTTATCCAGCCTTACGCTTGGGCGGTATTGACTTTTTGGATCGTAAATGCAACAACAGACATATTCGCACAATTTTTCAAATGAAGAGAAAGATTACTCAAAGGGGTAAATTCTATTGGGGATCCCTTGTAACAAACGTAAATTGGAAAAAGGCCTGGCTTTTGCCTTCTAAATTTTGTGTATCCAACAAAGTTAAGGAAATTCATTATAAAATCCTTCATAAAATCTATCCTGTTAACTTATCCATCTCTAAATATTCTGATATTGATGAAACTTGCTCTTTTTGTGGTTTTGTTGAAGAAACAGCCGCCCATTTATTTTGTAATTGTAATGTAACCAATAGATTTTGGGTTGAATTAAGCTCTTTTCTTTTTAGTCCTATGTGACCCACACCTTCACTCTCAAAGAGGTTATCTTTTATTATGAAAACCCAAAGTTGCGGTCCCTTGAATATATTGTTAATTTCTTTATCTTGTATGCAAAATTCTTCATCCACAAGCAAAAATGGCTCAAGTCTCCTTTAAGCTTTCCTCTTTTTCTTGCTGAACTTAACTCTTTTATTTCATCCCTTAAACTTATAAATAACAAAAAAAGTGCAACATTTTTGATGCATTATGATGATTTATTCAAAGATATGATTTAACATTATTATTGTTATGCTTTTCTTTTCTTTTTTTGTGTATGTATATTTACATCATTTGATGTATGCAAATCCAGGATATTCATGTTTTCTGTAGTGTATCATTGTTTGTTCATTGTAAATGATACATCCTTGCTTAACATCCCTGAGCTTGTTGTTATGTATAAGTTTGCAATAAAAAAAAGAAAAAGAAAAAAAAGAAAGCGCTCCGCAGACAGCACCGTCTTTTAGAACAACTATTCGCTGTATCGCTGCCATAGTTTGAGCAAACTCCCCACCACAATCATTCCCTTTAAATAGACCATTAAGCCTTTAATGATCTACCTTTGGATAATATAATTAATTTAATTATAATATTATAATAAAAAATCTAACAATAATCAGTGTAATGACAATTGTATTGAATTAGTCTAATTGAACACTGTCAGGGTGTATTAAAACTTCAGAATTATATTCGTATAGACCGTTGATATACTGTCTATGGTATAGATCTGCAAAAGTGATAAGGTAAAGCTAAGAGTGATCCAGTCCAACCTTCCAAACGTATGACTTATAGAAGGTATACTTAACTACATTTCGGGAAACACGTAGTAACAATAAGGTACAGCTTAAGGTGTAACTTAAGAACGACGTAGCGTTAAGAAGGTTTCGAGAAACCCTTAAATGTTCCCTTACTATAGTAAAAAAACTGTAAATATAACTGGACATTTTAAGTATAATTTGACATTAAAATACTGTCAAATGTACAGTCTTTGGATGTAAAAACATAAATAAATAAAAATCTTATAATTTACAGTAGCTATGTTTCCATCCACCTATTTGTTTCAGTGATTTTTATGCAAATTGTGGGATATGCATAAATGACATACCATACAAAAAAAAATCTGGCAAAAAGCATGCAACATTAAGAGCAGAAGAACATGTATTAAGAAAGTAAACCGTGATCATTTTGATTTCATGTTTCATAACTTTGATCAGGTGATCCTCATATCCAACGTGAATGAGCCGCTGTCCAGGGGTCTCCTGGAGAAAGTGTCCCAGCGGGTCGGATGTGGCCTCAGGATTGGAAAGGAGCAGAAAGGGCTTGATGTGGAGCGGCTGATGAAAGAGAAGAAACTGCGCTGGGATGAAGTGGCCTTCATGGGTGAGAGACGAGAGTGTTAAACATCCAGCTAAACCAGTTTTAAGCATGTCAAGTAGGCTATAATTTATTTATATAGCACTTTATATGCAAATCAGATTGTTTCAAAGCAGATTCACAGTATCAGGAAATGTGTGTATGTGAGTAAAAAAAACAGCGGTGTTCAACTTTATCTCTAACTAATTTATAAAACTATATATATGAACTAATTTATAATAAATTATAAAACAATAATCTAGATTGTAATCTATGTATCACAGGCTGTCAGTTAAAGGCGAGCGTACACTGTAAAAACATTTTCATGATTTGTCATCACAACTTTTTATCTTTTGTCAAATCAACTTCGATAACTAATGTGTGAAGATAACATACTATTTTGAGTTTCTGTTGATTAAACCATTCTTCTTCATTGTATTAACTCAAAATTTTAATTACAACGAACTCAAAATTTTAAGGCAACAAGGTAACTTGCTTTTTTTAAGTTAAACCAACATTTTTTTTTTTTACAGTGTAGCCCTACACGGTGCGAGTACGAACACTCGGGAGGTCGTGAGATATTGCACACCTTACGAGTCAGTTAAACTGATAATCGCGTCAAAACAGCTGGTATACACGGCACGATTGTCCTGCACGAATTTTATCCCGAGCCGGTGGCAATCACGTGAGCTTTCGTGCTAAACACAGAGACTGGAGCTTTCATTGTTGCAGGCAATAGCTTCAGATAGAAAAATTACAGAACTGTGTGATTTGTTGAAAAGCAGAGAACAGTAACCATTCCTTTCAACATAAAAACTTTGGTTGTGTATGATTTGGCAATATGGGGACAGCATACGCTGGTGAAAATCGGGCCGACCCCCCGAATTTTTTACACATGTTTAAAAATTATCGGGAGGTGCTTTGATCTAGAGCATTTTGCAGTGTTTTACACTGGAAGATACAGGAACGTCCAAACAAATGGTTTAAATAAACCTGAAACCACATGCAATTTTTTTTCTTCTTCTGTTGAGCAGTCTGTGATGTTTTCCCTCACAGGTTCAGAAGCTGAAGACGTAGAGATCCTGTCTCAGGTGGGGCTGAATGGCGTCCCATGTGACGCACCTGTGGCAGATCTCATCGCAGCGAAATACACCTGCCAGAGACCCGCCGGCCACGGAGCCGTTCGCGAGTTTGCCGAGTACATTCTGACGCTGAAGAAAAAGAGCATGTCACACATGAACCAGGATCGCATTGACAGGGCTAATTTTTGAAATGTATTCTAGTTTCAATTTTAAACAGTCAGTTTGTGTTGCTGTTATAACATGACATTTGAATCTAATGTGAATTAATAAAACACCTGTGTGTCTGTCAGCAAAAAAACAGTAGTAGTCTACTTTATCTTTTTACTTGATATCTCTCTTTATATATGAACTAATTTCTTCAAATTCAATATTCATTTGCATATTGCAGATCATTTTATGGTTTAGTGTTTAATCTTCTGCTATGTGATAAGGAAATGTCCTCATATCAATGTCTTGAAGGACCGTGTTCTGCAGCAGTATAGTTATAAGTCACTAATAAGTCATTAGTTAAAGGGTTAGTTCACCCAAAAAATTATTTTGGCAACACTTTATTTTGATGGTCCCTTTTGAACATTCTGTTAACTATAAGTAACTGTGCAAATACATGTCAACTAACTCTCATTAGAGTATTAGTAGACTGTCTGCTTAATATCTGCAAACTCTTTATTGTGATGCTCCTCCAACAGACACTCTACTGACTATAAGTAACTTTGCAACTACATGCCAACTTATTCTAACCCTAACCCTACCAGTCTACTAATGCTCTATTAATACTCTAATGATAGTTAATAGACATGAAGGGGCAATGTTACTTATAGACAACAGAATGTGTTAAAGGGACCATCCAAATAAAGTGAAACCTTAATTTTCGGAAGCTCCAATTTCTGTCATACTCGCCCTCATGCCAACCCAGTCTCATGGCAGTTTGTGATATGGTCACACAATTTAATCTATTGATTCGTGACACGGACGTTTATTTAGTTATTTTCGTGATATTAGCATGTTTTTTAAACTAATGTATTTCAATGGGAAGCTTTTTTCGTGATACTCAACTGTGGTAAAAGCATGGTAAGTGTTTACTGTAGCCTATCATAAACTACCAATAGTGTGGTAAAAGCATGGTAATTAAGTTTTGTGATTATGTCTTTTTACTACACTCACAGTAAAACGTACTCGGTTACCTAACGTAACCTCGGTTCTCTCTAGAAGAGGGAACGAGTACTGCGTAATGTAAAATTACGCACCGGGTAAAGTCTTTTTGCTCGAGATACTGAAGCCAAAATTTATCCTAAATTTGTATACATTGTCAACACAGTGCAGCAGCAGGCAGACCTAGAGCGGGCTGTCTCGCACACTCATTGACAGGGCTAATTTTTGAAATGTATTCTAGTTTCAATTTTAAACAGTCAGTTTGTGTTGCTGTTATAACATGACATTTGAATCTAATGTGAATTAATAAAACACCTGTGTGTCTGTCAGCAAAAAAACAGTAGTAGTCTACTTTATCTTTTTACTTGATATCTCTCTTTATATATGAACTAATTTCTTCAAATTCAATATTCATTTGCATATTGCAGATCATTTTATGGTTTAGTGTTTAATCTTCTGCTATGTGATAAGGAAATGTCCTCATATCAATGTCTTGAAGGACCGTGTTCTGCAGCAGTATAGTTATAAGTCACTAATAAGTCATTAGTTAAAGGGTTAGTTCACCCAAAAATTTATTTTGGCAACACTTTATTTTGATGGTCCCTTTTGAACATTCTGTTAACTATAAGTAACTATGCAAATACATGTCAACTAACTCTCATTAGAGTATTAGTAGACTGTCTGCTTAATATCTGCAAACTCTTTATTGTGATGCTCCTCCAACAGACACTCTACTGACTATAAGTAACTTTGCAACTAGATGCCAACTTATTCTAACCCTAACCCTACCAGTCTACTAATGCTCTATTAATACTCTAATGATAGTTAATAGACATGATGGGGCAATGTTACTTATAGACAACAGAATGTGTTAAAGGGACCATCCAAATAAAGTGAAACCTTAATTTTCAGAAGCTCCAATTTCTGTCATACTCGCCCTCATGCCAACCCAGTCTCACGGCAGTTTATGATATGGTCACACAATTTAATCTATTGGTTCGTGACACAGATGTTTATTTCGTTATTTTCGTGATATTAGCATGTTTTTTAAACTAATGTATTTCAATGGGAAGCTTTTTTCGTGATACTCAACTGTGGTAAAAGCATGGTAAGTGTTTACTGTAGCCTATCATAAACTACCAATAGTGTGGTAAAAGCATGGTAATTAAGTTTTGTGATTATGGGCCCTATCTTGCACCCAGCGCAATTGACTTTGAACACCGACGCATGTATCATTCCTATTCTGCACCCGCGCACAGCGGACTTTTCCCTCCACAGACGCACGTCGGTAAATTAGGAAATGAACTTGCGCTCGCGGGGGCGGTTCAGCGCAAAGAGAAGGCGTGTTCCGGCGCAAAACTTCAATGGTGCTATTTTCCAGTTTTAGAAAGCAATTGCGCAACTGACCAGGGAAAAAACAGTCTAAAGACAGTGGCGCGTTGCGCGTTAGTGATGTAGTATTTTAAGGGCGCGTGCTTGCCATAATGTTAACCCGCATCCACTTTGATTCTCTAATATAAACAGATGCAGCAGTTTTCATTTTTGCAAATCATACATTATTACAAGGAAAAATATTAACACACGAGGGAAATTATTGTTGTGTCCGTGAAGATGTGAAAAAGATCTATCTAGATAAAAAAATAAAAAAATATAGATTAGGCTACACATTTACTACCCAAATTATACGCCTGTTTAACCTAATTTGGGTGGGTTTCTCCCATCATCTCCAATGTCACTTCTCTGTGTTTTACAGCCCTGACGAGAACGTCGGTTTCCTCGGCTGTGAATCGCTCCTGGCGTGCGCAGGCAAATCCGCCGTTATAATAGCAATCTGCCATGGAACAAGCGCGCCTGCTCTTAAAGGGAATGTGAGAGGACGCTCTGATTGGTTTATTTCACGTTACGCCCAAACCACACCTATGAATAATGAAGCTACTTCAGACCAACCCCTTTTAGATTTGCGTCGGGCGCAAGAGTCGTTTATCCGCCGGGAAAATAGCAACAGCGCCGGGATCCACCCACAAAGTTACTTGCGCTTTGCACTTTGACACTTGCGTTTCAGATCGTTAAAATAGGGCCCTATGTCTTTTTACTACACTCACAGTAAAACGTACTCGGTTACCTAACGTAACCTCGGTTCTCTCTAGAAGAGGGAACGAGTACTGCGTAATGTAAAATTACGCACCGGGTAAAGTCTTTTTGCTCGAGATACTGAAGCCAAAATTTATCCTAAATTTGTATACATTGTCAACACAGTGCAGCAGCAGGCAGACCTAGAGCGGGCTGTCTCGCACACTCATTGGGTGCCCCGCGGCAACTGCAGCAGCCAACCACTGAGCCTGGCGTGACTTCACGCCCAATGAGGGCGCCTCGCGCCCTCACGCGTCAAAGCCCGCCAAAATGGGAGTGGTTTAGCGTATAAAAGTAAAGGGCTCAGGCTGCTTTTAACTTGGTTTTCATCGCTTGAACCGAAATGAGTAGAGGTCGACCGATAGTGGATTTTACCGATAACGATAGCTAGGTTGGGCCATACTTGCCGATAACCGATTAATGAACCAATAGTTTTTAAAATTGATACTGGATAAAAACAAACATAACACTCCAAGTAAAACAGTGCTGAACTTTATTATAAAAATAAAAAACTGTATTGAACCATGAAAACATGCTAAATGAAATAAATATATAAATGTGAATAAATATTTAAGTCAATAAAAGACATTCATTCAAACTGAAACAAAAAGTAATACTCTAAATAACAAATAAAACCAGTTACATTCAAAATATAACTATTTAACTGTTCTTTTCAAGCCAACTTAATTAATAAAAAAGTAACAAAATTTGTATTAAAGTAAAGATGAAAAAAAAAAATAACCGAAATCTAATGCTTTTCTGATTCGTTTATGTTTCTGTCGGCTGATGAACATATCAGTTTGCTTACGTCTCTAGCTTTAAATATGCAACTTCTCTGCATATTAAGTGCATAAAAGTGACCAGCTGGATATGAACTAATGCAAATAGAGGTAACAATTGTGACATTAAACATTCGGGTCGGACTTACGTTTATGTTTGTCAGTGTTTTAACCGCTTGAGGTATTAATAATGTTAGCGTCCTCTCAGCCTCGAAGGCAAACAAACACACTGTTGTGCTGTTCTTTCTCTACTAATGCAGCATTTAGTCAACAAATTAATCACTTTATAATGATCAGAGCGATCAGAAACGCGGTTTTGAATGCGAGTTACTTCAGATCCACAGAGTGTAACGGTTCAAAGGGATGTGCTTTCAGGGCCTCTAAGACCAAGGAAAGATCCCAGATAGGAACCGAAGGGGGCCTATCCTATTCCCAGATAGGAACCTGGCTCCCCTAAGGAAGCGGATGATGAGCTCATTCCTTCCTATCGCCTGGCCGCGCGTCGACATATACTTTGAGCGTGGAGGGGGTCCTGCCCATGTCCAACAGCTTTTGAAGGAAGCAAAGCACCCACGAAACGCCGCACGTTTGTGGTTCTAGGCCTTTGCCCGTGCCCCATTTAGTAAACACAGACAATTTAGACGCATAAAGCCGCCTGGTAGAGGGGGCTCTAGACTGCGCGATCGTGTTCACGACCCCTTCTGGCAAAGCAACGGGTACCCGTTGATTATCCATGCATGCAGAGACCATCGCTCTGGATGAGGATGCCAAATCGACCCGCCGGCTTGGGAAAGGAGGTCTTTCCTCACCGGGATCGGCCATGGGGCTGAGTCTGACAGCCGCACCAACTCCGAGAACCACGTCTCATTCTCCCATCGGGGGGCTATGAGGAGCACCGAATGATGCATTTCCCTGATTCTCTCGATTACCTGTGGTAACGTTGAGACTGGAGGGAACGCGTATAATGGACATCTGGGCCATATCTGGGCCAGAGCGTCCTCGTTCTTCGAAAAGAACCAGTGGACGTTGTCTGTTGACGTAAATAGGTCGACTTTCGCCCTGCCAAACCGGTGCCACAATAACTGGACTGACTGAGGGTGCAGGGACCATTCCCCCGGGGGAACATTGTTCCTGGACAGTCTGTCCGGTCCTTCGTTCAGGCATTCTGGCACATGCGCGGCTCTGAGCGAGCGCAAGTGGTGCTGAGCCCAGACGAGCAGGCGTTCCGCCAGATCACAGAGGGTCCTGGATCTGACACCGCCCTGGCGGTTCACGTATGATACCACAGACATGTTGTCCATTCGAACCAGTACGTGGTGGCCCCGCAGAAATGGGAGGCTATCATCTCCAGACAGTTTATATGGAGGAGCTTCTCCGTGTCTGACCAGAGGCCAAAGACCGGTCTGCCCTCGAAAATCCCGCCCCAACTAGGTTGGTGGCGTCCGTCGAGATAACTTTTCGGTACGAGACAGTTCCCATTGTCACTCCCCGCTGATACCAGTCGGTCACTATCCAGGGCTGCAGAGCTGAAACACAGCTCTGAGTCACTCTGATTCGCGAACCGCCGGAAGCCCAGGCTCGGTGATGTACGCGAGCGTTGAGCCAGCGTTGCAGAGGGCGCATACGCAATAGACCTAGCCGGAGCACTGCTGCAGCTGAAGCCATAAAACCCAGCATTCTCTGAAACGTTTTCAGGGGAAACACACTGCCTTTCTGGAAAGACGCGGCCAGACGCTGAACACGGCGCGCGCGCTGTGTTGACAAGCGAGCCGTCATTGCCACCGAGTCAAGCTCTATTCCCAGAAAAGAAGCTGACTGACGGGGCAGCAGTGAGCTCTTGGTCCAGTTGACCGTGAGACCCAAGCTTTCCAGATGACTGAGTAGCACAGCTCTGTGAGACACGAGTTCCGCCTCTGATTGTGCTAAAATCAGCCAGTCGTCCAGATAGTTCAGTATCCGCATCCCCTGATGCCTCAGGGGAGCGAGAGCCGCGTCCATGCACTACGTAAATGTACGGGGTGCTAAAGACACCAGTGTATGTACGGCAGGACGGTGTACTGATATACCTGACCGTCGAAGGCGAATCTCAAGAATGGTCTGTGACGGCTGTTCGAGCGTGAACGAGGGCGGCCGCCCTGTCGTCGCTGCGAAGATGGTGGAGGCTGGGATGGGCGCTGTGAAGAGCTTCGTGCAGGAGGCTGTGTCTGAGAGCGGCCTGTAGCGGAGTTAGAGCGTTGTAGAAGGAACAAGTTCATGGCCTGAGACGTTTTCTGAACCTCTGAAAACCGGTCCACAATCCCGCTTACCGCTGGGCCGAAGAGGCCGGCGGGAGAGAGCGGGGCGTTGAGGAACACGGCGCTTTCAGACTCACTCATGTCGGCGAGCGTCAACCAGAGGTGCCTCTCCGTCACTGTGAGCGAAGCCATGCATCTTCTCATCGCCTGGGCTGCGGATTTCGTGGCGCGGAGGAAAAGGTCCGTCGCGCTGCGCAAATCCGTCACGACCTCCTGAACCGGCTGATGCCCTTCTCGTCCATGCGGCGGAGGAGTTCAGCCTGGAGAATCTGGAGGACAGCCATGGAATGCAGGGCGGAAGCAGCCTGTCCAGTGGCGGCGAAGGCGCGGCTGACAAGGGCTGAGGTGGTCCTGCAGGCTTTAGACGGGAGAGCAGACTTTGAGCGCCATTTTGGTGGTGGTGAAGCGGAACGCGAAGCTCGAGGGGAAGGTTCCAGCGAGCGTTCGCGAGCGACGAGCTCCGGGAGTCTCTGGGCACGGCGCTTCATCTTCCGCGGGCCACTGGAGAGAGGCGGAGCGACAGCTTCGCCGTCGAATAAGGCAAGTCGAGCCCGCAGGGTCGACATTGCCATTTCTTCGCAGTGAACGCAGCCACCCGTAGAAAGAGCGATGGCTGCGTGTTCAAGGCCCAGGCAGAGAGCGCAGATCACGTGGCGGTCCCCGTCGCTGAGCGCGGTTTGGCATGAACCGCAGGAAAACCGAGGCATTTTGCAACAAACGCCTCTCTCTTTTAGGACGTGAGTCGCGGCGGCGAGCTCACGGAGAGTTTTTTGCTTAAAAGGATACTTTGTCGCAGGATAGCGTAGCTGGCACGGACGGCTGAAGGTGGCGAAGACGGCCGGCTTCTTCAGGCGCTGTCCTAAGCTGGCTGGTTGCTGGATTCGGCGGCGGCAGTTTCTCTCAGAGATCAGCGTTGCGTAGAGCTTTGCTGAAGAGATGAAAAATCAAGTTATAAGAAGCCTGAGCCCTTCCTTTTATACGTTAAGCCACTCCCATTTTGTCGGGCTTTGACGCGTGAGGGCGCGTGACGTCACGCCAGGCTCAGTGGTTGGCTGCTGCAGTTGCCGCGGGGCAGCCAATGAGCGCGCGTTGACAATGTATACAAATTTAGGATAAATTTTGGCTTCAGTATCTCGAGCAAAGAGACTTTACCCGGTGCGTAATTGTACATTACGCAGTACGAGAGAACCTCTCGTAAGAGAACTAATGTTACTGAGGTAAAAGCATGGTAAGTGTTGTTTTTACTGTGCTTCTACTACAAATACAACTTTGGAACAAATTGTACTACTTAAAAACCTGATATGAATATGATTAACTGATTGAATGTCTAGGCCTGAGCTAAACTGATTAATATCGACACACAGAATACACATTATATCAAACATTATTAGGACAGCGTATTTACGACTACTTACCAACATCTGGTGTAACGGGTGAAGGACACTAACTGTTTGATAACCTGTGAGGGTGGGGTGTACATGTGTTTCTCTCCGCAGGTGTATCCAATATTACTGATGAGCGAGAGCCAGCAATGCGATTGGCAGATCCACCGCATAAGAGACTCAATATGCTGTCGTTTGGTGCAGAGAAAGGTTTTTGTGACGAGACCGCGCCCGATCGCCTCTGAGCCGATTTTATTGGATAGGATTCCACGTAGTGACCACGATCGTGATCTACTCCTGGCGCCGAGAAGTTTAAGAGATATCAACGCATTCTATCGTCCATATTAAGGGAAGTGGGAATTTCTATCACCTATGCACGAGTGGGCATTCACGTGTGGTTGTCTGTTTTGAACTGATTGCCCTCCCCTTTCTCGCAGTTCGAGTCTATGGTTCCGGTTTTCCCCGTTGGGCATTGGGAACGTCTCGAGGGTTGCCTGAAGTCGGGTCGTACGTGTGTGCAACTACAGACGGACACTATCTCGCCTTCAGCGTTCCGTTTCTGTTTATACGCTCCCCTGATGAATGAGAGTACCGAGTGGGCGGGGTCGTGAGTGGATTTGCATTGACTGTGTTCTAAGAAACTTTAATAAGAGCTATTTGTCTCTGGTTTAGTATTTTCTTAGATTAGTGAGAGTGGCTGCTCGCCTAGACTGTAATCTACCTGTTTTAACAATTCAGTATGGATTGAATTATTTTTAAGGCTGCTACCTCTGATCTAACTAATCTAGTGATGTCCTGATGTGGGTTTGATTTGAAGTGTTCACAACTGTACCGTATATTCTCTAAATTTACGATCTACTCTTGCTGTGTAAATCTCACGTGAGCTGTGTGTTGTTACATGTGACTATATTGGTGTGATTTGTGTTAGCCTCCTTTCTTATTCATAACCAGGGGCGCTAGACTATGATAATCCTCCTAGCTTTGAATTGAAACAGTATTTTTACAGTTCACTCTCTGGAGTATGTGTAATGAGGTATAGTTTTTAAATTGTATAAATAAATTTTGTATTTTTATACGATTTATGTTGTGCATGACTGTTACTTGTGTATAACAGGGGTAAAATTCCTGCGTATGGTGAAAATTGAATTTTACATTTTTGGCGTAAGTCGGCAGGGTCCTTGACATACACAAGTAACATGAGTCACGACGAGCAGCCACAGGTAACTGCATTAATGCCATGGTTTATGGGGGGGCCATGGGTCCCAAAATTTGGAGGAGGGGAGCCCTCTAAATTTCAAGAATGGAGAAACCAAATTGAGGCTTGTATTCGGGCTCAGGGGCTGAATGGGGTACAGCAGGTTGACTTTGTGCTGAGTGCATTGGAGGGGAATGCTAAAAGAGAAGTCCTGCTATTAGCTGAAGGAGAACGAAATACTGATATAAAAATTCTAGATGCCCTAGCTTCATTATATGGTGGCCAGCAGCCTATTGCTCAACTACGGATCCAGTTCTTTAATTGTAAACAACAACCAGGGGAGGGAGTAGGACCATTCACCCTTCGCCTACGTGAACTGCACCATAGGTGGCGAGCCAGAGAACCCCTGACCGCTGGAACAGATGATGAATTGCTGCGAACTCAATGTGTGATGGGTTTAAGACCTGGACTGATAAAACAGGAACTGTCAAGACAACTCCGCCGGGCCCCAACATCTACTTTTACTGACGCCTGTAGAGAAGCAAAGGCGCTAGAACAAGAGCTGGCTCCAGAGGAAGAAGTTCAGGTATGTCCAACCTTTTCAACCCCTCCATTAAGGCCAGCAGCGACACCGACCAGTGTAAAGGACCGAGGGCCAGATGCTTCTGACTGGCAACAAATGAAGGATTCGTTGCGACTCGAGTTACAACAGGAATTAAAAGAGCAGATAACACTCTTGGGGAAATCCTTGGTAGAAGAACTAAAGGGGCATTTGGGCCAAACCTCAGCAATACTACCACCAGCAACGGAGGCACAGTTCCAGCCATCCTGGCATTCACACTCAGACCGTGACCCCCGTCGTCAACGTTTGGGGTCGGCCCCTCCTGACCAACAGCACTACCAGTGGGATGCTCGAGGCCGTGCCATCTGTCATGATTGCGGGGAAGGGGGACACATTCAGCGTTTTTGCCCAAGGAGACGTCCAGCCCAGTCGGGTTTTCGATACCCCCGGTCACAGCAGGGCAAGTGAACCGGGAGACGCCCACAACTGCGTCCCTACAGAGGCCCTCTATGGTGGGTAAGTGCCCAGAGATTGAAGTGTTGGTCCAGGGGCGACTAATCCCATGCATAATAGATACTGGCTCTCAAGTTACACTCTTTAGCCAAACTTTATTCCAGCGTTATTTCAGTGAGGAATGTATGCAAGATCCCAGTCAAATATCTTGGTTGACGTTGAGAGCTGCTAATGGCCTTCAAATTCCTTATGTGGGTTATGCAGTACTGGACTTTAACATTGGGGGTGTGGACATACATGAGAAGGGGGTTGTCATTGTACGAGACGACTGCATAAACACAGAATATGGACTTCTAGGTATGAACATTGTGGCAGATTGTTGGGCGGGCATTTTCCAGGGTAAACACCCTGGTATTACAGCGTTTAAATCTGTGTTCTCCCCTTCTGCAGAGAAAGCCTGGGATGCCGCCTTCGCTGCCTGCCAAAGGATAAACGCATCCATACCTGAGGTAGAGCTTCAAGGCGTTGCTAAACTCCAACGACAGCCACCTGTGGTGTTACCCCCTGGGAGTGAGATGATCGTCTGGGCCCACGTTCCACAAGCCATCAACCAGCCTAATTGCACTGTCTTAGTTGAAGATTTGGATCACTATGAGCGGGAGTGGTGTGTTGCTCGATCACTGAGCTGGGTGCAAGGTGGGAAGGTTCCTCTCCGTGTCTGTAACCCAAATCCATTCCCCCTGGAGTTGCCACAACGGCGCCCCCTAGCTTCTGTGACCCAGATAGAATCAAGGGACATAAAGGGACATTCTAGGCTGGTGTTACGAAATATTGAACCCCAGGTGGTTGAAGTGGATGTTGGGCACGTAGAACAGACGCAGACTGAAGACCACCCAGCCCTTGCATTGTGTGGCGAGGACCTAACCGGTGATCAGCAATCCCAACTGGTGGCTCTCCTGCGGAAGTGGTCTCATGTGTTTGCGGCTCACGAAGACGACTTTGGGAAGACCGCGGCGGTCACCCATCAGATCCCCACCGGTACAGCTCCACCGATACGAGAAAGGTACCGGCCAGTTCCTCCTAACCTTTACCCTGACCTGAGGGCACTATTGCAAGGTATGTTAGAAAGTGGCGTTGTAAAAGAGAGTTCAAGCCCATGGGCCGCTCCAGTTGTTCTGGCAAAGAAAAAGGATGGGTCATGGAGGTTCTGCGTAGATTATCGCAGACTTAATGCAGTGACTCACAAAGACTCTTTCCCATTGCCGCGCATAGAAGAATCTCTCACAAGCCTTACCAGGGCCCAGTGGTATTCGACTCTGGACCTAGCAAGTGGGTACTGGCAGGTGGAGGTGGCACCTGCGGACCAAGAAAAGACTGCTTTTACTACCCCCTTTGGTCTATACCAATTTGAGCGTATGCCCTTTGGCCTCTGCAATGCCCCAGCCACGTTTCAGAGGCTGATGCAACGCTGTCTGGGTGCCCAGGTTTATGATTGCCTTCTCATTTACCTGGATGATGTCATTGTGTATTCGCCCAACTTCAACACCCACTTACAGCATCTTGAACAAGTTTTTCGCTGCCTCCAGGAGCATGGCCTAAAGCTGCAACCTCGTAAATGCCATCTGTTCCAGCGGAAGGTGACCTATCTGGGACATGTGGTCAGTGGTCAGGGGGTGGCAACAGACCCAGAGAAAACAGCAGTCATTCGTGAGTGGGCTATACCAGTAACAGTGAGACAGGTGCGTTCATTCTTGGGGTTTGCAGGATACTATCGAAGATTTATTCCTGCTTTCTCAAAGGTAGCTGCTCCACTTAACCAGCTCCTACAGGGAAGTGCCCACCGCCCCTCTTCAGCCGTCCACTGGACCCCCGAGTGTCAGGTTGCTTTTGAGGCCCTTAAACAGGCCCTTCTTAGTGCCCCGATACTAGCCTATGCTGATTTTCAACTCCCGTTTAGGCTATACACAGATGCAAGTTTGAACGGCCTTGGGGCAGTCCTGGCCCAAGTCCAGGAAGGCAGGGAGAGGGTGATAGCCTATGCCAGCCGTAGCCTCCATCCCCCAGAGCGTAGCGATCAGAACTATAGCTCCTTTAAGTTAGAACTGCTGGCCTTGAAGTGGGCCATTACCGAAAAATTTAAAGATTATTTGTGGGGAGCTCATGTTACAGTGTTCACAGATAACAACCCTTTAGTTCATCTGGAGACTGCAAAATTGGGGGCTACGGAGCAGAGATGGGTGGCCCAGCTAGCCAATTATTCTTATGAAATCCGCTACCGACCAGGAACTGCTAATCGGAATGCCGATGTGCTTTCCCGAATATCAGGAGAAACAGCAGATACGACGGTACATGCAGTACAAAATTTTACACCCCCAAAGTCACCTGAGAGGATAGGACGATGGGAGCGCCAGCAGAAGATGGACCCTGACCTGCAGCGGCTACACACATGGAAAACACAAGGTGAGCCTCCAATAATACATGACCCCTCTACTTTGTCCCCACAGCTCCGTTGCTTGCTGAGGGAGTGGGACCGGCTGGAACTCCAAAATGGGGCCTTGGTTAGACTTGTTACTGAGCCAGACACGGGAGCTCCGGTGCAACAAATCATCGTGCCAGTGGCGCAAGCCCGACGGGTGTGGGAAGAATATCATAAAGCTGCAGGTCACGCAGGAGGGGACAAAATGGTCTCGCTACTGCGGAGGAGATTATACTGGGTGGGGATGAGCACCAATGCCAGAGCGTGGGCAGCCGAATGTCTGAACTGTGTGGTTGGCAAACGGGGTGGGCCACAAAAAGCACCCCTGTGCCCCATTTCTGCAAGTTATCCCTTTGAAATTGTTGCAATAGATTTCCTGTCCCTCGGGAGGCCATCTGACACTTTTCAATATATCCTTGTGATTACAGATTTGTTCTCCCGCTACGCAGTGGCAGTGCCCACCAGAGACCAGTCCGCCCCCACCACTGCCAAGGCCTTATGGACGGCACTCATCCTCCCATTTGGCTGCCCAGAACGCATTCTTAGCGACCAAGGGGGGGCTTTTGAGTCGGACCTGATGTACCAGCTTTGTGGGGTGTATGGTTGCAAGAAAAGTCGCACTACGCCATACCATCCGCAGGGAAATGGAGCTTGTGAGCGGTTTAACCGTACCCTCCTCTCCCTCCTGAGCACCATGGATGCAGAGCTGCATGCCAAATGGCCTAGCCAGTTGCCAGCTCTATTGCAAGCCTATAACAACACCACCCACTCAAGCACAGGGATGACTCCTCACTATGTACTTTTTGGTCGCCATGCAAGACTGCCAGTGGATGTGCTCCATGAAGTTGCACCACCGCAATACCGGGATAATGTGGAAGGTTGGGTTAAGAACCACCATCGAACTCTCCTTCAAGCTTATGCCACGGTACGCAGGAATGTCGAAAGGCGTCAGCAGTGGAACCGATCTAGCTACGATAGGCATGCCAGAACTTTGCCACTCTTACCGGGAGAAAGGGTACTGTTAAGGAACTTCCGCCGTAGAGCCAAGGGAAAATTAGCTCCACAATGGCTCCCTACACCCTTTGTAGTAGTAACCCAGCCACACAAAGATCAACCGGTCTTCAGCATTCGACCAGAGACGAAGGAGGGCCCCATTCGAACTATCCATCGAAATAATTTGCGGCCCTGCCCTGGGGATCAACAATCGACCAGCCTTAATGAAGAGGGTTGTTCTATGGAAAATCAGGACCCCAACCGACGCAGCCTCGGACAGCCTTGGCCCTTTATTCCACTAGCTCCACTCCCCTTTGTCCCCCAAACTCAGACTGCCCCCCCCAGTCCTCGCTGTGAGCCAATGGACTTGATAGCTAGCACTTCCCCTCCTTATGCATCAGCCATACCAGCCCAAGAAGCTCCTGGGCCTGATCTAGAGACCTTGCCCTTTGCTGAGCTTGAACCGGTAAGGCCCCCTCCTTATGCATCAGCCATACCAGCCCAAGAAGCTCTTGGGCCTGACCTAGAGACTTTGCCCCTTGCTGAGCTTGAACCGGTAAGGCCCCCTCCTGTGGTTAGGAGTCACGACCCAGCCCTGGAGCTCGGTGTGATGATTGACAACCAGGACTCTCGTCGATATCCCCTGCGGACTAGTCGTGGCACCACACCTGCGCGTTATATACCTTAGCGGTCCGGACAGTCCATGCCATTGGCCACTTGACATTTAAGGACTATGGTCGGGGCGACCATGATTAAAGATTGGGGGAAAATGTAACGGGTGAAGGACACTAACTGTTTGATAACCTGTGAGGGTGGGGTGTACATGTGTTTCTCTCCGCAGGTGTATCCAATATTACTGATGAGCGAGAGCCAGCAATGCGATTGGCAGATCCACCGCATAAGAGACTCAATATGCTGTCGTTTGGTGCAGAGAAAGGTTTTTGTGACGAGACCGCGCCCGATCGCCTCTGAGCCGATTTTATTGGATAGGATTCCACGTAGTGACCACGATCGTGATCTACTCCTGGCGCCGAGAAGTTTAAGAGATATCAACGCATTCTATCGTCCATATTAAGGGAAGTGGGAATTTCTATCACCTATGCACGAGTGGGCATTCACGTGTGGTTGTCTGTTTTGAACTGATTGCCCTCCCCTTTCTCGCAGTTCGAGTCTATGGTTCCGGTTTTCCCCGTTGGGCATTGGGAACGTCTCGAGGGTTGCCTGAAGTCGGGTCGTACGTGTGTGCAACTACAGACGGACACTATCTCGCCTTCAGCGTTCCGTTTCTGTTTATACGCTCCCCTGATGAATGAGAGTACCGAGTGGGCGGGGTCGTGAGTGGATTTGCATTGACTGTGTTCTAAGAAACTTTAATAAGAGCTATTTGTCTCTGGTTTAGTATTTTCTTAGATTAGTGAGAGTGGCTGCTCGCCTAGACTGTAATCTACCTGTTTTAACAATTCAGTATGGATTGAATTATTTTTAAGGCTGCTACCTCTGATCTAACTAATCTAGTGATGTCCTGATGTGGGTTTGATTTGAAGTGTTCACAACTGTACCGTATATTCTCTAAATTTACGATCTACTCTTGCTGTGTAAATCTCACGTGAGCTGTGTGTTGTTACATGTGACTATATTGGTGTGATTTGTGTTAGCCTCCTTTCTTATTCATAACCAGGGGCGCTAGACTATGATAATCCTCCTAGCTTTGAATTGAAACAGTATTTTTACAGTTCACTCTCTGGAGTATGTGTAATGAGGTATAGTTTTTAAATTGTATAAATAAATTTTGTATTTTTATACGATTTATGTTGTGCATGACTGTTACTTGTGTATAACAGGGGTAAAATTCCTGCGTATGGTGAAAATTGAATTTTACACTGGCACACGTGAACTGATGCCAAATATCGCGATGTGTTCGGAATGAGACTTCAGCGCGATTTCCTACTGATAAAATATAATTTTAAAAATATCAATAAACAGCAAAGCAATCCAGCTTCCCTGGCAATAAGACAGAATAATAACATTAAAAGAAACACATAAACCATGATAAGATCTCGTGAATAAATGTTGATTAAACAGCTTCTCTGCTGCAGCCCGATAGGCAGAAAGAATCGTGCTGTGATCACGAAAGAAGCTTCCCATTATATTGTAAACTAAATAAATTAGTTAAAAAAAACGTGCTGATATCACAAAATAAACGTGTCTGTGTCCGTGTCCGTGTCACGAATCAATAGATTCAATTGCGTGACCATATCACGAACTGCTGTGAGACTGGGTTGCTCGTTTCAAACATAGACAGTGTATAGCTAAACGGTTCCAAACCTGTAAGACCTTCGTTCATCTTCGGAACACAAATGAAGATCTTTTTGATGAAATCCGAGAGCTTTCTGATCACTCCATAGACAGCAATGCAACGGCCACTTTCAAGGCCCAGAAAGGTAGACATCTTTAAAATAGTCCATGTGACTAGAGGTTCAATCTTAATGTAATGAAGTGACAATAATACTTTTGGTGCGCAAAAGCAAACAGAAATAACAACTTTATTCAACAAATTCTTCTCTTCTGTGTCAGTCTCCTACGCTGTTGATGTTGTAAGCACAGTGCAGCGCTTCCAGGTTCATGTCAGAACGCAGGCTCACTATTGGCTGAATATCTAAACTTACTCATTCATGGTCAAGACAGTGCAGAGATAATGGAGATTTTTAAGGGGAGAAGAACACTTAATACAATTTGACTAATTGAACTAAATTCTAATTGAATTCTCTGCACTATTCATCTTTTGTGGACTTTGGGGAATGCAAGGCAGGTTGAGCAGAAACGTCTTAGGGTGTTTTCACACCTGTAAATCGTTTTATTTGTCCAAAAACTTAATTTGTAACAATGTTGCATTTTCTTCCTGGTACGTTTCAGAGCCATAGAGAGAAAGAGTTGCGACACTCCCATAGACCTCCGTTGTAAAAAATGGCGCCGCTTTTAACCGCCTACTTCCGGGATTTGAAGATCGGATTAGTTCCAAACACTGTCATTTGGGCGTTGAACCCCATTCACTTACATTGCTGTGCGTTGAGTTGTTCCAGAGGCAAGTTGCTGAAATATCGATCTCTTTTGAATTGTCAACTGTCTATATTGTTTCAGAGGCCCTTTGCGATGCTTATACTGGTCTTCATTTGTATATGCACAGCGTAATTATTTATATTTTATCTTGGTTGTTTCACCCAATTTTCTAGCATTGCCAGCACGACTTCGCCAGCTGTGAAGGTAGCATCGAATTAGTTCGGTAATGAATTGCTACCACCTTTTATAGCAACTTTTATTTAATTTAATATTTTTGATATACTAACTTTTAATTTGTTGTCTTGAGTGAAGCGGCTTGTCAAGTCAAGTCAAGTCACCTTTATCTATATAGCGCTTTTTACAATACAGATTGTATCAAAGCAGCTTCACAGTGATAACATGAAAATAATACAAAAAAAACAATTTCATCATCGTCCACCTTTAAGGCAGATCTATAATATTGTTGAATATTAAATGTCCCCAACTAAGCAAGCCAGAAGGCAAGGCAACAGCGGCAAGGAACCAAAACTCCATCAGTTGACAGAATGGAGAAAAAAACCTTGTGAGAACCCAGGCTTAGTCGGGGGCCAGTTCTCCTCTGGCCAACGAGTGAACAGTGGATGATTATGATTCAGGAGCATTACAGGTCAGAAGTCAGAATGAATCAGAGTATTTGTCCAGTTCCGGTTTGTTGAAGTCGGAGTTGAGAGGAGGAGAGACTGGTTGACACTTCAGGTCAGTGTCGTCGTCGTGTCCTGGCGCTGGTCCTTCATCAGATCTGGATACGGCCTGGTTCCGGTGGACAGCGGTAAACCTCGGGATAGACAGAGAGACTAATATTAGCGTAGACGCCATCCTTCTTATGATGTACCAAGTACATCAGGATTTTTGGGAAGTGTTCCCGGTCCCGGCTGTTCTAAACTATGCAGCCTAACATTAAATTATAGAAGTCTATAAATAATGTGTTATGTGTATGCTAGGCTGAAGAGATGTATTTTTAGTCTAGATTTGAACTGACAGAGTGTGTCTGCTTCCCGGACAATGTTAGGAAGACTGTTCCAAAGTTTTGGTGCTAAATAGGAAAAGGATCTACCGCCAGCAGTCGATTTTGATATTCTAGGTATTATTAACTGGCCAGAATTTTGAGATCGCAGTAGACTTGAAGGACTGTAATGCGTTAAGAGCTCGCTCAAGTACTGCGGAGCTAAACCATTTAGTGCTTTGTAAGTGATCAGCAATATTTTAAAATTTATACGATGTTTAATAGGCAGCCAATGCAGTGTTGACAGAACTGGGCTAATATGGTCATACTTCCTGGTTCTGGTAAGAACTCGAGCTGCTGCGTTTTGGACCAGCTGTAGTTTGTTTGTTAAGCGTGCAGGGCAACCACCCAGTAGAGCATTACAATAATCTGGCCTTGAGGTCATGAACGCATGAACTAATTGTTCTGAGTTATTCATTGAGAGCATATGACGTAATTTAGATATATTTTTAAGATGGAAGAAAGCGGTTTTACAGATACTAGACACATGACTTTCAAATGAAAGATTGGTATCAAAGAGCACACCCAGGTTCCTAACCGACGATGAAGACTTAACAGAGCAGCCATCAAGTGTTAGACAGTACTCTAGGTTATTACGTGTGGAAGTTTTTTGTCCAATAATTAGAATCTCTGTTTTTTCTGAATTTAGTAGTAGGAAATTACTAGTCATCCAATTTTTTATATCAGCTATGCATTCCGTTAATTTTGTGAATTGGTAGGTTTCGTTAGGTTTTGAAGAAATATACAGCTGAGTATCGTCGGCATAACAGTGAAAGCTAATTCCATGTTTCCTAATGATATCTCCTAATGGTAGCATATACAGAGTGAACAGCAGCAGTCCTAATACTGAGCCTTGTGGTACGCCATACTGAACTTGTGATTGATAAGAAATCTCTTCATTTACTGCTACAAACTGATAACGGTCAGATAAGTATGATTTAAACCATGCTAGTGCAATTCTACTAATGCCAACATAATGTTCGAGTCTATTTTTAAGGATGTTGTGGTCAATGGTGTCAAATGCAGCACTAAGATCAAGTAATACTAATAGAGAGACACAACCACGATCGGATGATAAGAGCAAATCATTTGTGACTCTAACGAGAGCTGTCTCGGTACAATGGTACGGTCTAAATCCGGACTGAAAATCCTCGCAGATATCATTTCTTTCAAGAAAGGAACACAGTTGTGAGGATACCGTTTTTTATAATATCTTTGACAGAAAAGGCCACTGTTTCAAATAAATACCTAGGATTATGTTTATTTTCTTCTAATAGGGTTGAAAAATAAGCAGATCTAGCAGCTTTTAAAGCCTCTCTGTAAGCAATCGAGCTCTCCTTCCATGAAATCTGAAATACCTCTAGTTCTTATAAGCTATCCGGGATGCTGAGATGATGAAACTGATTAGGAAGATTATTGATAAAGCAATCTTTAGTGGCAGAAGTTATAGGTTTAACATATTTATAACACGGAGTCGGCTTTGCAGCCTTGGCTAAATGTAATTTACACAAGACTAGATAATGATCTGAGATGTCATCGCTCTGCTGCAGTATTTCAACGGCATCAACATCTATTCCATGTAATAGTATTAGACAATGAGTAAGTCCTGACACGTGTTGTCTAACTCCAATTGAGTTTACAATGTCTTTAAATGCCAATCCCAATGCATCTTTTTCATTATCTATGTGTATATTATTAAAATCACCAACAATTAGTACTTTATCTGCAGCCAATATAATTCTGATAGAAAGTCCGCAAATTCTTTGATAAAGTCTGTATGGTGCCCTGGTGGCCTGTATACAGTAGCCAGCAGAATTTTCAAACGTGATTTATCATTTACACTATATTTTAATTATTTTTATTTATTTAACCAGGAAAATCTCTCTGAGATTAAAAATCTCTTTCACAGAAGAGTCCTGGCCAAGAATGGACAGCAGTTACAGTCACAAATTACAAATTGAAACGACAAATATACAATTAAGACACTTAAAAACAATTGCAAATCAGTGAGTCTTCTTCAAGTGATTGAATAATAGGTTTAAAATGTTCCATAGGCACCAGAGTTTGTAATTTTAATTTCGTTTGGAGCAAATTCCATTCAAATGGAGCTGCATACATAAAAGCCTTTTTCCCCAGTTCAGTTCTCACCAATGGAACAGAGAGAGTAAAGCAATTATCAGACCGGAGGGAATATTTCCCAACACTTTTCTTTTGAATTAGACAATCTAAATACAAAGGCAATAACCCCAGCGTAGTTTTATAAATAATGAGGTAATAATGAATTTTCCTTCTAATAGATAGAGATCGCCAGGATACTATATTATACAATATGCAATGATGAGTTAAAGGTTTAAAGTCTGTTATAAATCTTAAAGCGCTGTGATAAACAGCATCCAGAGAAGAAAGAAGTTGAGAGGAAGCAAATTGATATATCACACCATAATAGAGTACAGGCAAGAAAGTAGCAGAAACTAACCTCTTTCTTACATTAAATGAAAAACAGAACTTGTTTCTAAAATAAAACCCAAGCTTTATTTTTTATTTTTTCTTTAGATTAGTTATGTGAGACCCAAAAGATAATTTGTCATCAATAATGATGCCAAGATATTTATATTCTTTTACTAACTCAATCACATTACCTTGCGAAGTCTGTAGAGGAATAAAATTTTCTACCACCCTTTTCGAGCCTGAAAATAACATGATTTTAGTTTTTTTTACATTCAGAACAAGTTTTAGTGTATGAAGCCGAACCTGAATAACATCAAAAGCCGTTTGAAGCTTAAGCAAGGCTTGCTGTTTTGAAGGTGCACCACAATATATGACAATATCATCTGCATAAAAGTGAAAATGAACATCTTGATTATCATAATCAATACTGTTTATGTAGATAGTAAATAAAAGGGGCCCCAACACGGATCCTTGAGGAACACCTTTAACAATCTCCAATAGTCCTGAGTTTTTACCCTCAGCCTGAACACATTGAGTTCTATTACTTAAATAATTTTTAAACCAAAAAATAACCTGATTTGATAAGCCAACACTCCTTAATCTATGCAGTAATATCTCATGATCCACTGTGTCGAAAGCCTTTGATAAATCGATAAAAAGGGATATATTTTTACATTAAGCACCAACACTTCAAAATAATTATATTTACAACTAGATTTCTTAGTGGTTTTGAAAATATTACTATAAATTACAGCAACACCTCCTCCTCCATTCAGCAACCCAAGCTTTATCATTTGCTCATCCGTATTATATCTGTTTTTTATTTGTTGAACATCAATTAAATTTTTAACCTTAGATGGGTTTGAACGTTTTTTGGATTTCCAAGTTCGGGGAACAGACACAGTCTCTATATGATGATATCTAGGTGAAAGAGGCTCCATGTGATGGGATTTATCTGACCTTGGTGACGTGAGGCCGCTAGCAGACGGTCGGTTAAGCCAGTCTGTCTGCTTCCTGACCTGAGGCCCAGATTGTCATGCTTTATCTCTAAGACTATGAGCCAAATTACTAGAGAGAAGAGCAGCACCATCCCAGGAGGGATGAATACCATCTCTTTTCAACAGGTCAGGTTTGCCCCAAAAACTTTTCCAATTGTCTATGAATTCTATATTATTTTGCGGACACCACCCAGACAGCCAGCCATTGAGTGAACACAATCTACTAACTATCTCATCACTCCTGCGAACAGGAAGGGGGCCAGAGCAAATTACAGTGCTTGACATCGTACTTGCGAGTTCACACACCTCTTTAATATTCATTTTGGTGATCTCCGACTGGCGGAGTCGAACATCATTAGTGCCGACGTGAATAATAATCTTAGAGAATTTACATTTAGCATTAGCCAGCACTTTTAAATTTGCTTTGATGTCAGGCGCTCTGGCTCCCGGCAAACATGTGACTATGGTGGTGTCTCTATTTTCACGTTCTGTGTGATCGAATCACCAATTACCAGGGCACAATCAGAATATTTCTCAGTTGGTGTTTCACTGAGCGGGGCAAATCGATTTGTTATCGGAACAGAAAGTGTTTTTTTGATCCGCGACTAGAGCGATCTCTCACTGTCACCCATCTGCCCTGCTGCACGGGCTCTACTTCAGCCGGAACCGACTCATGTAAAGAGTTCACTAGGCTAGGCGCATCAATAATAGTATCTAAAGCTCTAGCACTCTTCTTACTATTCTCGATTAAAGTTTGGATGCAGCAGTCACAGCGAGACAGACAGGAGCATGTGAGAACAATGCTGGACATCTAGGATTGTTATGGCCATCACCAGTCCTGTCTGTTTCATGGATCACCTGCCCCTGGTTTTTGTTTTTCTTGTTCACACTAGCACACATTTTTGTTGTCTGTCATTGTTTAATAAAAAAATATTAAATATTAATTTGTATCAGTCATGCTTAATTCATGTATCTCAATAGCTGTAACAGAAGTAACAAGTATTTTGTTAGTTAATTGCTTAAGTTACTTGGATTGAGTTACAGCTAATCTTACACTAACCCAGAGCCATAGAGACAAATCTTCACTCTGCATTTACATATAGACCCAAACATAAAAGCGTAAATTAGTTTTTAATCTGTCATAGTTTTGATATGTGTATGGCTTCATTTTAAAATTATCTTAGTCTTAACATGATCATGTTTCACGTTGTGGTCCTGGGGGTGGCCACTTTCATCAGAAGAAGTGAGCTAGCTTCTAAGCGAATTCTGAACGGACCGCCACGGCAGACCTCTTTGCGTGATCACGAAGGTAGGCTAATGGCTGAATCGGAATTTATAAGCAAAAACGGGAATCAATAGCCTAATACAGCCCAGTTGTGCTAAAATAAATATCATGAGACGTCCATCATCAGATGAATGATATGGAAAAGTTAAGTTAGAGCCGTTAAAGCCAGTGCTACTACCCATGCGAACATGAACACTAAGCTTTTCCCTACAAAAATATAGCCTAAAACTTAACCAAGTAATATACAGTACCTCGTTGCCTCTCCAAATGCAATAACAGCTAAAAAAGTACTTGGGTGTGTGTAATATTTTATATTTACCATTCAATAATGCAATGCATGTGTACCAGATCTGGGCCGACACTGTTGCTGTCTGGGTTCCAACCCTGTTCCCAGAGGTACACAACATGCAAATGTTCTACTTCTAATCAAACACACCCGATTTATCTTCTCAAAATAAGGGAAACATTGGATATTTGTACTGTTGCTGTGTCTCCAGGAACAGGGTGGGCAAAAACACCCCAGGGTGTTCACAGATGGCGTGCTGGTGATTATTAGTCAGGTGATAGTGATCGTTGTGACTAATGATGGAGCGTGTAAAGTACAGTTCTGTTATTACCAAAAGTAGTAATAGCTTACCAAATGATACATTGTAAATTTGGGAACGAGATAAAATTGGCCCATAAAATTGGATGAAGCCATATGTCGACCTTGTAATGTTGACATGCAAAGTCCACAATAAATGTCACATTTGTATATTGTATATCACACTATCCACCATAAAACACTGTTTGTGGTGGATGGACTTTGGAATCTTTTAATGACGTGCACTTTAGAATTTTTAATAACTAATAAATAAAATCCCATGGATGTGGATGGTTAGTGCTGTATAGAAGTGAGAAAGGGTCCCAAAAAAGAGTAGAGGTGTAACCCCGGCATCCTGGCCAAATTTGCCCATTGGCCTCTGTCCATCATGGCCTCCTAATCATCCCCATATCCTGATTGGCTTCATCACTGTCTCCTCTCCACCAGTAAGCTGGTGTGTGTTGGGCGTTCTGGCGCAATATGGCTGCCGTCGCATCAAATAGGTGATGCTGCACACATTGGTGGTGGTTGAGGAGATTTCCCCTTCCATATGTAAAGCGCTTTGGGTACCTAGAAAAGTGTTATATAAATGTAACAAATTATTATTATTATTACTTTACTCAGGTGCTTATGGCTAATATTAATACAGTACTACAGCTCAAACGTGCTGCGTAATACGAGAATGAACCTCATTGGCTCTTGCTGAAGCTCAAACGTGCTGTGTAACACGAGAATGAACCTCATTGGATCTCATCCTTGAACTTTTGTTTACCACAACTGATGTTTGTTGATGAATGTTTATATGTGAATAGAAGCTTAAATTGAATATGTTCATCATATAAAGCGATCGTGTCTCTTCAGAAAATTTGGACAAAACCTCTCATTCATACGGATTCATTTTTTATCTATTTATACACTTTTTGAAGAGTCAAAGTGGTACAGGTAGATGTGTGGCTGTCGATGGAGGGACAGAAAACTCTGAGATTTAATCAAAAAGATCTTCATTGTGTTCTGGGGATTTGACGGGTTTGGAACGACATGAGGGTGAGTAATTAATGACAGAATTTGTTCAGATCAGATTCAACTTTATTGTCATTACACAAGTACAGGTACAAGGCAACGAAATGCAGTTTAGGTCTGACCAGAAGTGCAATAGCGGCAAGTGCAAAATATAATGGTTGCATAGATTTTTTTACAGATAGATATGTACAATTAATATAGTAAACAGATGACTATTACTATAAATATAATTTTACTGATAGATATACAATGATAATTAGGCTAAGATGAGCTGTATAACAGTTTAACAATACATTTTAAATAGTACAGATAAAGTATGGACACAAGCTATCCGAATAAAGTGCAGTGAAGAATGATTACATATTACAGTTAAAATACGATATTGCAAAATGCATATATAAACAGTTGGTACTAAAAATAAACATTTGTCAGTGCAATTGACATGATCCCGTTAAGATAAAGTGCAAAATGCATATGTAAACAGTTGTTACTGTAATAAACAGTCAGCAGTGCAAATTAACAATCCAGTATTGCAAATACAATGAAGGCAGATGTGAAGAGGGAGAGGAGAGTCAACAGTATATGAGGGGAGTGAGGTTAGCAAGGCTTAGAGTTCAATAAAGAAACAGCTCTAGGAAAGAAACTGTTCTTTAGTCTGCTGGTCCTAGTCCGGATGCACCTGAAACTCCTACCGGAGGGCAGGAGAGAAAACAGTCTATGGGCTGGGTTATTGGGTGTACTAACAAGGCTCGACAGTGCAAGCATTTCCCTTGCACTCGAGACTAAAAATAGATGTGTCGGCGGCAGTGTGTACGTACAGTAGTCTGATGCAAATAGTTGCCTCGATTTGTTTGGTATTGGTATATGCTAATATGAATGGACTTGAGAGCTCACATAAACTAACAATGAACAGTTTTATTTTTATTAATAATCGTAAACAAAGAATAATAACTACTATATCAAATGTAAATATTGCCCATTGTTAATGTTAAGCTAATGCAACTAATGGGACCTTATTGCAAAGTGTTACCTATTGTTCTTTATAGTTCTTTAATTAGTTTGACATATTTGTTTGCTTTATAAATTGTGTGTGTGTGTGTGTGTGTGTGTGTGTGAGAGAGAGTGTGTGTGTGTGTTGTTTTATTGTATATTAAAAGGTTCAGAGTTCTTTTTATTTTAAGAAAAAAGTTATTAAACTTGTTAGGAGGACAACGATTTATTCTAACCTAATTCGATACATGATAATAGCTTATACAGTGATAAAAGCTTCATGCAATTATCATTAAATGAAGATTTGATACCGTCACATGCCTATTTACAGTTTAAAGTAGACTATAAATAATTACATGATTATTGAAAACAGTTTGAAGCAGCAATATTTAAAAACCTTGTGTACTTTTTTTAAAAACAGGAACAGGGTGGGCAAAAACACCCCAGGGTGTTCACAGATGGCGTGCTGGTGATTATTAGTCAGGTGATAGTGATCGTTGTGACTGATGATGGAGCGTGTAAAGTACAGATCTGTTATTATCAAAAGTAGTAATAGCTTACCAAATGATATATTGTAAATTTGGGAACGAGATAAAATTGGCCCATAAAATTGGATGAAGCCATATGTCGACCTTGTAATGTTGACATGCAAAGTCCACAATAAATGTCACATTTGTATATTGTATATCACACTATCCACCATAAAACACTGTTTGTGGTGGATGGACTTTGGAATCTTTTAATGACGTGCACTTTAGAATTTTTAATAACTAATAAATAAAATCCCATGGATGTGGATGGTTAGTGCTGTATAGAAGTGAGAAAGGGTCCCAAAAAAGAGTAGAGGTGTAACCCCGGCATCCTGGCCAAATTTGCCCATTGGCCTCTGTCCATCATGGCCTCCTAATCATCCCCATATCCTGATTGGCTTCATCACTGTCTCCTCTCCACCAGTAAGCTGGTGTGTGTTGGGCGTTCTGGCGCAATATGGCTGCCGTCGCATCAAATAGGTGATGCTGCACACATTGGTGGTGGTTGAGGAGATTCCCCCTTCCATATGTAAAGCACTTTGGGTACCTAGAAAAGTGTTATATAAATGTAACAAATTATTATTATTATTACTTTACTCAGGTGCTTATGGCTAATATTAATACAGTACTACAGCTCAAACGTGCTGCGTAATACGAGAATGAACCTCATAGGCTCTTGCTGAAGCTCAAACGTGCTGTGTAACACGAGAATGAACCTCATTGGATCTCATCCTTGAACTTTTGTTTACCACAACTGATGTTTGTTGATGAATGTTTATATGTGAATAGAAGCTTAAATTGAATATGTTCATCATATAAAGCGATCGTGTCTCTTCAGAAAATTTGGACAAAACCTCTCATTCATACGGATTAATTTTTTTATCTATTTATAAACTTTTTGAAGAGTCAAAGTGGTAGATGTGTGGCTGTCGATGGAGGGACAGAAACCTCTGAGATTTAATCAAAAAGATCTTCATTGTGTTCTGGAGATTTGACGGGTTTGGAACGACATGAGTGTCACGATGCACTCCACGACGCCTCCTCCTGGCTTCACCAGATCACTCTCTCCTGAGTTCTAGGACTTCACTTCCCATTACCCCCGTCACTCATCACCTCCTTTTATCCCTGTCTCATTCCCATTATCACTGCCACCTGTTCCCACTTAGCTCCCCTTTATCTGGACCTCGCTTCCCTTTGTTCCCTGCGAGGTCTTGATACCGCCACGACGTGCTACTCTGAGCTATTCACCATATCCCCGTGTATTCCTGGTTCCTCTATTCAAGCCTGTATCCCATTCGACTCTGTGACTCTTTGCAGACGACGACAGCCGGGTCTCTTTCATCTGCTCGCTACTGACTGGAAAGGCTCTGGAGTGGGCGACAGCACTTTGGGCAGGTGGTCACCTTGTGTTTCCCTCTTATAATGACTTTCTCGCCCAATTCAGATTTCAATTTTCCAATTTCCAATTCGGAAAGGAACCGGGCGAGCTGCTACTGTCGCTTCATCAAGGAGGATCTTCCGTGGCGGATTACACCCTCACCTTCCGCACTCTCGCTGCTCAGACAGGCTGGGAGGAGGATCCGCTGAAACTACTCTACCGCAAGGGCCTGAATTCCGATTTACAAGGAGAACTGGCTTGCCGGGATGAGGGTAAAACGCTCAATCAGCTGATGAACTTAACCATTCGCCTAGATAATCTGATGCGAGCGCGGCGCACCCCACTCAAACACCGGGTCGTTTGAAATCCTTCCGCCAGTTTTGAGCCTGAACCCATGCAAATCGGCTTCACGCGCTTAACCACTGAGGAGCGTGAGCGAAGAATGCGCAACAACCTCTGTCTTTACTGCGCCCGAACTGGTCACATGAGGTCGACATGTCCCGTAAGACCCACTTCGAGAGACTTCCTGCGGTGAGTTCCTGTGTTCGTTCTCCCAATTCTCTTATTTTAGAAGTATCTTTCTGCTCTGATAAAGGGATTGTTAATGTAAATGCATTGATTGATTCGGGGGCAGCAGGAAATTTTATTGACCTGGCTTTCGCTAAAGCTCATAATTTCTCTCTCTGTCCATGTGAACCCCGGGTGGCAGTGGCAGCATTAGACGGACGACCCCTGGGATCAGGCAAGATACAGTATATCACTCAGCAGTTAACCCTTAATGTCGGCACTCAGCACTCGGAGATCATTCAATTCTTCACCATCAATTCACCACTGCACCCTGTGATTCTGGGTTTCCCCTGGCTGGAGAAACACAACCCCCACATTTCGTGGCCCGATTGGGGGTTCCCACTGAATATCATGATCTTGCTCTGGCCTTTAGTGAAGGAGAGACCTCTCAACTTCCTCCACATCGACCTTGGGATTGCGCCATTGAGTTTCTTCCTGGAGCTGAACCACCCCGTGGGAGGGTCTATCCGTTGTCCCAACCTGAGACCGACACGATGAAGTCTTACATTGAAGAACAACTCGCTAAGGGCTTCATTACTCCTTCCACTTCTCCTGCCTCTGCTGGGTTTTTCTTTGTCAAGAAGAAGGATGGAGGTCTCCGCCCTTGTATTGACTATCGCAGTCTCAACGAGATCACGGTCAAGTACCGCTATCCTCTGCCACTGGTCCCTGCAGCTCTGGAGATGCTCCGCACTGCCAAGTTCTTCACCAAACTGGACCTGCAGAACGCCTACAACCTGATTCGTATTCGAGAGGGTGACGAGTGGAAGACGGCTTTCTCTACGACCACCGGGCACTATGAATACCGGGTTATGCCGTTTGGGCTTTCTAACAGTCCTTCTGTCTTTCAGGCCTTCGTAAATGAGATCTTCCGTGACATGCTGGACCAGCGAGTCATTGTTTACATCGACAACATTCTCATTTACTCTGAGACCCTCGAAACACACGTCCGGGATGTGCGAGCCGTACTTCAGCGCCTCATCGACAACCAGCTGTATGCCAAGGTCCAGAAGTGTGAGTTCCACCAGTCCAGAATCGCGTTCCTGGGGTATGTCATCAGTGCTGAGGGAGTCATCATGGACGACAGTAAGGTCAGAGCAGTGCTTGATTGGCCTCGACCCACCACCGTGAAAGAACTGCAGCGTTTCCTGGGCTTTGCCAATTTCTACCGTAGATTTATTCGGAATTTCAGCACCACGACGGCACCTCTCACATCCCTCCTACTGTGGGGGGGGGCAACATTTGAGGTGGTCTCCAGAATGCGCTTCCGCGTTCGAACGGCTCAAGGAGAAGTTCACTACGGCTCCCATTCTTCATCATCCGGATCCCGAGCGTGAGTTCATCGTGGAAGTAGACGCTTCAAATTCCGGAATCGGCGCCATTCTGTCCCAGCGACACGGTAGTCCTGCCAAGATGTTTCCTTGCGCCTTCCACTCTCGTAAACTCACTCCGGCTGAACGTAACTACGATGTGGGAGACAGGGAGCTTCTGGCCATGAAGGCTGCCTTCGAGAAGTGGAGACATTGGCTGGAGGGTGCTCGTCTGCCTTTTACTGTTCTCACCGATCATCGCAACCTCGAGTACATCAGGTCAGCAAAACGTCTGAATGCCCGACAGGCGAGGTGGTCTCTCTTCTTCTCGAGGTTCAACTTTAAGATCACGTATCGCCCAGGATCCAAGAACGGCAAGGCTTACGCCCTGTCCCGCCAGTTTGACGGTAAATCCGATCATACCAAGCCCGAGTACATTATGACTGAGATCTCTGCAGCACAGGGGGATCATCCAACCCCTCCGGAATGCCCTCCAGACCGAGTCTTCGAACCACAGGTTCTTCGCACTAGTGTTCTTCAGTGGGTACATTGCACACCCAACGCTGGTCACCCCGGGATTGCGGCCACACAACTGCTGGTCAGTAACCATTTCTGGTGGTCCACTCTTCACGCAGACGTAGTCAAATTCATTCATCAGTGTTCCACATGCAACATCGCAAAGGCCTCCCACTTAAAGCCGACCGGACTTCTTCAGCCACTTCCCGTTCCTCAACGGCCATGGTCCCACATTGCAGTGGATTTCGTCACAAATCTGCCTTCCTCTCAGGGTTTTACTACCATCCTCTCAGTGGTTGACCGGTTCTCCAAGGCCTGCAGGTTCGTCCCCCTGACTGGCCTACCCACAGCACTTCAAACCGCTGAAGCTCTTCTTCACCATGTCTTCCGTTTGTATGGGTTGCCCGAGGATATCGTCTCTGACAGAGGACCCCAGTTCACCTCCCGGGTATGGAAAGCTCTCTGCAGTCAATTGAACATTAATGTCAGTCTCACTTCTGGTTACCACCCACAGGCCAACGGACCGGTGGAGAGGCTCAACCAGGACCTCATCTGCTTCCTCCGAACTTACTGCCACCGAAATCAACAAGACTGGAGTCGCTTCCTTGTGTGGGCAGAGTACGCCCAGAATTCTGTCCGCAAGCCGTCGACAGGTCTCACGCCCTTCCAGTGCGTGCTCGGGTTCCAACCTCCATTGTTTCCCTGGTCTGGTGATCCTACGGATCTCCCTGCGGTGGACACATGGTTGCGGAGGAGTGAGGAGACCTTGAACACCGCCCACATCCATCTCCAGCGTGCTGTACGACGGTTCAGGCAGCAGGCTGACCGACGCAGAAGAGGCAGCCCCATCTTCAGACCGGGCCAGTGGGCATGGTTGTCCACTCGCGATCTATGTCTCTGACTCCCTTGCAAGAAGTTGACTCCACGTTTCATTGGACCGTTCCGGATCCTGAGACAAATCACCCCTGTCTCCTACAGGTTAGCTCTTCCCTCCACTTACCGTATTTCACCCACTTTTCATGTCTCTCTCCTCAGACCCGCTGCAGCACCCAGGAGAGAGGAGGACCGGGAGGAGGTTGTGACGAGGAATGCTCCCCCCATCGACATCGGAGACTTCCGTGTGCGAGAGATCCTGGACTCCAGGCGCCGTAGAGGGCTCCTCCAGTACCTAATTGACTGGGAGGGGTGCGGTCCGGAGGAACCTAGACATGAGGTCCCAAGACATTCTTGACCCGGCTCTTCTCACAACCTTCCACCAGAATCACCCTGATCGTCCTGCTCCCAGACCCCGTGGAAGACCCCGTCGCCGTTCAGGTCCTCGCTTCGGGAGCCGCTCGCAGGAGGGGGGCTCTGTCACGATGCACTCCACGACGCCTCCTCCTGGCTTCACCAGATCACTCTCTCCTGAGTTCTAGGACTTCACTTCCCATTACCCCCGTCACTCATCACCTCCTTCTATCCCTGTCTCATTCCCATTATCACTGCCACCTGTTCCCACTTAGCTCCCCTTTATCTGGACCTCGCTTCCCTTTGTTCCCTGCGAGGTCTTGATACCGCCACGACGTGCTGCTCTGAGCTATTCACCATATCCCGTGTATTCCTGGTTCCTCTATTCAAGCCTGTATCCCATTCGACTCTGTGAACGTTTGCTGCCTGCCCACGACCCTTTCCTGGTAACCACTCTGAGTTTGGACTGCCCCTGTATATTCCACAGCCCTGTGCTGCCTTTGTTTCTGTCTGTTTTGTCTTCATCATTAAAGATATTGCTCATGGATCCGAACGCCTCTGAGTCTTCATCACAATGAGGGTGAGTAATTAATGACAGAATTTGTTGGGTGTACTAACAAGGCTCGACAGTGCAAGCATTTCCCTTGCACTCGAGACTAAAAATAGATGTGTCGGCGGCAGTGTGTACGTACAGTTAGTCTGATGCAAATAGTTGCCTCGATTTTTTTGGTATTGGTATATGCTAATATTAATGGACTTGAGAGCTCACATAAACTAACAATGAACAGTTGTATTTTTATTAATAATCGTAAATAAAGAATAATAACTACTATATCAAATGTAAATATTGCCCATTGTTAATGTTAAGCTAATGCAACTAATGGGACCTTATTGCAAAGTGTTACCTATTGTTCTTTATAGTTCTTTAATTAGTTTGACATATTTGTTTGCTTTATAAATTGTGTGTGTGTGTGTGTGTGTGTGTGTGTGTGTGTGTGTGTGTGTGTGTGTGTGTGTGTGTGTGTGTGTGTGTGTGTTGTTTTATTGTATATTAAAAGGTTCAGAGTTCTTTTTATTTTAAGAAAAAAGTTATTAAACTTGTTAGGAGGACAACACTTTATTCTAACCTAATTCGATACATGATAATACCTTATACAGTGATACAATCTTCATGCAATTATCATTAAATGAAGATTTGATACCGTCACATGCCTATTTACAGTTTAAAGTAGACTATAAATAATTACATGTTTATTGAAAACAGTTTGAAGCAGCAATATTTATAAACCTTGTGTACTTTTTGTATTCTTCTTAATGTCTCTTTATTATATCTTCTTAAAAACATTTGGAAAAATCCATTGCATTTGCTTTGCAGCCCTAAAGTCCTACATTTTTCAACTTACGAGCACATGTGCTCCTTGGGAAAAAAGTAAGCGGCAAGCCCTGACTAACCCTATGACTTTTTACTGGAAAGTTTCTATTCTTTCTTTCATTTCTAATTCCTTCTCATGAACTCTGATCTAGTCTGATATAACGGCCATTGTGAAGTAATAAATGTATTAGGGTACAATCAATAAAAATAGATTTTGATTACACTTTGTCAAATACATTTTGTCCTGAAGTCATCTGTGGGCTTGTAAAGATGCTGGTGTACGTGGCACTGCTAAATAGTTTTCTGCTAAACATAATGGCCTTATGTGTTCAAAATTCAATGACATCTGAATTAATTCTTGGCTTCTTAATCCGGATTAACATCTAAATGTATAAATATATATATTTAAGATATGCGGTTTGTGGGTGGGGCTGGCAATGGTTAGGGTGTGGCACTTGAATGTCTTTAAATGGCAGCGTGCCCTTCTCTCCGGCCCCTTTGCTTGATGCCAGAACGCTAGCATCTCCAGCTTCTTAATCTTAAATCTGTTAAACAAATAGTCAATAAAATGTCTGCAGAGTTTGAACTTTGTCCTGGAAGAAAAATCGGGGGCTCCAACCCCTGTTTTATCATCGCTGAGATTGGACAGAACCATCAGGGAGACTTAGAAATCGCCAAAAAAATGATCCGAATGGCCAAGGTAAAGTACACCCATACAGAAGTCACATATATTGAAATATATTGATAATAAATATATTTTCATATATTTAAATGTCTTAAATCTAAATAGATTAATATTTGTTAACATATTAGATTTCTGTATACTGTATGTAAATCTATTCTGAAACATAATAAAATATTCAGTGCTCCTTTTAGTATACTTCACATATATGTAAATAAACCTAAACATGTTTTCATATAATATATTCACATTTACTCCCAGTTGATGCAATTAGTCTCCATATATGCAGAGGCGTGCCAAGGTTGAGGGGGGCCCCAGGCAAAATTAATCAATGGGGCCCTTCTAATATATATTTTTGTAAATATATATATATTTTTTACCCTAGAGATATAATTATACAGCATAAAAAAGTAGCCAAAACACATCTAACAGAACATGAATTGTTTATTGTTTACAACATTAAAGTACTAGGTTTTATCAAGATACATATCCGTCAATTCACTCAGGAACAGGTACAAATTAAGTGGTGGTGACAGGAACTTAAGTAATGCTCCTACATAAGAAATATATGGTTAGCATCTTATTTAATATTTATTTTATTATCCTATATTAGCACTATCTGACACTCTGAACTTACCATTTTCACTGTCAGGAGGGACTGGATAATCTTCTGTCTGAAGTGGTGGTGAAAGGAATTTAAGAAATATAGCCTATTGTTAGAATCATAATTTTATATTTTATTATTATTATTATGTTAGTTTATCAGATAATAGTTAACTTAACTAATTTAGTTCTTTTTTACATGTGTTTTACAATGCAGTACAGACACTTTCCAAGCGATGTTGCTGTGTACCAAAGGTATTCTATTTCAGCCTGCATTAATAATACCATTTATTACATGGCTTGGTTCAATAAAAATGTAGAATGCGGTCTGTTATTTCTTGATAACAGATCGCTGCAGAGTATAACCATAGACAGTATATAAACGAGTATAACAGACCATTGCCATGAAATGAAAAACAGAGCGTTGCTATGGACTCACAGGATTCTAACCGTAGAGACGGAGCGCACTATTTTCTTTGGCGGAAGCTTAGCGGAAGCAATACAATCGTAAACTATCAATAAACTCCTTTTTAAATCAATATTTTGTTTCAAGGTAATGATTTATTTGGTAGGTAGCCATGTAATAAGCGTGGTAATGTATAGCAAGTCGGTAGTTAAGAACGAGGTTGTGTGCTTTTTTTTTTTACATTTCTGAATAACATTCTGATAACAGATCAATCGAGATAGACATATCTTTTCTGTAAAGCTGATTTAAAACAATACGTATTACTGTGAAAACTAGATGTGAATTGAACAAGGAAACCATTTTTGTCATTAACGTTAATTATTATTCTTAACGTAAATTAAGTGTTAAGTCAATCATCATCTCATTCACACTTACCGCAGTTCTGTTTTTTCTTTTCCACTTCATTTTGCTTTTTTTTCCCGCTTCTGGCTTCCAGATGGATATGTCCTCTTCATGTTTAATACATGAATTCATGCATTTCTGGCTATGATTCAAAAATAGCTATAGAAACGCGAGTAAGCAGCGGCAGTTAGAAAAAAGCGCCAAAGGCTGCAATAGTAACAGCATTAAAGGGCATATTGCAGTTTTTTTTTTTTTCAGAATTAATATATAACCTTGTATGAAAATACCATATGAAGAGTAAATGCATGATTAAAAATTGTTTTGCCAGACATAAGGGCACAAATTTAGTAGAAAACGTGACAGTTTCCTTGACCGTGTTGAAAAAACGCTTTTTTCACCATCGCGTCATATTACGTCACATGGGGAGTCGTTTGCCGGCATCAGAATAGCATACCGGAAGTTGAGTTTTATAGCGGGGTCTGTCAATTTAGCCAACTTTGTCAAAACTGCATACCAGTGTTTGTGAAGGGTATGCTTCTTTGATGACCCCTGGTTTAATAAAAATACAGTTTATAAAGGGGTATATTAATAAAAATACAGTTTATAAAGGGGTATGCTGTTTTGATGGCCCCTGGTTTAATACAAATACAGTTTATAAAGGGGTATATTAATAAAAATACAGTTTATAAAGGGGTATGCTGTTTTGATGGCCCCTGGTTTAATACAAATACAGTTTATAAAGGGGTATATTAATAAAAAATACAGTTTATAAAGGGGTATGCTGTTTTGATGGCCCCTGGTTTAATTCAAATGCAATTAGGTAATGTGTATATAATATGCGATATAATACACCAACACTTACCGCTTGTAATCTGGTATGCTGAAATGATGGTTTAAATTTAACGCATGCGCAATTCCACTAATTCCACTGCTGCGCATGCGCATTAACCGTAGGTATCCCATTCTGATGGGTATGGTGTTCCGTCAGAACACCTGCTCTGCGTTCGCTCAGTGCAGAGTAGGCTGGTATTATGTTGAAGCGGTCGTGATTCAGTGTGTTTTCGGTGGTTATTGTATTTCAATTAATAATTATCGTGATAAATGACTGTGAATTATGGCCTGTCAGGACATCGAGTCCACAGGTTTCCGAACAAGATAAAGGACGGTGCTATCTTCCGTGTTTGTGTGCGTTTTGTGCAGGGTAAGAGATGGGACTTCGCTTCTGCGTCTGCTTTTAGCGTTCACTATAGACTGCATGATTATAATCCCGGCGATATGATGAGTTAATGTTACGTTATATGATGACGGCGATATGTGCACACTGTCCCAGCTCCTTCATCGGGTCGCCGGGTCCGCCGTCAGCATGTGGGTCGGCCACCGGTGGGAAACATGACGGTCACGGATCCGTCAGAGATCACTTATTGTACATTTGTTTTACAAAATGTGCCTTTTCTTAATTTAATTGATTAACGTATCCTCCATAAACTTGTAATGTCTTGCAAGTCTGCAGCCGACACTTATTATTATTATTATATAATATATTATGTTCATTTTCAATCTGTACTCTGAATTTTAATGTTTGTGTTGGCTGTTTCTACATATAAAAATTTTATACAGTAAGAAAGTTGTGATTATTTTTTTAATCATTATCACCAAGTGGGGCCATTCAAAACCTTTATAATGTCCCTCTTTCTCTGGAAACTGTCTCCTAATGGCAGACACACACATGCAGGTAAGGGTCTAAATACTAGCTTTACTTTTGCCTGATACATAATAATCTGTACAATATTGTGATCTGAGCATAGTGTTATACCGTCGGCTAACGTGAATACGTCTATAAGCTAACACTGTTCTCTCATCGAGACCCGACTCCTGCCCTGTTCTCCTCACACCACAGCTCAATGCGTCTCCTCTGACCGTTGTTTTGTCTAATCCTGACCTGTCTACTCTCTTGGCTTCATATCAGGCTCATAATTATATGGCTGAGGTCTGTCATACGAGTAAACATTTAGGCTACAATTTCCTCAGCGTCCGAACTGTCATTGCGATCCATTGCTTTCCTATTGTTTACTTTGACCGCGCTCCCTCATGCCACGTCACTTCCGGTTTGGCGGTTTTCGAATGCGGAAGTAATTTTCTTACAAAAATGACTCCAGAAGCCTAAATAGCGTTTTATAAGTATATGTTTATATTTAAATCTAGTTCCTACATTATTGTTCTATACATTGGCACACTGGGTACTCTAACCTGCAATATGCCCTTTAAAGGATTAGTTCACTTTTAAAATGAAAATTCTGTCATCATATACTCACCCTTAAGTTGTTTCAAACCTGTATGAATTTCTTTCCTCTGCTGAACACAAAGGAAGATATTTAGAAGAATGTCAGTAACCAGACAGTTTTTGGTTCCCAATGACTGCCATAGTAGGAAAGAAATATACTATGATACTATACTATAAATAATTCCACAGTAAAAACTGCTGAAAATTTGGATTTCGTTAGAGTAGTAGCTCTACTATAATGGGATCACGTCCAATTTAACGCACCCTCTGAGGCAGCTGAGAAACACCGCCGCAAAATGGGCAGAAAATTAAATAGGCGCATTATTGTACATTGTGTAAAGTGCCAAGTTTAAAGCTTGAAATTGTGCATGATTATATTCAAGCACAGATGCAGGATAAAGCATCAGTGAAACACCCCCAAGTGGGCCAACAATGTGATAACTCTTCTGTATTGTCAGATTGGGTCCATAACTTTAAAATGTACAGTAACAATGCAAAGGCTCTTTCAAGTCAATTCAATTTAATTCATACATGCATTCATTTGTATAACATTTTTCACAATACATATTTCAAAGCAGCTTTACAGAAAATGCAGATTTCTGTTACAAAACCACAGTAGGATTTTATGAGATATCAGAAAGTACAGTTATTAGATAGAACAAATTAGTATTTACAAACGCATGCATTTTAAGCAACATTAATGTGCAGTTTAAAGCAATGATAAAATGATAATTTATTTATAATCATCCATGTTTGATGTTCTGGATGTGTCTGTGAAGTCTTCATAAGGGGCTGGATCCAAGCTGGAGCATAATCTCTGGTTACTTTGTGACATTTTCCTTTGTAATAATAATAAAAATAAATAAATAAAAAGTATTCAATACATTTATTTTTAAATACATTCAAATTATGTTATTTGCAATAATTAAAGATTGATGTATAGGCCTCATTATAATTTTTACAGTCATTTTATGTTATTATTATTTGTTATTTACCTTTCAAAATAGTGTATTATTCTTTTCTGAAAATAGATAGGCCAACAATATAAACAGGGTCCCTAAAAGGTGTAAATAAGAGAAAAACCACATGGTCCCTAAATTGACATGTACAATTATGAAAGAATACTGTAGCCTAATTATGTGCCTTTATATTTTTACAGTCATTTTTCGCTGATATATCAGTGTTATTTGCATTTAAAACTAATATTATTCTTTTATTCTGAAAATAGACACAAAAGTAACACAATTCCGTTAAAAAACGCGAAAAAGAGAAAAACCGCACGGTCCCTAAGTTGAGCGTCAATAATGGCGCTTTTCCACTGCATGGTACGGTACGGTTCGGTACGGCACGGCACGCTTTGGCGCTTTTCCACTGCATGGTACGGTACGGCACGGCTCACTTATGGCGCATTTCCACTGCATGGTACGGCACGGCTCGCTTCGGCTCGCTTTAAATGGTACCACCTCTGTTGAGGTTCCAAGCGTACCGTACCGATACTAAATGTGACGTGAAAACACTGCAGATCACTGATTGGTCAGACAAAATCGTCACTTCAGCGTCATTGTATATTTGCTACACGAGACACTAAACCCGCTATATTTAAATAGCCAGACAACAGCAAACGCGGTAGCACCTGTTTTTAGAGTTTTTACTTGACAAAAAAAGTAAAAAAAAAATCAAACAAGAAATGGCTGAATCGTGGTCAGTGGACGAGGTGCAGACGTTCCTCTCGTTGGTTGCCGAGGAGCGGAAGTAGCACAGCTCTTAGCCGCACACGGCTACCACCGGACATACAACTTAACGATCAGTCCCACCCACTTTGAAGCGGTACTAACTGCAGTGGAAAAGCAACCGAGCTAAAGCGAACCGAACCGTGCCGTACCGAGTTGAGTCGTACCACGCAGTGGAAAAGCAAAGCGAGCCGAACCGCTCCGCGCCGTGTTGAACCGTCCCGAACCGAACCGAGCCGTACCATGCAGTGGAAAAGCGCCATAAGAAGCCAGCAAAGTTCGCGTCATTTAAGGTGGAACGGATTGCGTCAATAAGAAGCTGCGAATAAGAAGCTGGATTCAGCGTCGTCATAATATTAATTAACACAATACGTATTAATATAAAATGTATTTAGGAATTTTCTAGTTATGAAATGTGACTTACCGTTTGAGCTGTTACCGCCAGATTCTGTCCAAAACGGTCCAGTGTCAGAGAGCCTCGACTTCACAGACCCACTTCGCGCATGCGCAATTGTCTGGAACCGTCAGAGCCAATAGAATCCAGTTCTAGTCACCGCCTTTAATTGTGTGATGGACAAGCGCCGTCCTCCAATCAAGTCCTTGTAATTGCTCTCAGTAAAAAAGGGCTTTTTTATGCTTTTATATCGTCAACAACAGTATGTGCCATATCTCATAGGCCTATAACAAAAAATAATTTGCATGCCTCAACAAGAAGAACATAATCAAATAAAAAATAGATATACATTATAAAAATTCCATAGGATTACAATGCATAGGATAAAGAAAATGTTTTTAAAATATTATCAGCAATGAAAATCTTTACATTATTCCAAAAATACTGGGTATTGGCAAAACCAAAAATTCACAGAATTCACAGAAAGAGCATTTTAAATCAATGTCAATTTTAAATTTGTGTAGGAATACCTTGATAAACTATGAGGAGGAATTTTTGAGGTAATGACCAAACTTGAGTCCAATTTACATTAAATACATTAAAGAAATTGTTCCAGCAGAAATGATCTCACTTAAAAACATGGATCTAATTTTAAAATGGTTAGGCTTTAACCCAGAGAAACAGATATTGCCGACAGAGGTATGTTCAGGTCTAGGAGGACAGACAGAGAGTGTGAAGGATACACATATTTTTATTTCTATGTTGAATCTGTAGTGAGTCAACAACACCACTTCAAATTTAGTGTTCAACGTTGTTTTGACGTTGAATTAATGTTACTTAACAAACGTTTAATTCAGAGTTGATCTTTCAACGTTGTATCATTATTCATGCATCAACACTTTTTCAACAGTTAATTGATCAGCATTGTTTGGATATTGGAACGACGTTATTTTTCTACTGATATATTTCAACAAAATGTTTAAATGTCATGGTTGTAAAAAAAAAAGTTGATTTGATGTACAACTCAAAATTGTATTTATATTTCTATGTTGAATCCATAGTGAGTTAACAACACCATTTCAACCATTTGGTGTTCAACGTTGTTTTGACGTTGAAAGTTGAATTAATGTTTTTTCATAAACTGACATTATTTCAACCACATTTAAACGTTTAAGGTCAGTCGAATGCCAGCTGGGTTATATAATGTAAAGAGCAAATTATGTAAATTAACAATTAATAAAAAGTCCTGCAAACATATAAAAAGTATTTGAATGAGAAGTGTGTTGTCCCTAAACGCACAGAGAGTATGGAAACGGTAAGTCACATGAAGTTTTGTTCAACACCATCTGTGACAATGTGACACTATTCATGCCTCATGTATTTTCATGACATGAGGCATGAAATATATTGTCACATATAGCCTATGTACACATATTTATACATGCAACATGTATAGATCAACTGTTATGCTTGAATTTTTATGCATGTTGAAAATATATTTTCTAAATATATTTCAATATATTTAACAGTGTTTCACATATATGTGAATATATTGCATTTCTGTATGGGCAGCTTTATCAGATGGGAATATAGAATATGCCATAGCTACATTCACATTACATTACGTTGTAAACAGCGGCACCGGCCGCCTCCACTGTCGTTTTGCTATTGTAAACGTCTACTCTGCTTATCCAGCACGAGTTGCAGTCGCACACAGACTGTGACAGTGCAGCAGGAATCAGTTCACTGATCGCGTTATGATGGCGGTGGATTTGTTGCGCAACAGAGTCGATCTGAGATGTCTTAGTGCGGTTCACACAGAACGTGTTTTTCCATTCCAGTGCGGTACTTTTCCATTGTTTTTCTATGTAAACGCGCTAGATTGATGTGTAACCTTGCGCTCGCGTCTTGCATCTTTTGCAGCGTCTCGCGCATGACACAGCTTTCTAAAAACGCGGCGCTCAAGTTAAAATCAGTCTCCCCATTCTACTGCCAGCGTATCGCATTTTACAAAGCAAAAACGCATTCTGTGTGAATGGCCCCTTATCTTGTAGAACGCGTGCTCAGCACCGCCAATACGGAGTGAAAATAAAAGTAAAACACGATGCGCGCAAATTAGACTGCATACAATAGCCCGCCGTCTCCCAATATAAAACCTATCTCTGGATGTTAGTTGTGGCTCTGGTCTCTGTTTTGGTCTCTGTTTGCGCTTTGAATACAGAGAGAGTTGGCCTACTTGATTATGGTTGCACTTGCACTTAATTATCGTTTGCACTAATAAGAAAAACTGTTGTTTTATACTGTTTTTATTTCTATTTTCAATTTGTGGAAAGTAGTTTCATTTGGCGGTCACACACAGCCTCAATCAGAAGTTCTGGAAGCTCATAATGTACAGTAAGGTCTGAAGAGACTCGTGTGAAATCATACTTGAGAGAAGCCAGTCAGTTGAGTTTGTGGTAAAATCCTTTACATTGCTTCTATATTGTTGTATTTCAATGTATTTGATAATTCATACTCATAAAGTAGAACTGAAATGACATTCATTATTTAGTTAAAACATTTCAAAATCCACCTGCAGACTTTTTCCAGTCATGAATTTTGTCATTGAGGATTTCTATCAAATTTTGTGCAAAAATCTCTCTCGTTCTTGTGAACCCAATCTCGTGTCTCGTCTTGTCTCGTGAGAAGGGTCTCGTCACACCCCTAGATGGTTTAGTTCTAATACATTAACACATGATGATCTGTGCATTAGTTAAGCATGAATTAATGCATATTAGTGCACCCGTTTGTAAAGTGTTACTGAAAAAAATGACAAATTAATTAATATTTGAGAAAATAGAGGGAAAAAAATTAGTTCTTTTTTTCTTTATTAATGACTTTTTTCTAAACAGAAGAAATGACGTGGAAACAGGATAGAGAAACGTTTTCCATTCCACTGTTACTCTTCCTTTGTTTTTTTATTTAAACACGACGGATGTTTTTGACCATTTGCAGCGTTTTTAACTGCAAAAACGTGTTCTGTGTGTACAGGCCCAAACTTAGAACTATTTAGTAACCATGGTTATTTTACCTTGGAAATATATATATATTAAATATCAGGTCAATAATTAAGAGGGGACGTTTAACTCGAGCTATAACTCACACATTGTATCACATTAAATTAACTTTTAGATTTCTTATATGGTGAAATTCATTTTTGTTGTCAACCAAATCCACTTCTACTTCCTACTTTACCTCCACACAGGACTGTGGAGCTGATTGTGCCAAGTTTCAAAAGAGTGAGATCGAACACAGATTCACCAAGCCCGCTCTGGAGCGTCTCTACACGTCCCCTCACGCCTGGGGCCCGACCTACGGGGCTCATAAACACCATCTGGAGTTCAGTCACCAGCAGTTCAGAGAACTGCAACAGTTCGCCAATGAAGTTGGCATCTTCTTTACTGCATCAGGGATGGATGAGGTGAACAAATCTCAATGTTTATTATATCAAGAGAATATGTGCATATTAAACCCAGATTAAAATGCATTTCATAACTTTTCCTCTCCCTACCTCAATCAGATGGCTGTAGAATTTCTTCATGAAATCAATGTGCCGTTTTTTAAAGTTGCCTCAGCTGACACCAACAATATCCCTTACCTGGAGAAAACCGCCAAAAAAGGTAAAACTCCCTGATGTTGAAACCCATTTCAAACGAAAAGTCCAGAAGCTGTCGTTACATAAACTCAAAAGTGTTGTTGCAAAAAACTCGTTCTCCTTTGACAAAGGTTTATCAGTTTGTCATTGCCAAGGTCACAATGTTCCTCTATTTACATACCGGTAATATATCAGACAGTGACAGTGACCCAGTGAAAAGTACAAGCCCAACCGATAACTGAATCTGAGAAGCTTCTCTTGTGCACTTGAAGTCAGTTATTCTGGAGCACCTGAGAAATTAGGTATTGAAAGTGCTGATTGGCCACAGAGCAGAGCCAGTGAAACCTAGAAATCCTGGTGTGGAGTTTCATGTTGCTGGCTTTGAGTCTACAGAGAATTTGGCATGTGTGTAATGTGATAATGACTAAAACTTTGACCTGATTTTCTCCCAGAAGCTGCCATGTCTTGAAGCTGATGTTTTGGTGTATTTGTGTAGGTCGTCCCATGGTGATTTCGAGTGGAATGCAGTCTATGGAGACCATGCGCTGCGTTTACCAAACCGTCAAGAAGCACAATCCCAATTTCACGTTCCTGCAGTGCACCAGCGCTTATCCGCTGCCAATAGAGCACGTCAACCTCAGCCTGATCCCTGTAAGACACAAATCCCTTTATTCTCATCTTCATCAACTCCATAAAATGACTGTTCATGAAGGTATTTTTGTATGTTTCGGTTTCCTTTTTCCTACGCAGGAGTTCCAGAAGGAGTTTCCGGACATTCCCATCGGCTACTCTGGGCATGAGGCGGGCATCCATGTGTCTGTGGCCGCTGTGGCACTCGGGGCAAAGGTCCTGGAGCGTCATGTGACCCTGGATAAGAGCTGGAAAGGCAGTGACCACGCAGCGTCACTGGAGCCGGCGGAGCTGGCGGATCTGGTAAAAGCCATCAGGACGGTTGAGATGGCAATGGGTTCGCCGGTCAAACAGATGCTGCCCTGTGAGGCTTCCTGTCACAGCAAGGTCAGATAAAACACTCATTCTGACAGATTATTAAACTAAAAAATTATCAAACGTCATTCGTTATGGTTATGGTCACAATGGTTATGTTCTTTCCTGCAGTTGGGTAAGTCAGTGGTGGCCCGGAAACCATTGAAGAAGGGCGAGACATTAACTCTCGACATGCTGACAGTAAAAGTGGCCGAACCGCACGGCATGAGACCAGAGAACATCTTCAAACTGGTTGGCAAGAAAATCACCGTGGACCTGGAGGAAGATGCCACAATTACTGATGCCATGATAAAAGGCTGATGATATCTATGCATCTAAGGGACCGTTCGGTATTTATGGAATGGGCCACCGGAGGAAAATAGGGGAGGGTCATGCCTTTTTATTCTTTGTTGAGGGGAGGGTCATCCAACTTTTTTTTTAGTCTAGGGGGAGGGTCACCCAACTTTTGTATTCATGAAAACAACAAACTTTCAAAGTGGCTTGTTTTGTGCATATTTTTCCATGTAGCTCTCTCAGTCTCGGTCCCCCCATAGCTAGCAGATGGGTCTGACCCAACGAAAAACAGACGCGAAAGATGGAAAGAACAAAAAGTCCAGTTTGGCGCTGTTTGACAGTGCGCACGCGCTCAGAAAAAGTCAATAATAACCGGCTGCAGAACCGCAGAACCATGACGTCATGACAGTGTGAGGATGACAGCGCCAGCCTGACAGTCTGAGGCCGGAAGTGGGCGCGCCAAGGCATTACGCTACTTCCGCGTTTAGGAAACGTTATTATAAAGCCTTTGTTTTAAACAATTTAATTGAAAATATATATTTAAGATTGATTAACAATATGATACGTTAAATAAACCTTAAAACATAAAATAAATACTACAATGAAAACAAAACTTAAGAGTTTGAACATTTTATTCAATTGAAAATTACAATTCACAATAATATGATGGACTGAAAACCATGCTGAAAACACAAAAAATATTAATTTCAATAAAACGAGTTTTTTCCTCTGAAATATACAAATAAATCACACACTACCTGTTTTCTAATTAAATAAAAATACAAAATCAAACCAAATAAAATAAATCTTATAAAAAGGTATACAGGCACACATTTAACAAACAATAATTTTCAAGAGAAAAATAAATAAATTAAAACTCCATACAATACACATGGAGTTTATGCTGAGGTGCCATTCGGTTGATTCGCAGCAGACTTTTTGTTGTTCTCCCCATGTTTTGAATTGGACATGAAGAGGACTACTCTGACCAACTGCAACTTTACGCACTGTGTAAATTCCATTTGATTTGTCCACACATTGGCTTGCAAGGTGAAATCTGGCATTAATGTCCTGAATTGGATTTTTTGTGTGTTTACGGTCAATATGTTTTTTTTATATTTTTTTTATTCATGATGTTATTGCAGATTGGGCATTTCTGTTTAATAACAGGCCTTGCGCGAACCGTGCCTGGCATATTAAATGCTGTGTTGGAGGCTGATGGTGTCCCAGTAGTAGGTGGCATGTTACAAACATTGCTGGAGGCTGATGGTGTCCCAGTAGTAGGTGGTATGGTCACAACCTCTGGGACAGTAAATGTATCACTAGTATTAGTGGACAGTGGCTTCTCTTTACATAATTCTAAATGATTAAGAAAAACATCTCTCCTCAGAATTGTGGCTGTACAATAGAGACAGTGGAAATGCAGAGATTGTCTGCAGCCCAAACCACATCTGTGAAATGTGAAATCTGAAATATAACAGGAAAAAAAGGAAACAATTAGTTCCTGTGCTTCAAAGTGTAACTCAAACCTACCCCTGATGGTTTAAATGTTTAATGGGATGCATTTATATACATGAAATATTACTATAACAAAATACAAATACACAAATATATAATTCTTTGGTTTTTTTAGCTCAAGTTTCAGTGTGCAAACTTTAGACGTTAATGAAGACAATATTAATATTCTCTGTCTCGCTAATAAATAATATTTGATGCCTAAATCATGCAGAATACCATCTACATCTAACTAATTCCAAAGGGAATACTATTAAATATGTGTACCTTAAAATGTAATGCAAATCGCTTTGGATAAAAGTGCATAAATGTAAAATAATATCTATTGCCACTGTATATTAAAAAATAACTCAATATGTTCATACCTCCATGAACAACAGCCTTTTTTACGTGGACTTTCATATGATTGGTCAATTTGTCCAGTCTTGTTGGTTTGAAGATACTGGCATCACAAAATGGGCAGTGATAATTTGTGCAACATGTTGTGCATTGGTTCAGATGTGGTACCGCTGACCCTCTCTGAATCGTTATGTGCTTCTATAGGTGAAATAAAATACAATTAATGCAATTTTCATGGTCATAAAATGTAACAAATATTGTAAAATGCCACGTCAGTTTAACAAATTAAATCACAAACTATCAATATATAATCCAACAAAGTGATACTGTGTTATTGTTAAAGATTATCTTATAATACAAAATACTTCGTTTCAAAATACTTCGTTTAAAAAACAGTTCAGTACAGAGCCGTTTAGTATAGTTAAGCGTAACGTTATAACGTTAAGTTTGTTGCATCCATCAAAGAACCTACCTCTTTCTCCTCTTTTTCTTTTTTTACAGTGTGCTCCGCCATATTTCAACAATTTACTGTGTAACCATAGACTGGTCTCTAAACCCATAGTAACCTCTTATATACTGTCTATGATAGTAACACATGTCTAAACATAAACTCCGTACACTTCCGGCATCAGACTTCTACCCCGCCCACTTCCGGCCTCAGACTGTCAGGCTGGCGCTGTCATCCTCACACTGTCATGACGTCATGGTTCTGCGGTTCTGCAGTCAGACCTATCTCGAAAAAGTGCATCAAAAAGAACAGAACGCCAATGAAATGTTTACCACGAGCAAATAATAAACTTTTGTGATTGCGAATCACAAGCAGTGTCCTTGTTCTATTATTTTATTAGTTCATTAACTAGCCTAATTGTTAACTCAAAAAAAAATGTAATGTAAAGAGCTGGATACTTACTAATTAAATAATGTCAAATATAGTAAATGTATTGTTGCCATATACATATTTGTCGCTCGCACGTTAATTTCTGCTTAAATACTGCATGGGATATAGCCCATTCTGCGCTCAAGCGCATGTATAATCTTGATGCAAAAGCAGGCTAATGATAATACATATATATTAAAAAATAACGATGCATTTTAATTGTTTATTAATAAACTCTTTTTTCTAAATCAGTGTCCGCTGCAAACATGTCTCCATACATCTCCGCTGTAAAGTGCGCCTTTAAGAGAAATGCAGAGTCGGGGTTCAATCTTCAGCTGGCTGGCAGGAGCCGCCACTGGCGTGTCACGTGACCTGTCAGTGGCTGACTAGTTGTCTGACTCTGGCAAGTTTCAGAAACCATTGATTTTTGGCAGTTTGGGTTTTGTGTTACTCCCTCTCTATAGCTAATTTATCATGCATCTGTTGATATGATTATGTTCTTTTGCATGATTGGCGTTTTAGATAATTTTATACCAATTAAACCAGTCAAATGGCCGTGATCTGACTGGTTGCTTAGTGCTTACTGACGCTTTGCTGGGCGCTCAATACAGTCAGCCGCGGCTGAACTGCGAGTATAACGCGTTGTCTGTCACTCTCGCTGTAAGGAAATACATTGTTTTCTTTTTATGAATGTAACCTCATGCATCTATTCTTTAGGTATGAGTGATGGTTTCGGGAATTTTATCACAATTAAACCAGTCAAATGGCCGTGATCTGACTGGTTGCTTACTGACGCTTTGCTGTTGCCTGTCTCTCATAAGGAAATTTATCTAATTTATGGCTACTGCCACGAGTTGTGACGATTTTAATCGTTGCGTAATAAGTTGTGTAATAATGTAGCCTAGATGCAGAGTAGCCCATTAAAACGTAAATTAATCCCAGTAACATAATATTTGTTATTGCTTTTAGCATTTTCTGGGACAACAGGACAAAACACAGTAATCATTTTTATTAATTGTCAAACCTGAAGATTTTTCTGTCACTTCATAACCTATGAATACAGGGATTTTTTTTTATTACTGCCAGTTCTATGCAATTATGATTGATTCATATTTTTGTATAATGAATACAGCTGCACATACAAAATTATACAGTAAATTGTGCTAGGTCAAAGTAAAAAATAACACAAACCATGGTTTTTCAGATGAGCTTTGAAATCCCCTGCTCTCCCTACAGTATTTTTACACGTTTGGCAATGCCAGTGACCCCGGCCTTGCTTTCCATCAGTGCAGTAGCAGGGTATAGTCAACTTCACTATAATAATGTACACAAAAAATACACTTAACTTGAGAAACGTTTAATAGGAAGATCCACCGATCAATAATTAGAGTAAATTAGCCGTTTGTGCTTCTCTGTAAAATATTGCATATCTAAAATACCGCCGTGACAGATGTGTTTGTGTCAGTCTGACTGCAGTCCTGCAGTAAGGACAGTTAGTGTCTTCACTGAGACTATATAGTTCATCCTCTGAGGCAAACACAAATTGCCTCTCTGAAAAAGAAATACATATTTGAAACCGCTTTAGAATTTAGTATACATGATATAAAAGTGTAAAGTGTATATAAAGTGCTTATTACAGTACAGAACATTTATTTTTAAACATAATGTCCAGGGGTGTCATGCAAAGTAAATTTATTTATGATAATGTTGCAATACATCTGTGTGACTGACCCCAATTGCACCATTTACCTTATATGTTTACCTTTTATTTTAGATCGGTGTTTGCTTTCATTGAGAAACCTTTGGTGCCAGTTCAGGCACAAAAAATAATCAATTTTAACTGCCACCATCATTGTATAATGTTATGTTTTGTCTTAATGTTAATATGTAAACATTACATTGTGCAGATGTTTTAAAGCACCAACACCCTTACACACTTTTGGCCTCTATTTAGTGAGAGGTCAGGTCATAGGACAAAAAATTGGGTTGCATCAGTCAGGAGAAAAAAAATATGTAAATGTACTTTACTTGCCTGCCATGATTGAGGATTCTCAGGTGTAAATTAAGAGACCTACTGAACAAAAGTAATTAAGGAACCAAAAAATGAATTCCATACTTATAACAATCTAAAACAAACGACATCAATAATATGAATACATAATATGAAGTCATAATAATTGTTATCTCCTATAGTCTGTAATGTTCTGGAAGTCTGCGTGCGATACATTATTTTTGCAGTGGCTATGCTAAAATATAGCCGAAACTTACCTCCCACTTTGTAAGATCCCATTTTTATTGGCCTGGTTATTTATTCGAAACTGTTAGATTCCTATAAAGTTGACAATAGTTTAAGTAACATACGTCAATTATATGCTAAGTTATTTTTATCCCGCTTACTGAAGTGGCAACATGCCATACACCTCACAATACTTACGTCATAAGATCCCACCGTTTAGTGGGGTCGGGTGGGTAGGCAACTCAAAGTCAGATCCCGGCACACACGTGACGACGTTACAAACTATTTTATATGTAGTTCAATTCATTAATCAAAAACCAGTGATCGGTTCTGCGCAGATTTAGCTCATCTCAAACAAGCCTATTGTTTTGACATCAGAAATATGTAAATATGACATCTTGTATTGATTTTGCAAATGCCTAATGTCCTGTCATAGGTTTGCTCAATGTTGTAACCTGTCTCACAGACTATTGCTATTGTCATTGTTGTGAACAAACACATTGTCCAATAAAATGTCTCTCAATTGATTTCAGCTCAACTTTGACTCTTGTGTCTTTGTTCATATTGGTCTCTCAAGCTTTCCCAAAAGCAAGATGTTTTGTCCAATAATTAGTTCAAACCACATAATAGCCTTCCGCAATGCCCTCCAGATACACAGAACACATTTATACCAATACAAAAAAAAGCCTGATATTGCACTTTGACTATAGTTAGTTCATTGAGCGATGTGCTGAAAATCACATAGACAGGAAGTCTCAGCTAGACAATAACAACCTCACACAGTGTTACGAATGATCCACTGGAGGCAAGCTAGTTGAGAACCCAAATGCAACTTTAGGCCTACTTCAAAAAATAATAAAACAGCAAGGCATGAAACACGGAACAGGAACCTGGACAACGACATGAAACATTGAATACTAGACCAAGACACAGGGCAAACATGAGGGCTTAAAGGGCACCTATTATGACATTTAAAATGTTCCTAATGTCGTTTTGGGAGTCCCCAACAACAGTTTTACATGCATGCAATGACAAAAAACACTTTTGTTGTCGTATAATATGCATTTATTTTTACCTGATTTGCTCACCGACTCCCAAATGATTCGTTCAACGACTCATTTTTCCAAACCCCTCCTTTGCGCGACGCTAATCTGCGTTGATTGGTCAGATGACCCAGCAGTGTTTACAGAGATAATACTTATTGTTTAACACTTGAGTACAATGATGCTTTTATCAATTAAATTGTGTTATAATAATTATTATAGTCCACTGCTTTGTAGTTTGTAGTAAAAAACTAAAAATAAGATAAAGAATTTAATGTTATGTTAGCGAGCATAGCTAGCCCAGAGTTCATATTGTAAAAGCACAAGTCTTTGTTTGCATTAGCCCAATGCATAAACATAACGTTTTTACAAAAACAAAAACAAAATGCAGTTACGTTACTACGAGGTATTACTCTATTCTTTAAGACAACTCCGAAAACAACGACAAACACTTCACATATCTCAATACAATTGTCATTGAAGACCTAGAAGCTAAACGGTGCTTACACAACAAACAAAATAATTATTAAGCATGCTACATAAAACATAAAAGCAACAATTATTAATAACACTTACAGGTTGTGATACGGAGGAGGAAGCTGATGCAAATACACTTGGAACTGAACCTTCCTTCAATATCAGTCGGCTCGCGAATCCAAGTTTGATTGCATTTAAGTTGGTAAAGCAATCGTCGTCTAAATGGCGCGAACAAAGCACAAGGCTCGGACTATTCGGTGGTATAGTTGTATATATGAATTGTAGCCACTTAGTCTTCAAATGCTCCTCCTTGGGCAGATGAAAAAAGTTTGCTTTTGAGTCGCACTTCAGAACACAGCGTCTCGTCGCCCTGATATTTTCCCCTGGCCTTGGAGCGCAATAAGTGGGCGTATCGTATTCAAATAACTTGACAAGTTGACGTCATCTAGTCAGAGAAAAAGCTTCGGTCTTCTAACGATTCATAAAAATGACTCAGAGTCGACTCTTACTTTTGAAAGACAATAACTTTATATACGGTACACTTTCATATTTCAAACTTTGCAGGATGTTTTTGTTCACTTAGATCTATGTTACACACTACATGAAAGGTAAATTTCAAAATTCCATAATAGGTGCCCTTTAAATACACAGACTAATTACAAGACAAGGGACACCTGTGAACAATAATTAGACAATTAACAAATGACAAAACACATGTCAGGATCACATGACAAACAGGGAATCACATGACAAAGAAACAAAACCCAAACCGTGACACACAGGAACAAAATTTGTGATCAGCAGTATGCAAACTCGAATGGGGTGACAGAATTCTCTGCCCAAGTCCGTCTGGAGCCTGCCTTTCTTTTCCTTTTTTATACCTCCTTATTAAACAGCTTTTTGCCGCCATTAAAATAGCTCGGTTTTGTTTTTGATGGCAAATTAGTTATATGACCTGTCTTGTTTAGATATGTATTTTTCATCAGAAAAATCATCAACGTACTCTCGGTCTTCCCACTTAAAAGCATTTGGCTGATCTCTACTACCATCTCCTGTCCTGTTCTTGATGAAATATTCTTCAGTTACATCATCCCTCACCGTCATCAGAGTAGTATTTTGGGATGCTCAGACCCATCAAATTCTAATATTAACAGTTTTTCCTTAGCTTTAATACAAATACTTTGTGTTCTTTTAGGTAGCCTAAAGAGATCGCTTAAACTTTTAAAATTCTTATGGCCAACATTGTCAACAATTTCAATTTGACAAATAATCAATACAAAATTATTGCGTGTTCTTGACATCTGGAGGACTACAGGAAAACCTTAATCATCTCCCCTTTACAGGAATAAAATGTATGCACTAAAAAGGAAATTATCCCTTTTAGATATTTATCCCTTTTCCCACTAGATATCTGTGCACGGCCCTGAAGATTGTTGTGTGAGGCAGACCCCGCAAAAATGTTAGTTAAAGAAATAGATGTGAACAAAATAAGCAGTGTCAAAAACACAAAGACAAGAGGCGGCAAAATAATAATAATAATAATAATTTGTCACATTTATATTGCGCTTTTCTGGGTACTCAAAGCGCTGGAAGGGGGAATCTCCTCAACCACTACCAATGTGCAGCATGCGACAGCAGCCATATTGGGTCAGAACGCCCACCACACACCAGCTTACTGTCCAATCAGTATATGGGGATGATTATGAGGCCATGATGGACAGAGGTCACTGGGGCAAATTTGGATTTTTAATGACCACAGAGAATCACAAATAGTGCAAAAAAATAAAGTAAACTGTCATGATTCTGCCATCTAGTCCTTGTCAATCTTTAAGTCTTGAGTCCCATCGTGGGTTTTGTTTTTCCCTGTTTTTGTCTGAAAAAAATGTGTTTATAGCATACTGTCTGAAATTTGGGTTCATCTCCCCACAAACCATAACAGAATGAACCGGCCAAAACAGAACCCAGCAGACAGTATGTCTGATTCCGTCAAGCCACATTCGGACGACCAGGAACTATGGTGGCAGTCGGCTGTCGCCGACAGTAAGAGTGGAAAACTTCCGTTTCCTCCCCAGGGTGAGTCGACCTTGAGACGGTACGCCTAGGTCGTTGAAGGGAAGAGATTTTTCTTGCCAGAGATTCTGGTCAACCCCTTACTTCATCGCGGGTCTCAATACCCCTCCTCCTCTGGCTGTACGGGAGAGACTGGTCCACCGTTCTTTCCAAGAATTGGTGGATCGTTTGTGTCAAAAGGAGCCGCAGACTCCCATGTCGTCGTCGCCGGCCATGCTGCCCGTGATCCCAGAGGGTCGCGTTTTAGCCGTTGTTACGCAGGGGGACCAGGCGCGCTCCACTTCGACTCCCAAGGCATCATCCGTGCCTGTAAGTCTCCGCGGTAAACGAGGTAGACGGGTCTCGTGGGAGTCTGCTTCGGAGTTCTCCTCGACTGAGTCCGCCCTGCCTGAGACTGTCCTCCCAGCAGTTACGGTCCCCACTGAGCTTCCCCAACCGGTCACAAGCCCGGTTTTTGTCTCTGCTCCGTGGCCCAGGAGAAAGAAGAGGAAGAAGGGAGTCCCCTGTCTGCCATCTCAGTCTTCCCCTGGGTCAGTGTCGGTTCCTCAACTCGCCGCTGCTGCAGAGAGAGTCGTTCCTGAGTCTGCTGCAGTGAAAACCGTTCCTGAGCCTGCCGTTGTAAGCGCGGCTCCAGAATCTGCTGCAGTGAGAACAGATTCTGTGTCTGCTACAGAGAGAGCGGTACCAGAGTCTGCAGTCGTGAACACTGTTCCTGAGTTGGCTGCAGAGAAAGCTGCGGCTGATTTTGCTGCTGAAGCAGTTCTGCAGTCAGTGTCAGCTCATCAAGAGATGCCAGTCGTTGTTGCTGCCAAGACCTTATCTGATTACCTATCAAGTCTTGTCAAGATCCTTGAAATTTCTGCCACGTCCCCTAGTCCTGTACCCACTGCATCAGAGAGGGTAGTGGGGGAATTATTTTAACCCTTTCTACGCTGCAAAGAATATTTTATTTTGTGTGTTGTTTTCCAGGACAGCCTATCTAAACATTCATATAACAAGATCTATTGTAAATTTATCCTAAATTAAATGTATTTGCTCATCATTGTCTTTTTATATTCATCAAATATATTAATATTAGGCATTAGCACCTATTGAGGTTAAGAGGCGCTGCAGGGCAGCATGAAAGGAGGCGCAAAAGCGATTTCTCGCATTTTCCTATAAGGGTAAATCTTCAACTATGGTACTCTTTGACATTTCTACAAACAGTTTTTTTGTATCAGTTGGTTTCTCAATCTGTCTAGAAACCTTGGCTGTGATGATTTGTATTGAATAATATATATATATTGCCATTTTTATCTGACAGACAAAAGAAAACGGTAATTTTCATCACATAGCAAAACGTGTTTTGAAGAGAAAATAATTAAATCTTCTGTTATAAATATATTTGATTAAATAGCACACACATCTCTGATCAAATTTGTAAATTATTTATTTTTCAGAAATGTAACTGTAAAGATTTTACAATGTTTACACTAAAAACACCTAAAAGTAGTTCACTGGAACTTGTCATTTACTTATAAAAAAAAATCATGTATTTCTCAAAGTTTACATATCTTACCCCTACCTGCACAATTATCAACACCACTGAATGTAGTTGGTTTGATTGTATGTTTTTTATATGTTTTACTTTAAAGTGTGTTGTGGTGGAAATGACATGGCGTGGCGGAAGAGACGAGGAAATGACATAGATAGGCAACTTCCAATTAAAAAATTTTTTTCTACTGCTCTATGTGGTGAACCAGAGCAAATCAATAAGCAACATGTAACGACTGAGACAAATCAGACACAATTATTTGGTATATGTACCAAACAATCTTTAAAACTCACTCTGGGATCTGGGATCCCATCCCCCAGTGATTGCAAGAAAGTCTTGGTTACCATGACAACGATCAGATGAGTTGGTTATTATGGCTGCTAAAGAATGTGGTCACGTGCTCAAGACAGAGACAATGGGATAGGCAGAAACAATCTTTAATACAGACTTTGCTGCATTAATCATAGATGACCTGGTCTATAAATGAACAATACATTCCAGAACATTGTGTGTGATCATTTATTGTCTTTTGTAGTGTTTTTAATACTATTGTTTTTGATATTGTGTTTTATGAATGAACCAACGGTCAATGTAAACCCACCTGTATCGGGTCTCCTATCTAATTAATCCTCATTTAATGACTCACACTTGTGCATCACCTTCTCATAAAATGCAGTGTATGTTTGTTATATCTATCTGAGTATAAATGGACCCAAACTGCAAATGAGCACACTTGAGACAGCATCATAAATCCATAAAGAAATCTCCCGCTTAGAAATCCCTCCTGTCTTATTGGTTGAGCAAACCCTGCAGGGTGGAGCCTTTGTCAAGCTTAAATAGCCTCTCCACTAGCCCTTCCCACTTTCTTGGCCTTTTCGATACGTTTGGGGTGCCGTGCTGGCCACAGCTGGCCCCAGCAGGCCCTGACTCACAACCAGCCATGTGCTCAGGAGAATCCAGGACAATCTCAGGTTGATGTCTGTGGGGACCGTGCCCAGGCTGTGACCACAGCCTGCCAGCCATCTACTCTTCTGACTTCCTCACTCCTTGGATGCCAGCATGGCCTTTCCGGCCCAGGGCCCCCCACAGGTTATTGAACATGCACCCAACCAAAGAGAAGCAAACAAGCCTACTTTAAAAACCATCAACAGTTGGGGAGAGAGGCAAATTAAAAAGTGAAATACAAATTTCCCACCACAATACTTCAAGATATATATGTATTTATCATGTCAGTTAGACGACTGTTGAAACTGAAATGATAAATCAGTATATCTTGAAGTATTCTAATGACTGTGTTAATATCTGTGTTGAAGGACTTGGACAGTCCTGGGCTAAATCAACAGAGTGTGACTAGATTGGTTGAGTGGTGCATGAATAATGAACTTGTTATTAATACAAGTAAAACATAGGAGATTATATTTGGGTCTACATCTGATACTTGTCACAACACAGAAGTAGACAGACGGTGTTATAGTGACAAGCAGGGCCGGATTAACCATTAGGGCAACTGGGCAATTGCCCAGGGGCCCAGGACATCTAAGGGGCCCTGGGCACCGTCAAATATTATGTCAAATATTATGATTAAAATGTCTCCACGATCTGCTTTTGAAGAAATATCGTAGGATCGTGCATTCTATCAGTTTGCAGTTCTGGCGCCTCCGTCTCAATACTGTACAGCGCGACGTATATTCACATGAAATGCAGAGGAACTGGACACTGTAGTTCATAAAAATTAATTATTTGCATGTGCTTTAAAGCCTTGCCGTTTAAACATGTCATTCGCTGCTGATGCGCTGTTCTAACGGGCGCTTTTCTGAGCGCAATAACGTTACACCCGCCGACGCGCACATGCACTAAAAGCCTGTCTAACAGCGCCTGTTACTGGACTAAGTTATCTTTCGAGTCTTATTGCTCTAATACTGTCAAATACACTCAAGGTTTACATAAACAAAGTTGGTTATGTCTAAAGTGAAAGAAGAGTAGAAAAAAATAAAAATAAAAATAAAAATCTGCTTGTCAAATGTGTGTATATTAAAGCACCCACACACCGGACGCGAATAGCGCGTCAGGCGCGAGTCATTTCAATGTTAAGTCAATAGGCTTGTTTGAGATGCGCCTTGCCTCGCCTGAAATGTATGCGAGAGTAGGCGGCTGCAGTGAGGGGAGGAGTGAAAAAAGTGCAGGCAAGCCGGACAGTTCTCTCTTCTCACAGTGGATCTGACACCTGTGAGATCAAAGATGGATATCGCGGGATTCACGGGATTCACGCTCGTGCACAGTGTTGCTCTGGATGTAATTTAAGTTCTGTTGCTTAAATATAATGAACAAGACACCCAAATCACTTGTTAGGCTATATAATCCCATTCCAAATACGTGTTTATCAATCTTTTTCTTTTCTTTAATACATGTGTTTATATATATATATATATATATATATATATATATATATTTTTTTTTTATTTTTATTATTTTTTTATTTTTATTTTTTATTACATAATCACATAATCCATATAGAGATCGCACTGTCAGAGAGTTTGGGAATATTCACAGATCATTTATACACATACATTATCAGAGTTTTAATATCAAACATTTTAAAAGAGAACATTACATCATGGTTGTTTAAACCAATGAGCATTAAGCTGTGTCGTCAGCAAGTCGTTTCCCATCATGCTTTTGATCCGCGCAGTCGGTGGAGAGCAACTGCGCTCGACTGCAGAATCCGACAGGTGTGCCTTGCGCTCGCGAGAGATTTTTGACATACGTCAGCATGACATCAGAGCCAGGCGGAACGCAGTCGGACACATTTCTAACCGGCATGCATCTCGCGGTGATCACCGGTGATCGGTTCTGCGCAGATTTTGCTCATCTCAAACAAGCCTAATGCAAAGACGCGTTACACGCGTTTTACGCGCGTAACGCGTCTTTGCATTAGGCTTGTTTGAGATGCGCCTTGCCTCGCCTGAATTGTATGCGAGAGTAGGCGGCTGCAGTGAGGGGAGGAGTGAAAAAAGCGCAGGCAAGCCGGACAGTTCTCTCTTCTCACAGTGGATCTGACCATGGATCTGACAGCTGTGAGATCAAAGATGGATATCGCGGGATTCACGGAATTCACGCTCGTGCACAGTGTTGGTAATAAACTGGATGTAATTTAAGTTCTGTTGCTTTTATATGAAAATAAATATAATGAACAAGACAACCAAAGCACTTATTCAATCCCACTCCAAATAGGCTACGTGTTTATCAATCATTTGTTTCTTTACTACAGACGTGTTTATGGCCTATATATATATATATTTTTTTTTTATATATATATATAAATGACATCATCACATAATCCATAGAGATCGCACTGTCAGAGAGTTTGGGAATAGGCTACTCACACATAATTTATACACATAAAAACACGAAACCAGAGTTTTAAATTCAAACATTTAAAAAAAAGAACAACACATCACGGTTGTTTAAACCAATGAGCATTAAGCTGTGTCGTCAGCAAGTCGTTTCCCATCATGCTTTTGAACCGCGCAGTCGGTGGAGAGCAACTGCGCTGGACTGCAGAATCCGACAGGTGTGCCTTGCGCTCGCGAGAGATTTTTGACATACGTCAGCATGACATCAGAGCCAGGCGGAACGCAGTCGGACACATTTCTAACCGGCATGCATCTCGCGGTGATCACCGGTGATCGGTTCTGCGCAGATTTTGCTCATCTCAAACAAGCCTATTGACTTAACATTGAAATGACTCGCGCCTGACGCGCTATTCGCGTCCGGTGTGAACGCACCATTAGACTCGTCGCGGGCAGATCTTAAAGTGACAGTAGCCCTAATAGTAAACATGCTGCCGCTTGTCCTTAAAGGGACAGTTACCCAAAAATAAAAATGATGTCATTATTTACTCACTCACTCTAATGTTGTTCCATACATGTATTAATTTCTTTCTTGTGCTGAACACAACAGAAGATATTTTGAGGAGTGTGGCTAACCGGGCGGTTGCTGGTCCACATTGACTACCATAGTAGAAAAAAAGTCCTCCAAGTCATTGTGCCCAGGGGCCCCTGAACTCTTAATCCGGCCCTGGTGACAAGGAAAACAGTGTTTATTTATAGCAGAGTGGTGTGAAACAGCGGGAACCAGACGATAGTGACTTGTTGACTGATGATGGTGACTTAAGCCCGTTAAGTATGTGTGAAACGGGCGTTAGCTTGATTCTCTGTGCAGGTGACGAGTGAACACGAAGACAGGAGATCTGGATCAGGATGACGGGTGATTGGTGAACGATGAAAGACGGACAAAAGAATGGAAGCTTGACAAGACGAATCACAGTAGACAGATAAGGAGTCTGACGGTAAGCAGGGGCAACTGCGACGAGACAATACAATGAGTGGATATGTGAATATGTAGGCTGTGTTGATGGGGGAGAGCAGGTGCAGCGAGTCAGTAATCTGGTTATTGTGAATGAGTGGGCGGGTCCTGGTGACAGTGGCGGTTCTAGGATTTTTCTGTAACAGGGGCCATTAAGGGGCCACATGTTACATTCAGGGGCCAAGTACAGGGTACATTCAAGCACACAAAATTATTTATTCAGTACGGTGCAAATACATTTTGGCAGTAATAAAAAATTATGAGCCAGTAAAGTTCTTAATGATTTTTTTCATTTATTTGCATAAAGGACACAATGCATAAATCACACACACACACACACACACACACACACACACACACACACAGGGCCGGCCCTGGCCAATTTGCTGCCCTAGGCAAGATTTCACCTGGTGCCCCTGGAATTTTGTTCATAAACTTATACAGAAACAAACTGCACAGCTTTGTCTTGTTTTTCTTTATTTTGAAAATATTTTGGAAACACACACACAACGTATTATAGATACAATATAAATATGTTTATATTATATTATGTTAGTGCAGAAAAAAATATATTACAGAAACATTGCTGAAGTGGAGGGAAGAGATGTGCTTGATGCTGAATCGCTGGGCGGTGCTGAGATGGAGATGTCTGCAACAGGTGGCCCAGGATTTGCAGGGACGGGGTTCAGATATTTCAAAAGTGCATCTGAAGAGAGAAGAGGAGGATTATATGTGACCATTGGGTGTTACATTTTATTATTAAAACGCTGATGATAGTGAAACTATAAAAATATGGCAGCACCTAAACCACATTATAGCTTAAACACACAAACAGCAAGAATAATTACATCTGGTATTCATGCATAAAATTCTATTCATTGAGCACTTCTCTAGCATACAGTAGTTACATTTTCAAAATTAATTTTGAAAGTGTTTGTTTTCCAGTATATCTGGCATGGCAGCAATGTCTTAATAACTACACTTTATGATGTTATAACCATGAAACAGAGGAGAAACGTAAATCTTTATTTAAATTGAATTTTAATGTTGCTATTTTTAATAAATCCATAGGCCTATATATAATATATATATATAACAACATTTTATGTAGGACTCATTTTAAATAAAGATTTACGTTTATATAACAACATACATTTTATGCAGAACTCATTTTAAATAAAGATTTATGTCACTACTTTCTACTCAAGGACCTTGACAGAATTGTAGTGGAGTAAAAAGTACGATATTTGTCTTTCAAATGTAGTGAAGTTAAAGTAAAATATCTCCTGAAAAAATAATACATATAACATAAACATTACTAATTTAGCCAATTCAAATGGTTAGTTACTTCTTTACTCTTTGATTCGGGAAAGCAATGTTGTAGTTTTGTCTTTATCGGACGATCGCTTTTTTTAATCCATAATATTTAAGTAGTATTGGTAATAAAAAAATTAAAATATATTCATAAAAATAATAATTTGGGCGCTCGGGCGCCCCAAGGGGTGGGCGGCGCCCTTAGCATTTGCCTATTCCGCCTATGCCCAGGGCCGGCCCTGCACACACACACACACACACACACACACACACACACACACACACACACACACACACACACACACACACACACACACACACACACACACACACACACACGTGTGTCATGTGTGATGGATTTTTAATAGATAAGATAGTAAACTATCTTTTAAACTAACCATGATTCTAACATCTAAACCTCACTTACCTTTTTTAGGCCTAATGGTAAATGGTAGCTAACACTAACACTTTGAACAAAATGTACTAAAATGTTCTGATTCTTTGAATATTGTGTCCATGGGAAATTCTGAAGAGCTGACCATGACAAATATCAAAGATATACTGTCTAGAATTGTCTCATGCCATATTGAGTAATCATCTGAACTCTTGACCCTTTTCTCCATCTTTTCTTTCTGAAAAGGTTTTCCTTTACTTTTTGTATTTTCAATTATATTAACACTGAAAACAGCAATGACAAAAAAATATTTTATTGTTTATTTTGATTCTTTTTTCCCATTTGGATTCATTTGGATTAACGAACCTCGGACAAAAGATCCAAAAATAAATAAATAATTGTAAATCTCATAAGTGGTGTACCAGATGAAAGGGGACAATGAGGATTAAGGGGACATGACTTTTTTTTTTTTTTTATGTGTAAAACAATATAGATTCGACTTATTTTATATTATAAAATAATCTATTTTAAATTAGTTTTATATTATTTTTATTACATAACTGTTGTGTTATAAAATTATGCCTTTTATAAAAAATCTTGTCCATGACTGTGAGAGAAGGTTTGTCACCATATTTTGATAACTGCACCTGTTCAAGGCCGTTTTCCAGGTCTTTTCTCTTATAAAAGTAGAAAGAGCCATTCTCATAGAGTTCCCCAGGCCAGTCTTGGCGTCGAGGTCTGTGCGCCACATCGATGTTCAGAGAAGTCGTATTCTTACCCTCTAGTTACAATGAAAGGCAGAAAAGAAAAATGTGTAAATTTCAGATGTAGTTCCTGCTTTTCTAGACTTTCACCAAACACAAAAGAATCTGCAATCCTTTCCTTATGGGGGTTTGTGAGATGTTTTCGTGAGACTGTACCGTTCTCGTTCACCTCCTCCCACCGAAACTGGTGTCTGCGCACCACTGAAAACACACAGTCACACCCCCGTCCCGTGATCATCTGTAGGGCTTCTCTGATGTGATGAGGGTGCAGACATGGAGACGTGGCCTGAATATGACAGACGATGTCCACCTCTAAAACACAGCCACAAATGACAAATAATAATAAAGATGGAGGCCTTTCTGGGCCGTAAACAGTTTTAATAATGGCAAACCCTTAAATATTTTATACATTTTCCCTCTTTAAGTTACATTTCTTATTAAATATCTCATAATTTCAGCAATATGTTCCTGTTGAATATGATTTTCTCTGCAAATTATAATTCATTCTTTTTGATTCCTAAACATATTTAAATATATATGTATATATATATTATAATATAGGCTATATATTATTATTTTTTACTTAAGTATTTTAATATTATTTTTCTTTTACAAAAGAAAAACTATGAAATTTCTACTTGCCTCACTAACATTTTCACTGACCCCAACACACAAATGCACACACAGACACAAACCCACACCCACACCCACACCCACACACACACACAATCAATCAAAATATGAAGTTTGAAAGGTTTCTAGTGTAGGCACATTTTTCGTTTTGTTGTCAACATTTGAATAACTTAGATCTGACAGATAACATTAAGTTATCTTTTACTGTAAGTCATCCATAACTGTGACGTGCAAAATGTACCTAAACTAGAAAGACCAGAAACATCAATTTTGAAAGGTTTCCAGTTTAGGCACATTTTTCTTGTTGTTTCAAATGCTAAAAATTAAAAATGTATTGAATGATTTTTGTTTTATTAACAATTTAATTAGCCTATGTATTTAATGCTAATTTTTTAATAATTTGACCCTCCATAATTATTTTAGAGTTTACATTTTTTTTATCTTTATTATTCGTGGTGCTTATTATTCTGCTTTGTCTGCCATCGGTTATTCAATAATTAACAACTAAATAATTATTGAGACGCAGACTGGCAATAGCCTAATAATAATTGTATAGCCTATTCACTAGATTATTAGTTTGATAGATTTAAAACCATATGCTTAACGAACAGAGTCGTTTTACAGGGCTTCGGATTTGTCTTTATCTGCCAGATAATAATCACTCAGCCGAGCGACCGGTGTTACTTTCACATCTCCCGTATCACTCCGCGATCTCTACACATAATTGTCAGAAATGGAACAGTTCGTTGAATATCTAAAAAATCTTAAATAAAACGTTTCCATTCCATTCCATTTGTTAAGTAGGCGTAGGCCTATCATATTTGATTAGCTAGCCTACACGGCCCATAGGATAGTGAGAATGAAGCTCAAATTCCAGGACGGAAAAAAATAGAATAACATATTTTTATTCAGATGCCCAAAACTGAGCAAGAATATTTAATATGGTGCAGCCGTGCCCGTTGTTATCAATATGGCCAAAAACCAATAGAAATTCTGATCTATCTACCCATCAATCATGAGAAGGAATCATTTATATTTTCTCACTCACCACACGAGGGCAGCAGTGCCACAGTTTTTGCTTAATCAAAACAGAACAGTGTTTATGTGCTTGATATAAAACTGATTTATATAATCAATTAACTACGCTTTTGCCCTATTATTTTACTGTATTTCCTTGAATTGTGTATCATCAAAATGTTTAGCACAGAATTTGAATTCTGCCAGTTTTAGTAATTGACTAAAAATAAAGGAGGCAGTTGAAAGACAGCGATCTTCACTCTCTCATCACATGAAGGAGTGTGTCACATTCAGGGTCAGAGGTCGTGGCCTTCACCCTCTTCTCTGATGTGAACTTCACAGCAACACCAGCTTTTTTTATCCTTCAGACTCTATCAAAACAAGTGTTTGCTGTCCGTTCTCTCTCCCTCTCCAAACACTTCTGTTGCAAAACCAAGGATGATGGGGTGAGTCCACACTAGACCTAAAAAACACACCCTCTGTGGAGGGTACAACAGTCAGTGGACCAATTTTAGATATGTAATATTGGACACCTTTTTGTATCTAAAATAATAGTAATAGTGCATAAAAAAAATTTAAAATGTAAAAAATTAAATAAAAATAAGATTAAATAAAAAAGAATTAATTAAATAAATTCAATGAAATTTTTTTTTTAAATAAATATTTTTTCAATATATATATTTTTTCAAATTAAATGAAATATTTAAAATTAAATATATAATAATAATAATAATAATAAATAAAATAATAAAATAAAATAAAAAATACAAATTTTATTTAAAATCTGCATTTAACTGTGGAAGGTAGGCTACGACACAATTATGCTACAAATCAGATCTGTAGCAACAGAACAGCGTTCAGTGAGAATAGAGATTCACCCATGTTGAATTTATGTCTGATTATTTGGATTTGTCCATATAACCAGAGAATGTCTAATAAGGGGAGAACTGCCACTCTCTGTAAACTTCCGGCTTCTGAACTGGTTCCACTCTGATTCCATATGAGAGCGCTCACGAGACGAGTGCAAAATGAATGGAGGTCTATGGAGCTATACCCCTCAAAATCCACTTTTCTCAGGATATCATTTTTTGTTTGTTAATTTGAATGTTGTATTCGAAAGGAGATGCACAGAAATTACACATTGCTGGGTGTTAGATTTTTTCACTTCTAGAGTCACTTATTTGCTTTAAAAAGTATTTTTAAATGTAACTGATGTCATACACATCGTACGACCAGAGATAATGCTTTACGACAATCCTTCAGTCACTTTCGCGCTCTGCACTTTCTTTTCTCTCGAGGCATCGACAACACAGCTGACACAGGTAAACACACAACACAACTGACACAAGTAAACACACAACACAGCTGACACAGGTAAACACACAACACAGCCAACACAGGTAAACACACAACACAGCTGACACAGGTAAACACACAACACAGCTGACACAGGTAAACACACAACACAGCCGACACAGGTAAACACACAACACAGCCGACACAGGTAAACACACAACACAGCTGACACAGGTAAACACACAACACAACTGACACAAGTAAACACACAACACAGCTGACACAAGTAAACACACAACACAGCTGACACAGGTAAACACACAACACAGCCGACACAGGTAAACACACAACACAGCTGACACAGGTAAACACACAACACAGCTGACACAGGTAAACACACAACACAGCCGACACAGGTAAACACACAACACAGCCGACACAGGTAAACACACAACACAGCTGACACAGGTAAACACACAACACAACTGACACAGGTAAACACACAACACAGCTGACACAGGTAAACACACAACACAGCCGACACAGGTAAACACACAACACAGCCGACACAGGTAAACACACAACACAGCCGACACAGGTAAACACACAACACAGCGGAAACAGGTAAACACACAACACAGCGGACACAGGTAAACACACAACACAGCGGACACAGGTAAACACACAACACAGCCGACACAGGTAAACACACAACACAGCGGACACAGGTAAACACACAACACAGCGGACACAGGTAAACACACAACACAGCGGACACAGGTAAACACACAACACAGCGGACACAGGTAAACACACAGCACAGCTGACACAGGTAAACACACAACACAGCTGACACAGGTAAACACACAACACAGCGGAAACAGGTAAACACACAACACAGCGGACACAGGTAAACACACAACACAGCTGACACAGGTAAACACACAACACAGCGGACACAGGTAAACACACAACACAGCGGACACAGGTAAACACACAACACAGCGGACACAGGTAAACACACAGCACAGCTGACACAGGTAAACACACAACACAGCTGACACAGGTAAACACACAACACAGCGGAAACAGGTAAACGCACAACACAGCTGACACAGGTAAACACACAACACAGCGGACACAGGTAAACACACAACACAGCTGACACAGGTAAACACACAACACAGCTGACACAGGTAAACACACAACACAGCGGAAACAGGTAAACACACAACACAGCGGACACAGGTAAACACACAACACAGCTGACACAGGTAAACACACAACACAGTGGACACAGGTAAACACACAACACAGTGGACACAGGTAAACACACAACACAGCGGACACAGGTAAACACACAACACAGCTGACACAGGTAAACACACAACACAGCGGACACAGGTAAACACACAACACAGCCGACACAGGTAAACACACAACACAGCGGACACAGGTAAACACACAACACAGCTGACACAGGTAAACACACAACACAGCGGACACAGGTAAACACACAGCACAGCTGACACAGGTAAACACACAACACAGCGGACACAGGTAAACACACAACACAGCCGACACAGGTAAACACACAACACAGCGGACACAGGTAAACACACAACACAGCCGACACAGGTAAACACACAACACAGCCGACACAGGTAAACACACAACACAGCCGACACAGGTAAACACACAACACAGCGGACACAGGTAAACACACAGCACAGCTGACACAGGTAAACACACAACACAGCGGACACAGGTAAACACACAACACAGCCGACACAGGTAAACACACAACACAGCGGACACAGGTAAACACACAACACAGCTGACACAGGTAAACACACAACACAGCGGACACAGGTAAACACACAACACAGCTGACACAGGTAAACACACAACACAGTGGACACAGGTAAACACACAACACAGCTGACACAGGTAAACACACAACACAGCTGACACAGGTAAACACAACACAGCGGACACAGGTAAACACACAACACAGCTGACACAGGTAAACACACAACACAGCGGACACAGGTAAACACACAACACAGCCGACACAGGTAAACACACAACACAGCGGACACAGGTAAACACACAACACAGCTGACACAGGTAAACACACAACACAGCCGACACAGGTAAACACACAACACAGCGGACACAGGTAAACACACAACACAGCTGACACAGGTAAACACACAACACAGCGGACACAGGTAAACACACAACACAGCGGACACAGGTAAACACACAACACAGCCGACACAGGTAAACACACAACACAGCGGACACAGGTAAACACACAACACAACTGACACAGGTAAACACACAACACAGCGGACACAGGTAAACACACAACACAGCGGACACAGGTAAACACAACACACAACACAGCGGACACAGGTAAACACACAACACAGCTGACACAGGTAAACACACAACACAGCTGCCACAGGTAAACACACAACACAGCTGCCACAGGTAAACACACAACACAGCTGACACAGGTAAACACACAACACAGCGGACACAGGTAAACACACAACACAGCCGACACAGGTAAACACACAACACAGCGGACACAGGTAAACACACAACACAGCTGACACAGGTAAACACACAACACAGCGGACACAGGTAAACACACAACACAGCGGACACAGGTAAACACACAACACAGCTGACACAGGTAAACACACAACACAGCTGCCACAGGTAAACACACAACACAGCTGCCACAGGTAAACACACAACACAGCCTATATCATATTATATCAATATATTACGTAATTTTACCTTGCTGGAGAAATGCGTTAGTAGTGCCTTCGTTTTTTTCGGTTGGGTGAGGTCAAATATAATCAGGAGCCTAATCTAAAATTATGTGTTTCATGTTAACAAAACCAGTCATTGTAGATGTTATCCGGAATACATTTTCTAAGTTGAACTGACAACATTTTTTTTAGGGTGTGTCGGCTGAATATTTCCTCTATCATCGTTAGAATCTTACATTAGTTTTGAAGCCATTATCGGTGACAGGTGTCGTGCCAATGTACTTACCCCTGAAAGAAAGTGTATCCCCGGTCGCGGGAGCGCGCACGCATTCACCAGTGAAGGTGGGCCGTTTGTTTGACCAAGGTAAATTAAACTATAACAAATTTAACAGTAAATTATTTAAGTTATCGTTTTACTATTGTTGTTTTATCAATGAGGTTTAGCAAAGACAGCTATCACGTGGCACATCTATCAAAATAATTGCTTTTATTCTATAGGCTAACGATCGGACTAAATTTGCAATGAATTGACAATGTCTGTGAATACACAAAGCGAGTGTAGCTAACGTTACAGATAATGGCCTATCATCAAGTGTTTTATTTTGTGAATAATTCACATCATGTATAATAACAGCAGTGAATATGGACAAGTTTATTGTTTCCTGACAAAAGTTATAGTGGGATACAGATTTTTTCAGACTGTTTTTAAACATGTTATAAAAAGTATCTCCTCTCCATAATGCACAGATGATGGCCTATCAACGTCTCGACTTCCTGTGGCGCCTGAAGAAAGCAAGGAAAGTACCCCCCCACCCCACCACACCACATAGAGAGTGTTTCATTCAGCTGCATCACTTTCTGGCGTGGGAATTGTCGGGCCTCCGACCACAGCGGATAGTGAAGACAGCTAGTAAGATCATAGGAACTGCACTCCCACCAATTTATGACATTTACAATGCTCAGTGTATTTGGAGGACCATCCGCATCATGAAGGACTCCACACACCCACTTCACCCTTCTACCCAGAGCATCCGCGCTGCCACCACCAGACTACGAAACAGTTTCAGTTTTTCCTCACCACTCTAAACACCAAAGCTCCTACAAAATGAACATCAAACACTTCCACACACCAGAACACTTATAGCCTACCCCCCTTTTGCATCTAGGAATTCTTAAAGCTTAGGCCCTAACTTGAAGTGAGTCTCCAGTACACTTTCAGTTTTAATATATAATAGGATACAGTAGATCCTGTATCCACTTTCTTCATCGCTTGAATGTACAAAATATACAGTAAGACAATAACTTTGGAAACTGTTTTTGACATGCTGTTTACATATAAAGTATTAGTTTATTAATCAATCAAAAGAAAGTTAGGGCCAATCCCAATTCTACCCCTTACCCCTTCACTTTCCCCTTCCCCTCTGTTTTGCGCGTGCACGTGGAGGGGTAGGGCTGTCTCGATTCTCTTTTGGTTGGAGGGGTAGGGCTGTCTCGATTCTCTTTTGGTTGGAGGGGGAGGGCTAGGGGGAAGGGCCAGATAGCCCTTCAAACGAAGATTTTTCGGGACCACACTTCAAACAAAGGGGTATGAGAAGTGTCACTGCATACACCGGCTACAGACGCAAAATGGCTGCCCAAGCAAAAAATGAGACCATAAATGTAAGAATTGTTGGCTTTAATAAGTATTTTAACGACAAATAATGATTTGTTTTATGTTACATTCAATCTTGTGTTCATATTTACGGTCAGTTCCTTCAAAGAAACGTTTGTAAAAAAAAATCTCCTCTCCCCCGAACAAAGCACACAAGCTATTGGTGCGTTCAAGTCATCTCGTAAAGATCGTATTTATGAGTTGAACGCACATGAACGCCACACAATGTCGTATTTCACACAGTTTCACACAGTAAATAAATAAATAGGACAAACATAGGTCTGTACCTCCAACGTGTTAAATATAACACCACAGAAAACAAGTCCTGTGTACAAGTCCTGTGCATCTTGGAAGTTTGTGATAAACATCGGCGCATCTCCTGTAACGTAGGCGACAACGTATAATGACGTGTAACGGTGTAGTAGTGGTGTCCCATTTCTTAGGGGAATATTTTCACCCCTACGCCTTGCCACTCTGTTTCAAGGGTCAAGGGGAAGGGGAAGGCGAAGGGTTATGGGTAGACGAAGGGGAAAGGGGTAGATTTGGGATTGGGTTAAGGCAATTGTGCAATTATTTTATTAATCAATATATTGTAAGCCATTTTTCAAGCAAAATAAAGAATTTTATTTAAGATAAGAAGACACAAACCTGGAAGGTGTAATGTAATACTAGGTGTATTGTACTGGTCCTCCAGAACAATAATGTACAGAAAACTAAGGAGTACAAGTAGTACACAGGAAGGCCTCCTCTGTTGGTGGGTCTTGAACGTACATATGGTGGAACTCCCGCAAACAAATGTCACACTGAATCTGGAAAACAAATTATTTGGATTTTTGGGTAAGAGGCTGCAAATTTTCATTCTTGACTTCTTGTTGTGGCAAAAACAATATTTTACAAATCACAGCATTCCCAGGCAAAAGAGACGTCAAGATCCAAATTGTATTTAAAAGAAAAATATATATTTATTCTTGCAAGAATAGTTCCCATTCTAGCCACACAGGCCAGATGCGGGCTGGGGTGAAACCCCAGCCTTCACAGACCAGTTTGCAGGCAGAAGTGAGACCCAGATAGGTGCTTTACTGGTAGTTTTATTATTGTTCTCATCAAAGCATTCTCTAAACACCCACCCCAGAGGGCAGGGACTAAGTTGCCGCAACCCCTCCCTAGCCTAGGGTCACTTCTGACCCACAGAAGTGACATATGTCAGTCAGGTAATCTCCGAAACAAAACAAAAAATGCAGAGCATGCATCTATAATTCTTCATATACACTCTATAGAATGTGGTGTGGTGGGGTGGGGGGGTACTTTCCTTGCTTTCTTCAGGCGCCACAGGAAGTCGAGACGTTGATAGGCCATCATCTGTGCATTATGGAGAGGAGATACTTTTTATAACATGTTTAAAAACAGTCTGAAAAAATCTGTATCCCAATATAACTTTTGTCAGGAAACAATAAACTTGTCCATATTCACTGCTGTTATTAAACATGATGTTAATTATTCACAAAATTAAACACTTGATGATAGGCCATCATCTGTAGATTTTTTTTGGGGGGGATACATATTTTGTCAGGTCGAAAATACGGTCTGAAAAAATCTGTATCCCACTATAACTTTTGTCAGGAAACAATAAACTTGTCCATATTCACTGCTGTTATTAGACATGATGTGAATTATTCACAAAATAAAACACTTGATGATAGGCCATCATCTGTAACGTTAGCTACACTCGCTTTGTGTATTCACAGACATTGTCAATTCATTGCAAATTTAGTCCGATCGTTAGCCTATAGAATAAAAGCAATTATTTTGATAGATGTGCCACGTGATAGCTGTCTTTGCTAAACCTCATTGAAAAAACAACAATAGTAAAACGATAACTTAAATAATTTACGTGTTATAGTTTAATTTACCTTGGTCAAACAAACGGCCCACCTTCACTGGTGAATGCGTGCGCGCTCCCGCGACCGGGGATACACTTTCTTTCAGGGGTAAGTACATTGGCACGACACCGGCACTAACTCCCGAGCATGACATCATAAGGTAAGATGCAGATATTTGGGCTGTGTTTTTAAAATTTATCATGAGTTCTGAGCGTTCTCACATAACTCTGTCCTCATTCCTATGGTCATCTGTTTGGGCTTTTTAATATTAGGATTTTGTTTTAAAATAGCTTGGCCACCCCTTTGGCCACCCCTCTCACAACTGCTGTTTCTGTCTCTTTTTTTATCGTCAAGAATTACATTTTTTTAACGCAGAACCGTACTCTTTAAGACCACACACAAAAAAAAAGTGAGACGCGCACTCCAACTGCACCTCAGCGCCAGCGCAAGACAAACGAGTGCGGAAATGTGCAGGTGCCGAACGAGCTTCAGCAGAACAACAGACAGTGATATACGCATAGTAAATAGTCAATGTTTCTCAACTGGTGGGTTGCAAGACCGTCGCTAGTGTGCAGTCAAAGAAACAACAAGCGTAAACCTTTTCTGATGCCACTTTGAAAGATGTGTGTGAAAGCTGGTGACACTTCTGTCAGATGCTGAGAAAAGCGGCGCGCGTTGTCCTACATTAGTTGGCTATCTTCGGTAAGATGAGATTTTGTCAGGCCAAATGTCAGTAAAACTAAATTTACTGTCCTGTCAGACGTTGTACTGTGCAAATACGGTGTGCAAATACGGTGCGCAAATGCGGCGTGTTTTGACGTCAATTGACTCGTGAAATAATCAAAAAGGCGATTAAAGCTGTGTCAAAACTGCATGCATGTATTTGTTACAACTCTGACTAAAATAATCTGCTATGTGAGATCACAATATAAGGCACAAACTGATGTCATTTTTAAATGTAGCCTACAAATAAATATAAGCACTGTGCATTTGTACTAGCTGGCGTTAATTTGTAAAGAGGACAAAAATGGATCATTTTTAAACCCATAAAATAACTAATTTTACATTCTGGCATTTATGTGCTGTTGACTTCCGCCTTGTTCACATTCTTGCACATGGGGATTCAAAAGAGACATTTTTTTCCCCTTTTTAATTTAGGTAGCCTATGATAGAACTGTTGCAATATTTATTTTGACAACTAATATGCAGTGTTAACTTTTTCAGTTGCAACTTTTTTTTTTGACAAACTGGTTGGTTGAAGAATTCAATGATTATATAAAATTCACTGAAGGTTGATTAATCTTTGAGCTACAGTAGTTATCTGCATGTCTCATTCATGAAGGTGCAACAATGTAGAACAAGCTATTGGGGGTTTTGAGAACCAGAAGCAAGCTAACTGAGCAAGTTGAACTTAGTATGTGCCCCTTTATTAATATGCCTGAGGTGGTGAATAATAATAATAAAAAAGATAAAAATTCACTCAGTATTCCATGATTCCTAATTCACTACTATCTCAATTACAAGTATAAGTATAAATTAACTGTATTCAGTAGTGTAGGCACTAAAACAGTCCAATGCTTATAGTCAAACTCATTTTTAAATTAAAATAATAAAAATTTCTGTGCCACCCTAGACTGGTTGCTGGCCCTTGCCTGGCCACCCCCATGAAAAAAATCCTGGCTCCGCCACTGACCCTACTCTACCATCACCACCCCGCAATATCAAGCCCCGCCCCATTAATCCCCGCCCCCAGCACCCCCTAGATAAAAATATGTTCCCGCGGCTATGAGTCTCTCCAAACGGTTACATCCCAGCCACTGCAGTGCTCCCTCACTCACCTGCCGCTCTTCATCAGGTAACATCCCCTCGGACAATCTTTAAACATGCCTTTATTTGGAGACTCATAGCGTAATTTGAGGTTTTAACGATTCATTTTGCATAAATATATAGTCTTTATACTATTGTTTTAATCATGATTGAATCTTGACAGATTTAATCATGCACCCAGTCTTCAAAATTGTATTCGGCATCGTTCTTTTAACTGGTTTGCTGACGTTCTTTTATTTTGACTGGGAGTTTTTGAGTAAAACTTCCGCACAGTCGGTATTAAGGTATGTGTCACTTTATTGTCTTTCCTACATCATCTGTAGCTGAAATCATCCTTAAAGTTGATTTTTTTTTGTAGCATTCCTAATGTGTTCCGATTGATTTAGTCAAATGAAATGATATTTTTGACTTCAGTTTTGACGTTATAGCCTCACGAAGCACATTTTTAAATCAGGGATCTTAAAAAGGTTTGAACGTGTCTGATATGATAATGACAATGCCCTTATTGGGCTACAGAAATGTTACACAGAAAAGGTTTCAGGTTCATGTTTCGGTTTCCTATCCCATCGGGTGCACTAATATGCATTCATGCTTAACTAATGCACAGATAATCATGTGTTAATGTATGACTCATGAAGAAACCATTAATTAATGATTACTGCATCAGCAACTAAAGATTCTATATGGGTAACTTAATATATTAAGTAATATATGAATTGTTATTAATTAAATGTGTCGTAATGTGTTAATTCCTTAATAACATATTTTATTAAGTAATAGTGTAAATGAATGTGTTAATTACCAGTCCACAATGGGTGAAGCAATGTAGGCTACTTCAACTTCGAATTGTCTGATTTAATGAATCATTGGCTAGCCTATATAATGATTTGCAAATGTATCATTATGTTCTGACTTTACTTGTTGAGGCACATGACTATTAACTAAATGTTAAGTAATACAGTATGCCATTTATGGGTTTTGACAGTTTGCACATGCAGTGAATGCAGGGCTGCTAACTCTCGGCCCTTTCCACACGCTCTCACGCCACACATCCATTTTCTCACGCAGAAAAAAATCGCGAAGCAAAGAGGACACTGACAACGACAGACAAGACAGGTTACTTTTGATTAAAAAAAAAATGACCAGCTCTCAGATTGTGTCAATTTTATTATGCAATTCAAACAATAAATATCGTTTTGGCGCTTGTAAAAGTGACGTGACAGATCTCTGTAGCGCCTCAGTTCAAGCGGCACGTGATCAACTCTAAACTCTTCTCGGCTCTGCTCTTCTTTACTATTAGTAGCCTAAATAAACCCGAACTTACCGAAATGTATATGCCTCGGATCAATCAGTGTTTATCAACCGCGGTAAGAAGTCAATAAAACAGGTAAGCTAGAACAATGTCACGTAAGTTACATTTACATCAGGAAAGCAATTTAATGACCATTTATAGGCTGGAAAAATTAGCTATGGAGTTTTGTTAAATATGTCCACTATATTAGGCTACATATTATATTTTTACTTATATCATTAAAATATTATAAAGTTGTTATTATAATAAAGAACGCATTAGCCTATATTTAATTTAAGTTGTTATTTTTACCCTTTAATAAAAATAGCCTTTACAGCATTAGTGATTTATTTTTTAACATGTATCTACTGTAACTAATAAATATCAAAATGAATCGATATTGAATCAAGATGTCAAGCAATAATAAATACAACCTGCCAGTAATTGTAACCATGATGCAGCTAAACATTGTAACATGTTGTCAGTAAACTTAATAAAAAATAAGTTTCCAAATGTTTTGACAGTCACTGTTTTTTTTTTTCACATAACAATGCTGGGCTGCATGTTCTCAGTGTTCCACGACCTCAAGCTTAACCTGACACACTCCTGTGCATGAACAACAAGATAATAGATGCGGCAGTTCATCGGACTCAGTGAAATATTGGTTGTAGATTGCTGGAATTTGAAATCCATGGCTTAGTGTGGATGTCAAAACCAAAATGACATATTACTTAACAGTTAGTTAATAGTCATGTGCCTCAACAAGTAAATTCATAACATAATGATACATTTGCAAATCATTAGCTAATGGTCAATTAAAGCAGACGATTCGAAGTTGAAGTACATGACTTCAACCCATTGTGGTAATTAACACATTCATTTACACTATTAGTTAATAAAATGTTATTAAGGAATGAACACATTATGACACATTTAATTAATAACAATTCATATATTACTTAATCGATTAATCATATAGAATCTTTATTAGTTGCTGATGCAGTAATCATTAATTAATGGTTTAGTTCTTCATGAGTAATACATTAACACATGATTATCTGTGCATTGGTTAAGCATGAATTAATGCATATTAGTGCACCCGTATTGTAAAGTGTTACCAGAACTACTTTGACACTGATAAAACATTTACTGTAATAAAACAGATTTTTGAGTCTTTAATAGTTTTCGTAAGCGCTACATAGTGATTATGTCAAGAAACCGCCTATTTCCTGCTAGGAGTCATTCCTGCTTCAGTTTCATTTGGTTATGCAAATTGTACTCAAATATTTTCATTTGTTATCTATCATTCAAGTTTTTCAAGTTCTCAAGGTCTTAAGGATAAAGAGATTCCAGACTTTCCCAAAATAAAGTGAGTAGATTCATTGCACCTTTTTTTGTGCAACCCAGAGCCTGTATCTTCCTTGTTTTTTAGTTTTTTTTTTTTATAAATAAAAAACAACAACATATTTTTTGTGTGTGTGTCTGTCTCAGTATAGGGCCTTTTCACAATGAGAATCCAATGCCCTGTACCTGTCAAGAGGCTGATCCTGCAAACAGATATGTGCCAAAAGATGAGCTGGATGACTTGCAGAACCGGCGGGCAGAAGAGTTCAGACAACACCAGATCAGGTTTCTCACAATTTATCTGATCTTTTCAGCGTGTTTTCACCATAGACTGTAAAAAAAAAAAAAAAAAAAGTTTATGGGACTAATTGTGAAAACACAGCAAGACTTTACATTTTACATAAGACTAAAGTGGTTGCACTTTATTTTACAGTACGAGTACTTACAGTGTAGGCCTACTTAAGGAAATACTGTATAATGTAACTATATGGGGTTAAGGTTATAGGGTGCCGTCATTTATAACTGACTTTGTCCTATTAAGATAAATCATTTTTGGCAAATTGTCTGAAACTTCACACACATTCAATATTCAAAGACGTCTGAAACGAGAAGCAGAAAGTTGCTTGACGGTTCCATCTTTAAATTCCTCTCTGCAACTGGCAGATTTCTCACCCATCAGTTGAAGCCTAGTTAAACTCGAACACTCCCAATGTCTCCTTCACTTCCTTATTTCCCAAAATGTCAAGCACGTGGCAAAAAGATTCGAATTTTATTATCTTAAAGCTATGTGGAAGCTTGTTTTCACCAGAGAATAAAAAGTAAAAAAGGTAATTGAGACTTTTTATCTCACAATTCAACCTTTTTTCTCAAAAAGACTCTTTTCGAGTTGTATCAGAGCTCGAGTTGAAGCTGCTTCTTCGAGCCCCTCTTCAGTGGACAGCAAGCCAAATAAGTTTAACCTAATATCTTAAAGATTTTATGGGCAAACAAACTCGGTAATTGCAAGTTGTGAAGTCAAGAGTTGCGAGATATAAAATTGCAATTGCGAGAAAAAGTCAGAATTGCATGATATAAAGTCGCAACCGCGAGTTATAAAGTCAGAATTGTGAAATATAAAGTAGCAATTTTGAGAATAAATTTCAGAATTGTGAGTTATATAAAGTCAGAATTGCAAGATGTAAACTCGCAATTGTGAAATAAAAAGTCACAATTATCTTTTAAATGGTTTTATTAAACAATTAAATTACTAAGCTTCCATGGGGCGATGTCATGAAATTATGAACTAAAATGTTTTTGGTTGAACATTATTATGCCTATTGTATTTTAAATGCTAATTTCTTAGCATCATTTATGAATGACAATGTCCCAAAGAGAAGATTTACAGTGGCGTGTGTCTCCCAGGACAGGGAAAGAAAACGATGTTCTGATTCTCGCCCCTGCAAACACCCCACTCCAGTATCCAATCAGAGGATTCAGAGTGACTCCCATGAGTAAAACACTCATTCCTGGTGAGTCGGATCTCTGCTGGTCTGTTATGATTTCTGCTGGTCTGTTATGATTTCTGATTATCTGAGCTTTCTCAGGTTAGGTTACTGAGAGACATAGACTGGTTTGGGATGAACATCCCAAACATCTTTTGAAGTTTTTGAAAGCATTGACAAATCCCAATTATTTAAAACTTTTAACCAGTAGTATACAGTATATATAAATACAAATTTGTGTTTATTTAGGTGTTGCTATTATTGTTAAATATAAACAAATTCAATAATGCATTTCTATCTATATTAATTAAAAAAACGTATCATTATTAAAGGTCTAGCGCTGCAAACACGAAGCAGAGCAGTTTACAAGGTTTGTTCTGCGGAAAATGGGTTTCTTGCTAAAGGTGGTGGTTTTTTTATATCTCAGTCATTGGTTTGTTTCAGACGGTCTCTGTATGGGGGTCTACTGTGTTTTTCCGATGCTTTTTGCGCTTTTGATCAAAAAAATTTCATGTGGGTGGATTTTTTAAAAGAAGTCATGATGTTACAGAGAATCAAATGAGCTCATAGGATCTGAAACGTCTCCAGGTGTCTCTAAGGGTGCAGAAAGGGCTGCTCTCAGTGCTGGATGTTCAGGAGGGTGAGCAGGTGGACGGCCAAAATGAGAAAAATCTGAGCATCTCATCCAGCAACCTTCAACAGCTTAATGGTCTTCTGAACAGAGTGACCTACACCAGCACCGTCTACCACATCAAGACCCAAGACCTCGGTACGTAACCTAAAGGGATAGTTCACTATGGGGGGGGGGGGTCGTATGGACCACTTTGATGATACTTTTTTTGTTTTTTAAACTTAAACCTAATCTGAATGTACTGTTTTTCTCATTTCCATTTATACGTATAAACATTATTTTTTACATGTTTTCATGTCTTTAGCATACTTCTCTTTTGAGAACCATGAGGTCTTGTTCCCAATTGAGATCAGACGTCAGTCAGTTCCTGTTCTGTTTGACATGGGAAAAGGTCAGCTCAAGTGTTAACATTATTTAATATACTTACGCTTCTGAGCAGTTTTATTTATTTCAGGTGTTTTTCATTTAATATTTATATTGTATTTGACTTTAACTTTATTTCAATTATATAAATACATTTAGTTTTAATTAACAGTAGCCATGTTTCCATCTACCTTTTGCAAAATTGCATAAAAAAAGTAAAAAAGAAAAAAATCCAATAAGAAGACATGCGCATAAACTACGATGGAAACACATTTGCTGAATAAATCCCTCGATGCTCAACAAAAAACGTACTCGGTTACTAACGTAACCTCGGTTCTCTTACGAGAGTTCTCTCGGGAAAGATTCTATGTCGAGATATTGAAGCCAAAAAATGGATCCTTAATTTTGTATTAATGTAAAATGCTTTGCAGCAGCATACAGCCTTAGGCGGAACAGCTTGCGTGCCTATTGGCTGCTCTGTGGCAAAAGCAGCAGCCTATGCGAGGCCTCTCATGACCCTTGACCCAATGAGGGCGCTTCACGCCCTCTGCGTCACGTCCCGCCAGAACGGGCGTGGCCTAGGCCTATAAATATCCGAGCGCGGCTGTCATAGTCTGATTTTCATCGCCGAAGCGACGCAGAGTATGATGCAGGCACGCCACAGAGACGCAGTACTCGTTCCTCTTCTAGAGAGAACCGAGGTTACGTCAGTAACAGAGTACGTTCTCTTACAAGAGTTATCTGGTACTGCGTCGAAAGACGCTACGGGAACCCAGTGTAAAACGCTGTGCATGCTGAGACCCGACACCAGACACCCAAGGGCGCGCGTGCCCGGGGCACACATAGTGTAGGATCACCAGAAAAAACTCACACAGAGTTCCAGGAAAGATAGGCTAGAATAGCATCATTTCTTTATAATTAGTGCCCCGAGGGGCATATTCAGCATATATATGTATATAAATATATATGGTGGGTCATTACATTGCTCATAGGACATAACTGTCAGTGAGTGATGCTTAAACATTTTGGCAATCTGGGCTGTAATAGAACGGGGCAGAAAACACCATATGTGTCTATTTTAGACCGAGAGCAGTCTGGCCTGCAAGGCGGGACCTCGAGGTTATAAAACCTTATAAATGTAGACGGGGAGGCCCAGCCATACAAATATCTTGCAACGAGATTCCACTAGACCAAGCCCACGAGGAGGCCATGCCCCTCGTAGAATGTGCTCTGATGCCCAACGGGCACGGCAGTCCTTTTGATGCGTAGGCTAGTGCTATGGCATTACCCATCTTGACAGGCTCTGTTTCGACGCAGCTCGTCCCTTGGAACGTCCGCTGAACGAAACGAAGGGCTGCTCCGTCTGTCTAAAAGCAGCGGAGCGGGACACGTAAGCTCTTAACGCCCTAACCGGGCAAAGGAAGCTAGCGTCATCCTTTTCCTCGGAGGCCGGCAGAGCCGACAGGGAGATAACCTGAGCCCGAACGGTGTGTTGAGGGACTTAGGCACATACCCATGTTTCGGCTTTAGTACGACTTTTGAGTCATTAGGCCCGAACTCCATACATGACGCTCTCACCGAGGTCCCAAACGGGGACTGAAGGAGGTCTGGGAGGATTCAATCTCCTAGCTCCTTTAAGGAAACGAACAACCAGGTCGTTCCTACCAAGTGATCGGCCAAGCGTTGGATTGACAAACGCTGCTATAGCCGCCAAGTAAACTTTGAGCGTGGATGGGGTCCTACCCTTATCCAGCAGCTCCTGTAGGAAGGAGAGAACCTCCGTTTCCCCGCACTGCAGTGGTGATACACCCTGGGCTGAGCACCAGCCAGAGAACACAGACCATTTAGAGGAATAGAGCCGTCTAGTGGACGGGGCTCTAGCCTGCTCGATCGTGTCTAATACTCCTTTTGGGAGGTTAGCGGGTACCCATTGATGGCCCACACATGTAGGGACCAAAGCTCCGGGGCGAGGATGCAAAATCAAGCCCCTGGCCTGAGAGAGGAGGTCCCTCCTCACTGGTATCGGCCATGGAGCAGTGCTCGTCAGCTGCATCAGTACTGGAAACCAGGCTTGGTTTGTCCAGAACGGAGCCACGAGTAGCACTGAGCATCCGCTTTTCCTGAATCGCTCTAATACCTGAGGTAGAAGCGAGACAGGAGGAAAAGCATAGAGCGGACAGCGGGGCCAAACGTGGGCCAGCGCGTTCTTGCTCTTGGAGGAAAAATTCGGACAATGAGCGTTTTCCTGAGATGCAAACAGGTCTATTTTTGCTCTGCCGAATGTCCTCCACAGCAGTTGTACTGTCTGTGGGTGTAGAGACCACTCTCCCGTAGGAACATTGTTCCGTGAGAGTCTGTCTGGGCCGATATTCAGGTGCCCTGGCATGTGTGCTACTCTCAGCGAGCGCAGGTTGTGCTGGGCCCAAACCAGGAGGCGTTCCGTTAACCTGTAAAGGTTTCGGGATCTGACACCGTCCTGGCAATTTATGTAGGCCACCACTGACATGTTGTCCGAACGGACCAGGACGTGATGTCCTTTTATCCGGGGACAAAAGCGTCTCAGCGCTACCCAGTCTGTGCTGTGGTGACAGCTGTGCTGTCATAGACAGCGAGTCCAGTTCTGTGCCCAGAAAATATATTTTCTGACTGGGAGACAGTGAACTTTTTGCCCAGTTGACTCTGAGACCTAAAACCTCGAGGTGATCGAGTAATATGATCCTGTGCTGTACAAGCTCTGATCGCAATTGGGCTAGAATCAGCCAATCGTCCAAGTAATTCAGAATTCGTACGCCTTGGAGTCTCAGGGGTGCCAGCGCCGCGTCCATGCACACTGTAAATGTACGAGGTGCTAGAGACAGGCCGAACGGGAGGACTGTATACTGATATGCCTGGCCCTCGAAGGCGAATCTCAAGTATCGCCTGTGACGTGACGCAATTTGTATTTGGAAATACGCGTCTTTCAGATCTATTGACATAAGCCAGTCTCCTCGGCGAATGTGCGCGATGATTTTTCTGGTCGTGAGCATTCTGAACTTGCGCTTCATAAGCACTTTGTTCAGCTGCCTCAGATCTAAAATGGGTCTGAGACCCCCGTCTTTCTTTGGCACCAGGAAATATCTGCTGTACAAACCCCCTTTGCTGTAAGCTTGAGATAAAGGCTCTATGGCCCCTTTGCTCAATAGCTTCGCTATTTCGGCTCGAAGTAGATGTGCTACTTCTGTTTATACCGTAGTTTCGACCCTCGCCGTGTAACGGTGGGGGCGTCACGAGAACTGTAGCGAATAGCCTCTTCTTATAATGTTCAGCACCCCCTCTGAAACCCCGGGAAGTTTTTCCCACGCATTCGCATGAGTAACTAGGGGTAGAATGAAATCTGGGCCCTGGTCACGAAATGGCAGCGACGCGAGAGCAACCGTGTGCTGTAACATGGACGCTGTGTTTGCAGCGTTTGAGGCGGGGGGCACGCTTAATCGAGCGGGTAGCCCGCGTGCGCTCTGCTCTCTCAGCTCGTTGGGCTCGTCATGTTTTGGAATAAATGTGGGTGCGTAATAGCGGGCACATTTATAGCACTGGGAGTACTGTCTATTAGAACTGACTGACCGTGCGTTGGTTTCGTTTTACAGAAACCGTGCGACATGCAGTGTGTAGTGATTTTGGGCACTGAATAGCGGGCATGTTCACTACATGTGATGCACAATCGACATGAGTCGATTTTATGTGTGCAAGCCCTGTATTATGTAGGGCTGTGCTTGTGTGTACGAATGGGCACTGAGTTGTGGGCATTACAGTTACACACATTACATCATCGGCCGTGGCCGGGACACCAGAAAATAGACTCTTTTTCAGATTTATCAGGCAAACGGGCCGTGATGCCGGTTTGTTGACTGCTGAATACACTGGCATGGTCGCGTGTGTTGGAACTGTGCGAGCGAAAATTTTTGGTGGAAATCCGGCCGCAGCGGGACTTGAACACGTCGTTTTCCTAGGAAGGCGCGGAGGCCTCGGGCTTGATTACGATCTTTGGCCGAGGCCCGCGCGGCGGGGGGCGGTGTCCAGCTGAGCGAGAGCGCTGTCTCGGGTCTCGGGCCTGTCGCTGCTGGGGCGCGGCGGTGGGCGCGGAGCGTTGCTGAGTGCGAGCAGGAGGCTGTTTAGGGCGACCTGTCGCAGAGCTGGAGCGCTTGGGCAGAAAGTGTCTCGTGGCTTGCGACGTTTTCTGTACCTCGGCTGATTGATCCGTGAAATCCTTGATGGACGATCCAAAGAGGCCAGCAGTCGAGATGGGAGTGCATCGAGGAACGCAGCGTGCTCTGACTCCGCCATCTCAGAGAGCGTCAGCCAAAGATGTCTCTCTGCCATGGTGACGGAGGCCATAATTCGCCCGATGGCATGTGCAGGGGATTTTGTGGCGCGAAGAGCGAGGTCTGTGGTGCTCCGTAAATCCGGCACGCAGATCGCTTCCGGGCCTTCCTCGTCGAGTTTACGGAGAAGGTTGGCCTGGTGAATCTGCAACACCGCCATCGTGTGCAATGCCGACGCAGCTTGTCCAGCGGCGGCATAAGTGCAGCTGTTCAACGTGCGGCAGGCTTTGGATGGTAACGCTACCTCAGCCCGCCGTCCAGCAGAGGTATCCTGTGTCTCTAGCACCGTCCACTACGGAGAATGCTGCTGAGGCAGAAGTACGCACCCTGGCTGAAAAAGGAGCTTTCCAGGACTTCGCTACTTCTTCGTGAAGCTCAGGAAGAAAGGGCGCGGGTCGTGAGGGCTCCTCGGGCGCCGACCACTCGAGGCCGAGGCTCGCAACGGCCTGCGTGAGCAGACGCATCAGCTCTGCTTCAATGCTGGCCTTTCCTCCTCGACGTTCACAAGCGGCGGGGGCGGGGAGGTCCACAGAGCTCGCCCATCAATCGCTGCCCGAAGCGAGGAGAGAACAGCAGTCGTCCTCCACAGACGCGGCTTCACCCTCATCATCCATAACGGACGCAGCGGCAGACAGCAGCCGTTGTCCGTCGGTCAGAGAGTCCAGCGAAGTGGGTGGAGAAGCTGGCGGTGGCAGCGGCGATCTCCTCGTGGTGGAGTGAGGTTCCGTGTTCCGCTGAGCACGGCGCTTTTTACGGCGCGGCACTGCAGCGGGCGGAAGCCACAGTTGCGAGGCATCTTTAAAAAGACGCTCAGCTCTTTTAGTGTGGGAGAAAAAATGTGTCGGCGAACACACACACAAAACACACACTATTGAAATGATATAGAATTCCACGCCGGATAGCGATGCAGGGAACGGCGGCTGAAGGCGGCGAGATGTCGACCAGCAGCTTCAGTTGAGAGGCACGTCCTGCAGTGATGCTTCTCGACGGCTGTGGCGGCTTCTTCTCAGGATCCAGCGATGCGGGTGCTTTGCTGAAGAGATGAAAATCAGTCTATGACAGCCATGCTCGGATATTTATAGGCCTAGGCCACGCCCGTTCTGGCGGGACGTGACAGATTGGGTCAAATTGGGTCATGCGTCATGAGAGGCCTCGCATAGGCTGCTGCTTTTGCCGCAGAGCAGCCAATAGGCGCGCAATCTGTTCCGCCTAAGGCTGTATGCTGCTGCAAAGCGTTTTACATTAATACAAAATTAAAGATACATTTTTTGGCTTCAATATCTCGAGAAAGAATCTTTCCCGTAGCGTCTTTCGACGCAGTACGAGAGAACTCTCGTAAGAGAACTCATACTTACCAAATGTAGCCGGTGCTACTCGACCCACTCCGAGTGGGATTCGAACCAGAGTCTCTGTCATTGGAGGTGGACGCTTACAAGAACGCTAAAGACCACAGCCTCTAGCATCAGCCGCTAGCGCCCCTTGAGTCCAGGGGAGTGAGGTTTACACACACATCTCTTACTGGCCTAGATCCGGTACACTCAACCCCTAAACCTCAATCCCATCCGGGTCACGGCACCAATAAACTGGTTCTACTCGACCCGCTCCAAGCTGGATTCAGCCTCTTGAGGCCAGGGGAGTGAGGTTTACACTAGATTGCGGATCGTGATGATTTTTTTCTGTCTGAGCCCGGCCTGCGTCCAACAGAGCAGTAACCAAACCCGACCCGAGCCCGACAGGCATAAAGATATTTATGTCCGAGCCCGACCCGAGACCGACAGTTAAAATCCCATTTTTTTCTCATAATAATGACACATGTACGTTTGTTTGTGTGGAAAGCCCGCTTTTATTAAGCAACTGTAGGAAGCCATTCGGAAATGTCAACAGGATGAGCGCATCAGCGCACACGGAGCAACAAATGCACTTAACACAGGCACATGCACGTTTCGTTGTCACGGCTACATAAACAAATTTACGCAAACAGGATGACAGATGTTATGGTAATATTTTACATATAATTTAATCACAAAACCGAACATTGGCATCAAGTGAAAGCATCAGGCACATTAGCTACCTACATAATAAGCTGTTAAATTTAAAATTAAATTTAAAATGTTCAATTCCTTATTCCTTATCCTGATCTGACCGAGCCCAACCCAAACCCGAATATAATTTCAAAATATCAGTCTGAACCCGGCCCGGCCAGTCCGTTACCGGCGGGTCTGGTATCCATCCTCTAGTTTACACACACAGCTCTTACTGGCCTACATCCGATACACTCACCCCCTAAACCTCAATCCCATCCGGGTCACGGCACCAATAAACTGGTTCGACTCGACCTGCTCCAAGCTGGCCTGATTGCAGCAACTTCCATTTTTATTTCAGATTTTTTCGTGCCCGTTTCCCAGAAAGGGACGATTTTGTTATCTGGAACACATGAGATGAAAACAGTGCTTTATCGCACATGTTTTATGCAATATTCCAATTTTGCACAGTTCAATTTGCACCTTTGGATGGAAACCTAGCTAGTAACAATACTTCTGAACAAATGACAGATATAATCACAGATTCTTTATTATGTGAACACAATCGCCACACTGACCTAATATGGGCACATAATTCTCTCTCTCTCTCTCTCTCTCTCTCTCTCTCTATCTGTAGACGTAAACTCCCAGGTGACTGTACTAATTAAAGCATTTTTGAGATATAAAGAACTAAATGTCCTCATCAATAGTGTTCGTCGGCTCTACCCCAAAATAAAGATCATCATTGCTGATGACAGTCTGAATCCAGAGAAGGTGGTCGGTGACAATATAGAACACTATGTAATGCCCCCTGCACAGGTACAAACATCAGGTTGTTTAAACTGAATTATGTTATTGTAATTTGCTTGAAGTATAAAAGTTTATATATATTGTTTGGCCTTTCAGGGCTGGTTTGCAGGCAGAAATCTGGCAGTGTCACAGGTCACCACTAAGTACTTCCTGTGGGTGGATGATGACTTCGTGTTCCTTAATGAGACGCGTATTGAGAGCTTTGTAAACATTATGGAAGCCGTTCCTGAACTAGATGTGGTAATTATGTCAATTATATCATGATGACCTCAAATAAATATAAAAGACAAAAACAGTAAAGTAGTAAAAACAGTAATTTTATGGAATAAGTTTTAAAGGTTTAAATAACTGTTTTCTAATAGTTTTTTTTTTTTTTTTTTCTTTTTTTTTCTGTGAACAATACTTCAGTCATCTTTTTTGTAGTTAGGCTAATTCATTCCGTCTCTCTCCATCAGGTTGGTGGTGAGGTACAAGGAGATCAGTTCTTCTTTAAGCTGGAATATGAGGAAGGGAGCAGCGAGGAAGGCGGCTGTATCACACGGTTCAAACATAACCACCACGCGCCTCTGCCAGGTTTTGACGGCTGCTTCTTCGTGGATGGAGTTGTTAACTACTTCTTGGGCCGGACGGATGCTGTGCGAAGGGTCGGCTTTGACCCGTTCCTCAAAAGAGTGGCTCACACTGGTAGGTGGACTTCAAACTGTTGATTGAAAACATCCACGTCAAATTAAGTTACACGATGCGTTCTGGATGAGGTCTGTTGTTTAATTATTTCCCGATAGACCTGCAAAGTGAAACTTTGTTTCGACAATAAGTTACAACATATTTTAGAGATTAAAGGGATAGTTCACCCAAAAATGCAAGTGTGAGAACAATGAGGTTCATTCTCGTGTTAAGCAGCACGTTTGAGCTTCAGCAAGAACCAATGCGGTTTGTTCTCACATGTCAAGTAGGTTTGGTTGAGCTTCAGTTTATGTTCACTGATCAATGTTTATATGTGAATAAAAGACTAAATTAAATCTGTTCGTCATATAAAGTGATTGAGTCTCTTAAAGGGATACTTCACCTCTGTAAAGATGAATGTGTATTTAAAATGGGTCATTTATGTTGTAGAAATGTGAAATTATTTTTGAATTTGGTGCCTTCTAGACTGAGAAAAGCCAGAAAATGTGTTTGTGGCTCATGTGGATGAAAGACAACAACTCCCAGGATGCACTTGCTTCACTGCCCTACGAGGCAACGCCTACCAGTAAGAGAGTGCAGTTAAACAACAAGGCTAGGCTACTAGTGAGTCTCTGTTACGAGTCTGCCCGGCTTTCGAGACCGCCCCAAAATGTCTAGGATTCGGCTTTTGCGTTCTACAGTCATCATTCATTATGTTTCCTGTGGCGAGCAGGACGAGACTGACGGCCGCGGGGAACGACGCGAGGCCGGTGGCATGATTACTCATGAGCGGCACCTGTGAGACGCATGCACTGGTCTCGTATCTCTCACGGAGGAGCGGGAATTTTCTTCGCAATGGTAAAACGCACATCAACCCATCACTTGTTTAGCGTTTATGTAAACAGTACATTTAGATTGACCAATCGGAATGAATTCAGTTAGATTGAAACAAAAGGTGTGCATGTAAACAATGAATGGCGACTGCAGAAAGCAAAAGCCGAATCCCGGACATTTTGAACGATCTCGACGGCCGGACATGTCCGGGAAAAAGAGGATGGTCACCGATACTACTCAGCTTTCTCCACAGAATAAGAGCCTGTTAGCTTAGCTTCCAAATAAAAGATGTCTGACACTGTTTGTACATTCTGTGAGCGAGATCCACCCTCTATGGGCGGGTTGAAAACATGTGGATAAAGCGCCTTCTACTAGCTGTAGTTTTAAGCCTCGGGCCAAAAAATCCTCACATGCGTCATTTTTTTGCGTCATATGAGAATTTTTTCCAGACTAAAAATACATAAATCTCATCTCAGGGGGATATGAGAGAGTGAAGCACGGTAATTTGAAAATAATTCTGCCTTTCTACTGATACAAAGCTTAACCCGCTTTTGCTCGTTTTTTTTTACATAGCAGCAAAATAGACCTAAAATACTCCGTCAGTTTTGGTCATACAGCCTTAAGAAATATGAAAAAAAAAGTGTTAAATGTCTACTTTTTTATGTGTCCACTTACAATTGAAATAAAACATTGTGCTTTTGTAAAATAAAGAAAGTAAACAGGGAGTGCTTTCTGCCTCTCCGTCTCCGTGAACTTTTTTTCTGAAGCACGTCTCTAAACTCAAACAAAACTCAGCGAATACTATTCACTCAGACATGAGCTATATATCTCTATAATCATTTAAGTGTGTAGTTTTAAATAATCTAATTCAAAACTAAAAGAAATATTCTCTGTTTATGTAATCTATATATAAAGAGCGAGAGATCAGCCGTTCTCATTATCGTTCTGGCATCTCATTACTCTGCTAATGTGACACGCTCATCGAGAGCGCGCCGCTATTCAGACGCAGATCTGAAGCAACACATGCAAACCAGTCAACGCCCACAACAGCTGGATAACACACTCGCTGTGAGGAATAATAATATCGTGATAATCCTGGAAATTTTACCTCAAACGTGCTGGAGTAGCCGAACAACGGGTCCAGCTGCAGATCATCAGTAAGTGCTTTGTTCTAATGGCGATATGAAATGGTGTCTGTAAACCGCAAAAGACTGTTTAAATTTGAATTGCGCGTCTGTGTTTGAATGAATGAACGGCACAGACATGTTGTTGTTTAGCTACTACAGCTCGCGCATGTCTGTGTGTGAATGAAACTATCTATATTGCCTACTGAGATGAGTAAAAATCGACTGAATACGTTGAAATAAAATGTCTTTGTATAAGCAACATATTAAACTTCAAATTAACATTTATGCCCTAATATATATTAGCCTATAAAAGACAATATTTTACAGACGAAATATGAAAGACAACATTTCGTTTTGGATAGATTATAAAGTTTTTACTGCCACATCAAAACCTAATTTACAAGGTGCAAACAAAATCTTAAAAGATCAATATATGCCTTTTCTTTAAATTATTTTTGTGTTTTATTAGTGACAAATTTGGGGAGAGGATAGCCTACATCCAAAACTTTCTGAAAATACAAATGAGAATTAACTGCACAATTACTAGAAATGTTTACCTTGGATATTATACAATTTGCAAGCATACTGCAGTTTGTGGAAAAATACACTTTTTTTCAAGATGTTTCCAACTCTGAACCAATTCTGTAGTTATTTACAGTCATGGCCAAAATTGTTGGCACCCCTGGTAAATATGATCAAAACTGGCTGTAAAAAATAAATCTGCATTGTTTATCCTTTTGATCTTTCATTCAAAAAATTGCCAAAATTCTAACCTTTCATTGATGCAAGAGGATTGAAAGTGGGGCTAAATCATATTATGAAATAAATGTTTTTCTCCAAAACACGTTGGCCACAATTATTGGCACCCTTTTATTAAATACTTTTTGCAACCTCCTTTTGCCAAGATAACAGCTCTGAGTTTTCTCCTATAATGCCGGATGAGTTTGGAGAACACCTGACAAGAGATCAGAGACCATTCCTCCACACAGAATCTCTCCAGATCCTGCAGATTCCCAGATCCATGTTGGTGCTTCTTCTCTTCAGTTCAGCCCACTCATCTTCTATAGGGTTCAGGCCAGGGACTGGGATGGCCATTGCAGATCTTGGTTTTGTGCTCAGTGACCCATTTTTGTTTTGATTTTGATATTTGTTTTTGGATCACTGTCCTGTTGGAAGATCCAAACATGGCCCGTTATAAGATTTCTAGCCCCGGCTGTTAGGTTTCGATTTTTTATCTGTTGGTATTTGATCCAATCCATGATGCCATGTATCTGAACAAGATGTCCAGGACCTCTGGCAGAAAATTAGGCCCACAGCAGTAAAGATACAGCAGAGCATTTCATTTTACACATGGGGTACTTTTTTATCCCTGTGTGCACCAAACCCATCTTAAGTGTTTGCTGCCAAAAAAGCTATTTTTTTGTTTCATCTGACCATTATAGGAGAAAACTCAGAGCTGTTATCTTGGCAAAAGGAGGTTGCAAAAAGTATTTAATAAAAGGGTGCCAATAATTGTGGCCAACGTGTTTTGGAGAAAAACATTTATTTCATAATATGATTTAGCCCCACTTTCAATTCTCTTGCTTCAATGAAAGGTTAGAATTTTGGCAATTTTTTGAATGAAAGATCAAAAGGATAAACAATGCAGATTTTTTTTTTATAGCCAGTTTTGATCATATTTACCAGGGGTGCCAACAATTTTGGCCATGACTGTGTATGTATGTATGTATGTATGTATGTATGTATGTATGTATGTGTGTGTGTGTGTGTGTGTGTGTGTGTGTATGTATATATATGTGTGTGTGTGTGTGTGTGTGTGTGTGTGTGTGTGTGTGTGTGTGTGTGTGTGTGTGTGTGTGTGTGTGTGTGTGTGTGTGTGTGTTGTCTTTGCATTCTATCTTGTGGCTCAGTGACACCAATGAATTGCTCATTAGTATGCAGCATTAGCAGGTCTTTGTCTTCAGGTGTGAATGAGGACATTATTCATGACCTTGTTGGATCATTCACGCCCACCTGCATATTGCCTTTCCAAACAAAAAGTGTCTTACAAAATTTAAATCAATCTCTTGTTTAATGTGAACGATTAGCCCGGATGATTTTCAGATCATTTTAAAGTAAACACTTTAGCCGACAACATCCATTAGTCAAAAGTATTGTGGGAATATGTGAAGTTGGTCGTTTGTGGTCTTATGTCAGACAATTTAAGTTTGAGTTTTTTGAATAACCACGCTTAAATAATATTCTCTCAAAAATGCAAACATGTACATACATGTTGCTCACATATTATGATAGCCATGTTCGTGCTAAATAGAGAGCAATTACACCTTTGCCATTAATATGTTTATAAGCAACTGAAAAAAAATACAAATATCAGGTCATGTCAAAACATCTCAAGGACCCCAAAAACACCTTAGACCCCAGAGGGTTAATGCTAAATCCTGACGTATCCCTTTAATTTGATTGTGTTCAATCTGCTTAAATATATGTACAATTTAAGTTTACTTAATCCGTTTGTGTTGGATTACATGAAACTGGGTGGTGCTTGTTAGATCCCAGCATGCTTTGCATATGGTTGAATTAAGAGAGAATAAGTGTTATTTTATGTGTGTGTTTTTTGAGAAAATGAGAGAAGGGGAACAGTGTGTAATTGTGTTTAATATATTTTATTATATTGTGTCCAAAATACCCTGATTTTAATGTGTTACGGTCCATATATGTTTTTAGGGCCTTTCGAAAAGTTTTTATATTTAGGCCTCCCCTTGAATTATGTCCTTCGTTGTCGAGGATTTTTTCCAGACTAAAAATACATAAATCTCTCGTCTCGGAGATATGAGGGAGGGAAGAACGGTAATTTGAAAATACTACAGGTTTTCTACTGATACAAAGCTTAATGCTATATCCTGAAGTATCCCTTTAAGAAAATTTGGACTAAACCACTCAATTCAAATGGATTATTTTTACAATCTCTTTATGAACAGTTTGAAGCTTCAAAGTGGTAGTTGCGTAGCTGTCAATGGAGGGACTGAAATCTATCAGATTACATCAAAAAGATCTTCATGTGTGTTCCGAAGATGAACAAAAGTCTTAAGGGTTTGGATCGACATTAGGTTGAGTAATTAATGACAGAATTTTAATTTTTGTGTAAACTATCCCTTTAATTGTATCATGGCTTAGGTCATAGGCAATTTAAAACATGGACATAGTACAAACAATGCAGGTAATCTGGATTTACTGACCAACAACAAAACCCGATTATGACTAAGAAATGTACATATCTTATGTTAAATGAGAATGGACATGTATTTATGGACATACCAGCTGAGATAATTTGCATGTGATCAACAACACCTTTAAAAATAAATGTTGTTTTCTCCGTGATGCCACAGGAGAACTATTTTTGGTTCCCCAAAGAACCTCTCAGTGAACATTTCTTAAAAAAAACTTTTTTTTTCTCTACATGTGAAGAACTATTTAATAATCTAAAGAACCATTTTCCACTATAACGAACCTTCTGTGGAATGTAAAGGTTACATGAATGTTGAAGGTTCTTTATGGAACCATCGATGCTAATAAAGAAACTTTAGTTTTAAAAAACAAGAATCTGTTTTATTTTATTTTTTATATATACAGAATTCTTTCTTGACGGACTTGGAGATTTATTAGTTGTCACCTGCAATGGTCACAGAATTGGTCACCAAAAACACAGTCACACAAACAAGTACCATTCCTTCAGGCATCCTCCCGAAAGTGATTCACAGAATAAAATGACTCATCATTTCTTCAAGAATCATCTAAAATGCATGCAATACTAAGGGACTCTTCAGGTGAAATATGCTTTTCCTTACACATTATTAAGCATTAATTCGATTTTTATTTTATTTTACCAAAGGTGGACACATCTGTTCATACTATTTTGGTCACTTTACAATAAGGTTCCATTAGTTAAGGTTAGTTAATGCATTTACTAATATTAACTAACACTGAGCAATACATTTGTTACAGTATAATAATCTTTGTTAACGTTAGTAAGTAAAAATACAACTGTTTATTGTTAGTTCAGGTCCATTAACTAATATTAACAGATATAATTTCTGATTTTAATATAATCTCAGAAAAATAAATGCTTTAGAAGTATTTTTCATGGTTAGTTCATGTTAACAAATGGAACCTTATTGTATGTTTTACATTTTATAATAATAGCAAAGTAACAAAAAATTAAAATGATGTAGTGAATAGTGATCAAAACATGTTAAACTGAAATCCAATCTTGTTCTTTGTGTAGATTCCAGCTCTGATTCTGAACATTCACTCGACGTCATGCATCCGGGATGTTTTTTAAACACTATTGAAGGAGTTCACATGTATGTTGCTGAATTGTCAGGTTTTGACTTTGACTTTTCCTTCAATATTACTTTAAGTAATTCGAGTTGGATCTTCTAAAGAGCATATTGTAATGTATATGAGGGTAATGGGTAATGAGCTCAGGATAATGAGTATGAAAATTATAGTTCTTTATTGAACTATCTTTATTATTATTCTAGGAATGTAATTCATAGGGTTTTTTCATCTATACTGCTTACAAACCTATTTAAGTGTACACTACACTGTTAAAACTGTTACTTGGATCTAACTCAATAAAATTAAGACATTTTCCAACTACTTTTTGCAAGTTTAGTGAACTAACTGATAATTTGAGTAAGGACAATTTAATCTTTTTGCATACATTGAAATGCAAATTAAGTAGCATTTTCAGAAAAAGCCAATAAATTGAGTACAATCAAAGAAAAAATATCAGCAACACATTAGACTTAATTAAAATAGGTTACATATAAATTTAAAAAATACTAGTTAATGTCCTCTGATTTATTCATTTTGACCAATTTGCCCTTTCTTTGTTTTGGAAGTGTAAACGGCTTCAAATAATTAGTTCCCATTATGTCAATTTCCAACATTTATTAAATGATTGCCATATAGTAATTGCAACAGTAGCAATGAGCAGTATTAACAAATCATGCATGCCCTCAGCTAATAAAGTGCAGGTTAGTAAAACACATTTACAGTACAGTGTGTTCATAATATTGCACAATAACAAATGCAGAGTGAGTCATGTCTGAGTGCCTGCAAGGAGCTTGTAGCGATGGTGGCCCATTAATAAACATTTATGTTTATTTATTTAGATTTAGTTTAGTTTGTTAATTTTCCGCAATCTAATGCCCAGCGGAATTTCAGTGCCAAGTTGGCACCGAAGTGGAAAGGACCATACCGCATTATCCTACAGTTAGGTCCAGTAAACTACAGAGTTGCTCTAGAGTCCACAGGAGAGGATGTGCGTAATGTCCATGTGTGCAATTTGAAACCTTGTTTCCCTACTGCGGAGGAATTCGCTCTGTGCACGAGAAAAATGCTAACTTCCGGCTTGAGCACGGAAATTGGGTACTTCGTTTCCGGTTGCCGTCTTGTTTACATCAGTGGACCGGCGTTAAGTTAGTTTAATCGTTCCCAATGGACCTAAAACAAAAAACCCCGATTCACTTTTCAATGTCACGGTGCGGGTTGTTCCTTGTTGTTGTCTGTCATGTGATTCCTTGTTTGCCATGTGTCTTGTTAATTGTCTGATCATTGTTCCCAGGTGTTTCTGATTAGCCATGCCCCCTTGTTATCTTGTTAGTCTTGTTTGCCTGTGTATTTATAGCCCTTGTGTTTCACTTGTTACCTTGTCAGTTTATATTGTCAGTTGTGGAGAAGTTTTTGGCTTGCTGTCATCTAGCACCATTAGATGACACTCAGCTTATGGACCTTTTTTGGAGCGGGCTGGATGAGAACATCGCCCTAATGTTAATGGAGGATTACACTGGCTGGACCCTGGCCCAATATATAGATTTGGCTCTGCGGCTGGGTGGATCTTCCTTCACTGTTGGCGAGGTTAAGAAGGACATGTTCCCTAAACGTTTTTTGGTGAGGGGCATCACACTCCAAGATCCAGTGGCCACGGAGCTTGGCCAGCGTTTCCCATCTTTGCCCACTCTAATTTTGGCAACTCCAGTGATCACACCGCAAGCACGTTCACGCCAGAGCCTCATCCTATCATGGCCACTGCTGAGCTTCACGTCACTTCTGCCGATCCAGAGACTGTTCACGTCAGCCCTGCCGAGCCTGAGCTCCACGTCAGCCCTGCCGAGCCTGAGCTCCACGTCAGCCCTGCCGAGCCTGAGCTCCACGTCAGCCCTGCCGAGCCTGAGCTCCACGTCAGCCCTGCCGAGCCTGAGCTCCACGTCAGCCCTGCCCAGCCAGAGATGATTCACGTCCAGCCTGAGATGCTCCAAGTCACGTCTGCCCACCCAGAGGCCGTTCAAGTCACGTCTGCCTATCTAGAGCCTGCCCTTCACGCCAGTCCAGCCGAGCCTGCCCTTCATGCCAGTCCAGCCGAGCCTGCACTTCACGCCAGTCCAGCCGAGCCTGCACTTCACGCCAGTCCAGCCGAGCCTGCACTTCACGCCAGTCCAGCCGAGCCTGCACTTCACGCCAGTCCAGCCGAGCCTGATACTGACAGCGTCATGCCCGCCGAGCCAGTGTCTGCGCACAAGATGGCCGCCGCCGAGCCAGTGTCTGCGCACAAGATGGCCGCCGCCGAGCCAGTGTCTGCGCACAAGATGGCCGCCGGCGAGCCAGTGTCTGCGCACAAGATGGCCGCCGCCGAACCAGTGCCAGCGTCTGTTCCTGAACCAGAGCCAGCGTCTGTTCCTGAGCCGGACCCAGCGTCTGTTCCGGAACCTGTTTCTGTGTTTGTGTCTGTTCTTGTGGCCGTTACTGTTCTGGTGTCTGTTCCTGAGCCAGTGGTGTCTGTTGCAGTTCCTGTGCCGGTGGTGTCTGTTGCTGTTGCAGTTCCTGAGCCGGTGGTGTCTGTTGCTGTTGCAGTTCCTGAGCCGGTGGTGTCTGTCGCTGTTCCTGAGCCGGTGGTGTCTGTCGCTGTTCCTGAGCCGGTGGTGTCTGTCGCGGTTCCTGAGCCGGTGGTGTCTGTCGCAGTTCCTGAGCCGGTGGTGTCTGTCGCAGTTCCTGAGCCGGTGGTGTCTGTCGCAGTTCCTGAGCCGGTGGTGTCTGTCGCAGTTCCTGAGCCGGTGGTGTCTGTAGCAGTTCCTGAGCCGGTGGTGTCTGTCGCTGTTCCTGAGCCGGTGGTGTCTGTCGCTGTTCCTGAGCCGGTGGTGTCTGTCGCTGTTCCTGAGCCGGTGGTGTCTGTCGCTGTTCCTGAGCCGGTGGTGTCTGTCGCTGTTCCTGAGCCGGTGTCTGTCGCTGTGCCGGGTTCTGTTCCTGTACCGTGGTCACCCGAGTGGTCGTCTCCGCCCTGGCCGCCAGATGGACTGTCGTCTCCGCCCTGGCCGCCAGATGAACTGTCGTCTCCGCCCTGGCCGCCAGATGGACTGTCGTCTCCGCCCTGGCCGCCCGAGGGGTCGTCTCCGCCCTGGCCGCCCGAGGGGTCTTCACCGCCCTGGCCGCCCGAGGGGTCTTCACCGCCCTGGCCGCCCGAGGGGTCTTCCCCGCCGTGGTCACGCCCACGTCCTGCTCCGCCCTGGTCGCCTGTACAGCCTCAATCTCCAGGCCCTCTTCCGCTCCACGGGCCTGGCCCTCCATCCCTCCCCCGAGTCCGCCTCCGCTTCACCGCCCACCTGAACTTTCATGTTTTGTTTTAGTTGTCTTTGTTTTTTTCCCCTTATGGGCGTCAGGAGCCGCCCATAGGGGAGGGGCTATGTCACGGTGCGGGTTGTTCCTTGTTGTTGTCTGTCATGTGATTCCTTGTTTGCCATGTGTCTTGTTAATTGTCTGATCATTGTTCCCAGGTGTTTCTGATTAGCCTCGCCCCCTTGTTATCTTGTTAGTCTTGTTTGCCTGTGTATTTATAGCCCTTGTGTTTCACTTGTTACCTTGTCAGTTGTTGTACATGTAATGGTTGTCTCTTATCGGTCTGGTTTTGTTCCTTTGTTCCCTGTTTTATGTGTGACTTCATTAAAATACCCTGCGTATAGATCCTCTGCTTCGCCTCCTGTCTTCAACACGTTACATTCAAAGGGCAGTCGGTGGTAATAACCACCATTGCTGCGTGCCACTATGTACCGCCGGGGGGAGATTCATAGTCACATCTGTTTTTTGTCACCGCACCCAAGCAGTCGCTTTACAGAGTGGAGCGTTGCGTATCCATGACAACTAGACGGAAGTTTTTAGGCTACTAATTATTTATTATTATTATTATATTATACCCTTTAACCAGGAGAAGCCCCTGGGGTTAGAACCTATTTTGCAAGGGAGACCTGTCTAGAAATATGTGTGAAAACAGCCTAACTTGATAACGAAAGAACCAACGTCGGATACCTTTACTCCCTGTATGACATGTGTATGAGTGGTTGTCAACAACATAGCCTCCGAACATCATAAACAAAACAATGGCTAACACAAACTGTTCGGGAAATCATCTAACGCATGATTTCGACTTTTATAATGTATAGAGAGATATTCATTTTAAAATTCTGTTATTTGTATTTAAATCTCTGCATGGTTTAGCCCCATCTTATAATGCTGATCTAATCCAGGAACAAAAGTCAATGAGATCATTACGATCACAATTTCAGAAACGTCTTGTTGTTCCTCGGTCTAAGATGAAGTCTAGAGGGGATCGCGCGTTTGCGGTCGCAGCCCCTAAATTATGGAACAGTTTACCTTTATATATCAGGGACTTTCCTACACTCAGTCAGTTTAAAAGCCATCTGAAAACATTTTTTTATGATAGCGTTCGATCAAGATAAGTGTGAAGGGTAGCCTACTAGTGTCATTTATTTCCTTTTTATAATATATGTTTTATGAAGTTTTATATTACCTTTTTAGATATATGGATATGCAGTTTTTTCTCTGCTCACTGTTTTACTGCTTGTACAGCACTATGGTCAACTGTGTTGTTTTATTCAGTGCTTTATAAATAAATTTTAATTTGAATAACAGTTACCAGATAGCATAGCTTGAACACGTAGCATGGATGTTGTTGTGACTTAACGTTACCTTCAAAATTATGCAAATACTGAGAGATGTAATATTTAAACCCATTCTCTCTCTTGCTCTGGGGAGCTGGAGAAAAATCACTAACCAGTCGATGAACATCATCGACTGTAATATTCGGCAAATGTCCAAGACATCTGGAGAAATATACATCCTCTACGTCGTCCATCAGGCTACCGGAAACTAGACACCCCCTATCAGTTTCGCAGCTGGAAGTAGCATATGCTAACGTGCACATAGTCTATTAGAGCTTCGCAACAAGGAGAAACTACAAGAGATTTTTCAGGAGACCTTGGATGAGGAAGATTTCCTGGGATTTTAAGGTATCTCTTAGTCCAACAACTAGGAGTTGTTTTTCCCTGGGGGAGGGAGTGTGGCAGAACAGAATTCGTGAGCCACTTTCTTATTATTTAATTTTTTTCCTTTAACCAATCAGAAGAGGATGATCAGTGTGACAAACTATTTAAGGAGGAAAAGTTGTGAGCGGAAGGGAACGGGTAACGGGGAAGTGAAGTGTGTTGTTTGTGCGAGGAATGTGCCGTTTGTTCGAGGAATGTGCAGAAGTTGCGTGCTTCGGTATGAAAAGTGACTTCCCTGGGAGAGAAGTATGACGGAAGTTTGCAGTGTCCTGGAGGTGTCCTGGGTTTATCTGGGTGCGGATGACGTGACGGTGGAAATGAAAGTGAAACTGTGAGCGGCTCGGACGCTCTCTATCCCGGTTGCCGGGAGAGGTGCGTTGCCTTGGATTAATCTTCATAACGTTCACCTGGAAACGAAGATCCTGTACTTCTCAAAGACTCAGAACGAAGACTAGCAGTATCGGGTACAGACTTGGCGCACCCACCGTACATGCACATGCTCACAACACATACACAACCAAACTTTTCCCTTGACTGTCTGAGAGTATAAATTAGCTGGACTTTCTTTTACCTCTTATATTGTGACTGTCACATAAAATTTGCCAGTGTCAACGCCATTGTTTCCTCTTGTGTAAATCACGGGGTTTTTCCCTCTTATAACGAGGAAAATGTATATTTCTTTATAGTCTATGCTGAATGTTTATTTTATTTTTTTGTCCCTCGTTCTTGTTTTTTCCATGGTTGTGTGTTACCGTCTGTTACGTCCCTTTTTACGTTGTCTAGGGAATAAAGGAACAACACTTTATAAAAATTGTATGTGTATCTCAATTTGCAGGACAGAGCAAGAAAAAGAAAACTAACTCTCAACACTCAGCTCGAAAGGATTTATTAATCCACAGACTAGGGCAAAAATGAATGAGTGAAGAAAACAATATTTACAATATGTACAAACAATGAATAATAATGAAACAAAATAAAGACGTTAAACATTACGAAAACCCAAGGTGGGAAGGCGAGCACGAGAGATGCCAAATCAAACAAATCAATAAAACAAAACAAACTAGCTAAAGGTTAAATCAACTAAACTAACTACCAAACATAAAATGCAGAAAGGAAAAGTCTTCGGCGTCAAGACGCTCTAACCAAACTACACTAACTATATAACAAAACGTACAAGATGGGCACTCTCCTAAACTAGTGTTCCAACATAGTCCAAAATCCTAAATGGTGCAAAGTGTATGTCGCGCGACCTACTAACCTGCTCGCTCCCCAGCCTTACACGCTCCGTGTTAACAATGGCCAGGACGAACAGTGTTACAAAACACTATACCATTATAAATAGAAATCGAATGTTTAGACACACAGAAACATTGACAGCAAGTCAAACAAGCGCAAATGTCAAAAGTGAGCAAACAGCTGCTGCCGTCATTGACGTGATCACGGTATTTGAAGGAGGTGGTGAAATGTGATTGGATGAAGTGACCCGAAACGTCAACGTCCTTCATGAAGATTGACAGGTGGTAAATTGGTCCAACGAACACCTGAAACACACACCACAACAACAACAACAAACCACCCACATTTCCATATTGCAACACATAATACGTACGAGTACGTAACACTTCCCCCCTTATAGATTTAAATTAATTTTAAATATAAAACATATTTACCAAAAAAAAAATAATTAGGCCTATATATTTTACCTATTATGCTCTTGACAAGGCGTCAGCAACAACATTTTCAGAACCCTTCTTATGCTTAATGTTAAGGTTGTAATTTTGCATAAATAACGACCAACGCATGAGTCGATGGTTGTGATTATACATCTTCGACAAAAATACTAAAGGGTTATGATCAGTGTATACCGTAATAGGTAAAGCAGAAGAATCAACATAAACCTCAAAGAACTCTAATGCTAGAAGAAGTCCAAGGGCTTCCTTCTCTATTGTAGAGTAATTTATCTGATGCTTGTTGAATTTCCGCGAAAAATAACAAATTGGATGATCTAGACAAATGTCATCTTCTTGAAGAAGTACGGCGCCAGCACCCAACGCACTCGCATCCACTTCAAGTTTAAATGGACGCGAGAAATCCGGAGCGGCTAGGACAGGTGCACTACTTAACAGGGTCTTTACGCTATTAAAAGCATGTTGGCATGATTCTGACCATACGAAATCAGTTGCAGGACTTAATAGATTGGTAAGGGAATGCACAACAGTTGAGAAATTTCGGCAAAAATTCCTATAATACCCAGCCATGCCTAGGAAACGGCGTAACTCTCATCGTGTGGTGGGCACAGGAAAATCAACAATAGCGGAAACTTTTGCACCCACCGGCCGGTTTTGACCTTGGCCGACTATCTTACCTAGGTATGTAATTGTGGCTTTCCCAAACTCACACTTTGCCAGATTTATTGTTAAGGACGCACTCGCTAAGCGTTTGAATACGGTTCTCAAGAGGGACAAATGCTCCTGCCAGTCGGAGGAATATATCACCAGGTCATCAAGGTAAGCATTACAATTTGGTACTCCTGATAATACAATATTGACCAGACGCTGGAATGTTGCTGGAGCGTTTCGCAATCCGAACGCCATTACCTTGTACTGTAGAAAATTATCAGGAGTTACAAAAGCGGATATTTCTGCAGCGCGAGGTGTAAGAGGGACCTGCCAGTAACCTTTAAGTAGATCTAATTTGGTTACGAATCTTGCGGAACCCAAGTTGTCTATACAGTCCTCCATCCTAGGTAGAGGATAACTGTCCGGAACGGTAACAGAGTTTACTTTCCTATAGTCGGTACAGAATCGAAATGTACCATCTGGTTTTGAGACAAGAAGACACGGTGAACTCCATGGGCTGAAACTGGGTTCAGCTAGATAATTTTTTAGTAAGTACTCAACTTCGGTTTTCATCACTGATCGTTTCGTACTGTTTACTCGATAAGCGTGTTGTTTAATTGGAAAATCACATGTGATCTGAATGTCGTGTTGCAATACAGTCGTTTGAGAGGGAACATCCCCAAACAGCATAGGGAAATCACAAATTACTTTTATAACATCCTGCTTCTGGGCCTGGGGTAAATCAGACAGAAACGACGGCAACGACACCAGTATTTCAGAATTAGACAGTCTGGCACACCCCTGAGCATTACAAAGGGAAACGCCATCATCAGCCAACAACTCACCAGCAGATGGCGATATCACCTTGCAATCCTCAGCAGTGGGTGCTGAAACAACTGCAACAGACGTAGCGACAGACTTAGAAGTCAGCTTATCGATTTCCTCAGTTCTCTGAGAAATATGTTACAACTTTAACATATTTACATGACATGTCCGAAATTTCCGTTTACGATCTGGAGTATGCACAACATAATCTGTCTCACTCAACTTTTTAGATACCACGTACGGGCCAACAAATCGAGCAGATAGAGCAGAACCAGGAATTGGCAAAAGTATTAATACTTTGTCTTCAATTTAATCTCAGGAGTAACAGACTTTATGTCAAAGTGTTTTTTCATGCTCCTCTGAGCTACAGCCAGATGTTCTTTTGCAAACGTACAGGCATTATGCAAGCGTTCTCTGAATCGGCTAACATAATCCAGTATATTTTCCTTCGGTGCGGCATCCTCACGCAACATTCCTTCTTTTAGAACTTTGAGTGGACCACGCACGGTATGTCCGAACACTAGATCCGCAGGACTAAAACAAAGGGACTCTTGAACTGTTTCGCGAACACCAAATAAGACTAACGGGACTCCCTCATCCCACTCTTTACCAGAGCTTAAACAGTATTTGCGCAGCATCGATTTTAACGTTTGGTGAAAACGTTCAATTGCCCCTTGGCTTTCGGGGTGGTACGGACTAGAAACTCTGTGCGATATTTCCAAGGTTTTTAACACCTGTCTGAACAATCTGGAGAGAAAATTCGTTCCCTGATCCGTCTGTACAATTTTTGGCAATCCAAATGTGGAAAAGAATTTAATCAATGCCTTTACAATTGTAGCAGAAGTAATTTTTCTCAGTGGGATTGCTTCTGGATATCGTGTTGCGGAGCACATAATTGTTAGTAGGAACTGATTTCCTGACTTGGTCTTTAGTAAAGGGCCGACACAATCTAAAATGACATGCTCGAAAGGCTCTCCAATTACAGGGATCGGAATCAATGGAGCAGGTGGAATCTTTTGATTTGGTTTTACAAAATCATTTGAAAAGAAACAAACTGCACTCGTGATCCATGTTGATCAACATGGGTAAGACTGGGAATATAGGGATATGAAGTGATAGGGATCTGTAGCTGCCAGCGGGGGGGTTTTCCACTTCTGGTACTTCCACCTCAACAAAAGTTGAGGGGGAGAGTGGACTGGTGGCCATGTCAGTATGATTTTTTTTTTTTTTAATTAAAACAAAATTGTCTGTGTGTCTTTTGTTGGGGGAAAAAACAACAAACTTGGCGAAAATAACAAATGTTAATTGATTCAGGGCAAAATAACAAACTGACAATATTCAAATTATAAACCAAATACGTTAACTGACAAAAAAAAACTATGTCAAATAAACTAACCCTCAAAATTCAGCAGATCAGTACACAAATGCCAAAATGCAAATAACTAATGCAAAGCTTAAAGGTATAGCGGAGGATTTTCTTTTTCCGGGTGGGTAGCCTATACTATTGGTCCACCTAAGTGTCAATCATTCTGGTGATATGTTTACGTAAGGCCGTTCACTCGCTGGCGTGCGCTAAAAGCACATGTTGGGCTTCCCACTGATGCCGCAGTCGCGAAGATTCTACTAGACAGGTAAAGTTTGTCATGCTATTTGGAGAAATCCATTTAAAATAACTGCTAGTAGGCGTTCCCTCTCGGTCGGGAGCAAATAGAAATTGGAGAGGGCGGGTCTTTTCTAAAAGTAGGAAAGATCCTCCGCAATACCTTTATGTTCACTCTGACGGACATTCCAATTCACACAAGAGTCCACACTTTGCATTCAGAATCACAGGCAAAAGAAAAACAGATTTTTTCCCAAAAGTTCAGTTCAATTCACATTCACAGTTTCAGCTAAATTAATTTCCTTCAAGCTCAAAAATCAATAAATAGTCACTTCGTGAATTTGAATTGAATGACCCATCTCAATATCTGTTCCACTGATTTTTTACTGTTGGTTCAGTTCAATTCAGTCCCCATTTAAGTTTCAGATAAGTACTTCTAACATTTCAGGTCCCTGTTCGGGCGCCATTTCTGTACCCGATACTGCTGGTCTTCGTTCTGAGTCTTTGAGAAGTACAGGATCTTCGTTTCCAGGTGAACGTTATGAAGATTAATCCAAGGCAACGCACCTTAAACGTACCACCTTAAGGCAACCGGGATAGAGAGCGTCCGAGCCGCTCACAGTTTCACTTTCATTTCCACCGTCACGTCATCCGCACCCAGATAAACCCAGGACACCTCCAGGACACTGCAAACTTCCGTCATACTTCTCTCCCAGGGAAGTCACTTTTCATACCGAAGCACGCAACTTCTGCACATTCCTCGAACAAACGGCACATTCCTCGCACAAACAACACACTTCACTTCCCCGTTACCCGTTCACTTCCGCTCACAACTTTTCCTCCTAAAATAGTTTGTCACACTGATCATCCTCTTCTGATTGGTTAAAGGAAAAAAATTAAATAATAAGAAAGTGGCTCACGAATTCTGTTCATTGCCACAAGTCATGAACTTGGGCTTGGTTTTGGGCGCAGTGTGTCAAGACCCACAAAAAGTCTTTGAAACACCTCAAATGTTTTGGAAAGCTTGGATGGATACACAACATTAAGTGCATATGTCAACCCAAGCAGTAAGCAGCAGGCTTTGGCTAGATTTCCAGGATTGGTATTCCCTCAATGATGATTCCTATACCACATCTGGCTCACGGCAGACATAGATTCTCATATTCTTCATTTTTAGTTCCTCAAGAACAGTGGTCTCTGCAGCCTCCTTTGAGATAAAAGATAAAGAATTTAAGACAAACAATCTCATTTGATGATGAAAAATTATATATTAATAGTTGTCTGAAAGCCTATTTGTTCAGCGCTGAGGTTTCCTAAGTGCGTTTGAACGCTCCATCACATGAACTGCGCCTGGACAATGCAGCTCCATTGTTATTGCTCAGGGATGATGAGAGAAGACTCAGAGACCCTTTTCTTTACTTTTGTGTGCGTTTTATGAAAGCAAACCACATACACTTACTTATACGAACTTGGACATTGGGATCCTGATCTTAAAAATAAAGCTGATAAAGGATTCTCTGGCCGGAATCTTTCTGTAGTGCTCCCATCCTAAAACAAACCACTAGTCCATACTTTACATTGGTCCTTCGAGCCGGATTAGGATTCCCCCGACACTATGGAGTCAGTAACTGATGGTCAGCAGCAGGAGTCATCGGACCGACCCAAGAGAGACCCTCGTCCACCTGCGCATTTGGCCCTGTACTAAGTCACTTTTCTGCCCTCTCAACAGCCTGTGGTCCAAGCCCCCTGTAGGACAACCAGACCAGGCTCAGTCAACCAGAGCTAGGAGTTTGACAAGTTACCGGTCAGCTGCACATTCACGACGGTCCTCTTAGTTATCTTACGGACTCCATCTGTTTCGAAGTACGTCTGATATACAAGAAGCTGCTTTAGAGGAGGAGATCAAAGGATTGGAGCTAGCTGACCTACAACAGGAAATATAGAAGACGAAAGGAAAGCTGACTTAGAAGCTGCAGCATTGGATGCACAAGCCAGAGAAGGACAGCGGCTACAAGAGGAAGCACATCTGGCTAAAGAGAGAATAGCTAGAGAAATGGGAAGACGCAGGCGCTTGAAGAAACTCGAGAAGGAGGTACACATTGCCAATCTTGAAAAGACCTACCTGACAGGGACGAACAACGATTCCTTGTCTACGTCGTCAGCTCCCGCTACGTTCTCCAAGCTACCTCTGCCATCACAATTGACTCAACAGCCACCTCTGGTGCCATTGGTCCCCATGCAGCATCCACCTGTGCAACAGCCAAATCCAGCTACTTTTTGTACCTTAACTGGGTTCCTGAGGCAGTTTATAACTTTCGAGAAGCGGAATTTGATCGGGAGATTATTCCATTGCGCTGCATTATTGACGTCTGCAGTCAGGTGATGTTCGCTATGTTTAGCGTGGTAATTTAGACAATAGGCTGTTGACAGAGTAACGTTAATGTTCGGTTAAAAAGGTTAAAAATGCTTGTGTAGTTGTGTCGAATTGTATGTACGTGTGGGAGTTATATATGGTACGTTTAAGTTACTCTGTCTTTTGCAGACAGCAAGATGTAGGCTGTTGGCTTCATAATGTTCACAATGGTATTTTATTAGTTGTTGGTTTAACCATGGATGAGGTAATGGCTGTTATGTTATTTTCTTTTCAATGACGTTCCTTGTTTCATTGCTGGATTTATGGAAAACCATCAACCAATATTGCATATCCATAATTATTATAATGGATATAATTAAAGAATACTTACAGTATAACGTAAATTAGAAGTGTAACGCAAAAAAAAAAAGATTTCAACGCCTATTTTGAATTTTACTCGAATACAAATACAAATACTTCCCCCCCCCCTCAACAAATACAGATACAAATATCAGCTGCTTTGCACACCCCTACACTCTATGTACTTCCATCTGCACCTGTCTCATTCGTTCCCGTACTCTCCACGGTAACTACCCAGGCAGGTAGAGCGTCACCGATGGCAAGGTCTTCTGTCACAACTAGTCTCCCGTCTCAGTACCTAGGGGCTCCAGCTACCAGTACAAGCTTCACAATGCCACCACGAGCAGTTACAGTGGCACCGCCACCTCCCACAGTGCAGTATGCTCACCGCAGTATACCAACTGCAAAACCAGTTCAGACGGCACCACCCTGGGGGGGGGGGGGGGGGGGGGGGGGGGGGGTTCAGAATTAATATATAACCTTGTATGAAAATACCATATGAAAAGTAAATGCACGATTAAAAATTGTTTTGCCAGACATAAGGGCACAAATTCAGTGGAAAACGTGACCGTTTCCTTGACCGTGTTGAAAAAACGCTTTTTTTTCACCACCGCGTCATATTACGTCACAATGGGGAGTCGTTTGCCGGGCGCTGCGTTCGCTCAGTGCAGAATAGGCTGGTATTATGTTGAAGCGGTCGTGATTCAGTGTGTTTTCGGTGGTTATTGTATTTCAATTAATAATTATCGTGATAAATGACTGTGAATTATGGCCTGTCAGGACATCGAGTCCACAGGTTTCCGAACAAGAAAAAGGATGGTGCTTTCTTCCGTGTTTGTGTGCGTTTTGTGCAGGGTAAGAGACGGCCTTCGCTTCTGCGTCTGCTTTGAAAAACACGGTAGTGTGTAGCGTTCACTATAGACTGCATGATTATAATCCCGGCGATATGATGAGTTAATGTTACGTTATATGATGACGGCGATATGTGCACACTGTCCCGGCTCCTTCATCGGGTCGCCCGGTCCGCCGTCAGCATGTGGGTCGGCCACCGGTGGGAAACATGACGGTCACGGATCCGTCAGAGATCACTTATTGTACATTTGTTTTACAAAATGTGCCTTGTCTTAATTGAATTCATTAACGTATCCTCCATAAACTTGTAATGTCTTGCAAGTCTGCAGCCGACACTTATTATTATTATAATATAATATAATGTTCATTTTCAATCTGTACTCCGAATTTTAATGTTTGTGTTGGCTGTTTCTACATATAAAAATTTTATACAGTAAGAAAGTTGTGATTGTGATTATTTTTTTATTCATTATCACCAAGTGGGACCATTCAAAACCTTTAAAATGTCCCTCTTTCTCTGGAAGCTGTCTCCTAATGGCTGACATACACGTGCAGGTAAGGGTCTAAATACTAGCTTTGCTATTGCTTGACACATAATTACAATATTGTGATCTGAGCATAGTGTTATACATATCGTCGGCTAACGTGAATACATCTATAAGCTAACACTGTTCTCTCATCGAGACCCGACTCCTGCCCTGTTCTCCTCACACCACAGCTCAATGCGTCTCCTCTGACCGTTGTTTTGTCTAATCCTGACCTGTCTACTCTCTTGGCTTCATATAAGGCTCATAATTATATGGCTGAGGTCTGTCATACGAGTAAACATTTAGGCTACAATTTCCTCAGCGTCCGAACTGTCATTGCGATCCATTGCTTTCCTATTGTTTACTTTGACCGCGCTCCCTCATGATACGTCACTTCCGGTTTGGCGGTTTTCAAATGCGGAAGTAAAATTTTCTCACAAAAACGACTCCAGAAGCCTAAATAGCGTTTTATAAGTATATGTTTATATTTAAATCTAGTTCCTACATTATTGTTCTATACATTGGCTCACTGGGTACTCTAACCTGCAATATGCCCTTTAAGTCAGGAGACGCAGAGGCATTCGACTCCTTCGACCCCTCTCAGTCCAGTCGCTTGTCGGTATGCTACGCACTTTAGAGGGACCTGTTGGATACGAGCTCAGGTGTGGTTCCCATGTTGACCGTCTCTTAAAGGCTATGTTGCAGGTTAGAGTACCCAGTGAGCCAATGTATAGAAAAATAATGTAGGAACTATATTTGAATATGAACATATACTTATAAAACGCTATTTAGGCTTCTGGAGTCGTTTTTGTGAGAAAATTTTACTTCCGCGTTTGAAAACCGCCAAACCGGAAGTGACGTAACATGAGGCAGAGCGGTCAAAGTAAACAATAGGAAAGCAATGGATCGCAATGACAGATCGGACGCTGAGGAAATTGTAGCCTAAATGTTTACTCGTATGACAGACCTCAGCCATATAATTATGAGCCTCATATGAAGCCAAGAGAGTAGACAGGCCAGGATTAGACTGAACAACGGTCAGAGGAGACGCATTGAGCTGTGGTGTGAGGAGAACAGGGCAGGAGTCGGGTCTCGGTGAGAGAACAGTGTTAGCTTATAGATTTATTCACGTTAGCCGACGATATGTATAACACTATGCTCAGATCACAATATTGTACAGATTATTATCATGTATCAAGCAAAAGTAAAGCTATTATTTAGACCCTTACCTGCATGTGTTGTGTATGTCAGCCATTAGGAGACAGTTTCAAGAGGAAGAGGGACTTTATAAAGGCTTTGAGCCCCATTTGGTGACAATGAATACACAAATAATCACAATCACAACTCTTACTGTATAAAAACTTTATATGTAGAAACAGCCAACACAAACATTAAAATTCGGAGTACAGATTGGAAATGAACTTAATATATTATATTTAGGCTATAATAAGTGTCGGCTGCAGACTAATAACACAAACACATAAATGCATTACATTACAAGTTTATGTAGGATATGTTAATTAAATTAAGACAAGGCACATTAAGACAGGTAGGCTATGTAGCCTATGCATTTTGTAAAACAGAAGTACAATAAGTGATCTCTGACTCTGACGGATCCGTGACCGTCATGTTTCCCGCCCGCGGCCGAAACACAATCTGACGGCGGACCGGGCGACCCGATGAAGGAGCCGGGACAGTGTGCACATATCGCCGTCATCATATAACTCCATGTCGCCGAGATTAAATAAACACAAGATTTTGACGCGTATCCGAGAGTGGAGCGGAGTGTGAGCGCGCACTGCATGGCACGGACACGCGGGCGCGAACACTTATCAACAGTGAAACAATTTAAAATACTCTATCATTTCTGGTCATACAGAAAATAATAATACATTATTCGCAACTACTTTTATTTGTGTAAACTCGCAATAACAAGAAAGCTTTGTGCTTTTGTCAAATAAAATAAAACAATCAGGCGCGCTTTCATGATCTCCGTGAACTGGAGCGCGAGAACTGAAACTAAATATGTATGCTAAAGCTTGAAATGTCCACTTCAAAACGAACAAATTCGAATCGAAAGCTAATACATTCTGATTAGCTATGTAATGCGTATGAAAGGTGCATTTCTCTCTAAAAGCGCACCCGCTTAACAGCGGAGATGGAGATATGTTTTTAACCGACACTGATTTAGAAAACAATAGTTTATTAATAAACAATTAAAATGCCTCGTTATTTTTTCAGACACATTTATTATCATTAGCCTATAAATCACCTTTCTGTAGGCTGTGGTTCCAGAGACATAGGCTATGGCTCTTCTCATTCAGCACTGCGGGATTAATATCATTTCCAGGTTCTAATTTTGTCTCAGAAAAATAAATCAACAACAACAAAATCCATATTAATTTGTGAATATTTTAAATGTTTAATTAAGGGGCAACAAGTAGCCTAATAAACAAAAATTCGTCAATATAAATTTTTTTGCGCAGCATTTGGTGTAGCCTAGCCTACAGTTCAAATTAAAATTTTGCCTTTTAAAAATACAACAACCGTTTTTGTTTTGTAATTACGGGTTAAAAATATTTTTGTTCTCTCTGTTTTGTAATTTAGTAAACTTTATAGATTTCAACCATATTATTCCTTCTTGAGTCTTTTTAACAAGAATTTAGATTTGAATTGAATAGTGATTGTGAATAGAGAATAGTGACCTATGATGAGGGAACAACCAGTGATACCCTTGGTAGTACCATCAAATGATGCCTATAGCGATGTCATCAGGATACAGCGGTAGGCAGTGGCCCACCTTACCGGGTGACCACATCGTGGTTCACCAGAATTTATAGTTTACCCACCTCTTTTTTTTACCACTACACCTCTGACCACGACGATGATTAATTGAAATACAATAACCACCGAAAACACACTGAATCACGACCGCTCCAACTGAATACCTACTCTGCACTGAGCGAACGCACAACGCAGAGCCCGGCGGCAAACGACTACCTCATGTGACGCAATATGACGCGATGGTGAAAAAAATCGTTTTTTCAACACGGTCAAGGAAACGGTCACGTTTTCTACTAAATTTGTGCCCTTATGTCTTGCAAAACGATTTTAAATCCTGCATTTACTTTTCATATGGTATTTTCATACAAGGTTATATATTAATTTTGAAGAAAAAAAAAACCTGCAAGATGGCCTTTAAGCAAAATGTCTCCTTCCTACAGAGATGGATTTGTGGAATATTGTCTCGTTCGCGCCATCCTGCAGCCAGGTTCAGAGCTCACCTTCTCCCTACCCGACCTCACTGCGTGGCTCCAGATGAAGGCTCAAGCCAAACATCTCGCCAGTCGGGCTACTCTTCTCTACAACTCTACAGGGTCTACCCTTCCAAAGAGAGATCAACGTAGTTCAAAGCCCAAAGATAAAACAGCATCAGTCTTCCTCTGCTCTGGGGAGACAGCCGAAAGTACAGCTTAGATTGGGCCCAAAAAATCAAGCCCGACCCTACCCGAGCCCGTGCACGTTGTGTCCGAGCCCGTCCCGGCCCGACACATTAACTGTAATTATGAGCCCGAGTCCGATTTAAACCCGACCATTTGTTTAATATGTGGGCCGTTATAACTGACGTTCTCAACTACAATTCTGAGTTGTTTGAACTAACGTTACAGAAATCTGTTTAGAATTATCTTAATGAATAATACAACAAGGACAAAGCATGTAAACTGCTTTGTTTCTTTATTCAGAATGGAATGGATCGCAAGTGGATCCGAATGAAGAAACGTAAAAAAAAACGTGAACGTGAACAATGATGAACACAGAAAATGAACAAGAATGAACTTTGGACCTACTACTCTAATATAATTCTACAAGGTTTTAGAATATAGAATATTTTTTAAGCAAAATTGCGTCCACAGTTGCTGGTTTCAGAGCGGTCCTCCTCTGCTCTCTCTCGTTCGGCGCTGCTGTCATAGGCGAGCAGCGCATACACAATGCACTCGACAAAGCCAACACATATGTTGTCACTGCCCACGACTTGTTTAAATTTACATTTACATTTAGTAATTTAGCAGACGCTTTTATCCAAAGCGACTTACAACTGAGGACTACAGCAAGCGAGTCATCGTGAAGAGGCAAAAATAACGCAAGAAGTGCTCAAAATACAAAGTTCAGGCATTGCTCAGAGTAGCATAAGCCAAACAAGGGAGGATTAAAGGAAAAGTTGTTTTATTTTATTTTATTTTTTTTATGTCAAGTGCTCACGGAAGAGATGAGTTTTCAGTTGTCTTTTGAATGTAGTTAGGGAATCTGCATTCCAGACGAGGGTAGGGAGATCATTCCACCAGCAAGGAACCGTGAATGAGAATGTTCTGGAGAGTGATTTTGTAGCTCTCTGTGATGGTACCACGAGCCGTCGCTCATTGACCGATCGCAGGCTTCTGGTAGGGATGTAGACTCGTAGGAGCGAGTGAAAGTAGGAGGGAGCTGAGCCTGTGGTCAATCTGTAAGCAAGCGTCAATGCCTTGAACTTGATGCGAGCAGCGAGTGGTAGCCAGTGCAGAGAGATGAACAGAGGAGTGACGTGGGCCCTTTTGGGCTCGTTGAAGACAAGACGGGCTGCAGCATTCTGGATCATTTGTAGAGGTTTAGTTGCACATGATGGAAGACCAGCCAGAAGAGCATTGCAGTAATCAAGCCTAGAGATAACCAAGGCCTGGGCGAGAAGTTGTGTTGCATGCTCAGTTAGGAAAGGCCTGATCTTCCTGATGTTGTGCAGTGCAAACCTGCATGATCGAGCTGTCTTTGTGATGTGGTCTGTGGTCAGAAGAGGAGCGGTCCAAGAACTGAACCCAGAGGAACCACTGTAGTCAGTTGATGTGCTTTGGATACCTCACCTCTCCATGCGATCCTGAAGGACCTACCTGTGAGATAGGACTCAAACCAGTGGAGAGGAGTTCCTGTGATGCCCAGTGATGAGAGGGTGGACAGAAGAATCTGATGATTTACAGTGTCGAATGCAGCAGACAGATCCAGGAGAATGAGAACTAATGATTTGGAGGCAGCTTTTGCGATCCGTAGGGCTTCTGTGACTGACAGCAATGCAGTTCCGGTTGAATGCCCTTTCTTGGTCAGAGTGAGGAAAGATGATACTTGGTTGAAGAGGAGAGAGTTGAAAGTCTTGAAAAGTGTTTGTGTGTTAGCGGTGCTGTTGATGTTGTTGTGGAAATAAGAAGATTTTGTGGTAGTAGTAGTCCTTTATTGTCATTGTAACCTGTACAATGAAATTTTAAAAGTGCCAAACAGTTAGTGCATCAGTAAATCAATATCAATAAATATCAATAAATAATAATAATAAAAAAAATCTCCTTATTAGAGATACACACACATGCCACCATTCATTTTGTCATAATTATAGTTATTGCACAATCTAACTCGGCCTATATAGTATTGTTTTATGAATGTTTTTTTATGGCATTAAGGGTGGTTATTGCTGTCGGATAACAACTGTTTTTAAGTCTGTTTGTTCTTGATTTGATTGTCCTGTATCGTCTGCCTGATGGCAACAGTTCAAACAAGGAGTGGCCGGGATGGAAAGTGTCTCTGATAATGCTCTGAGCTTTTTTGGCACAGCGAGCACTGTGAAGGTCAACCATTGTAGGGAGAGGGCAAACAACTATCTTCTCTGCCGTATTAATGACCCGTTGGAAAGCCTTTTTCTGGACTACAGTGCAGCTGCTAAACCACACACATAGGCAGTATGTTAAGATAGATTCTATGCAGCACCTGTAAAAGGATAACAGCAGTCTCTGAGTGATGTCGTTTCTCCTGAGGACCCTCAGGAAGTGTAGACGTTGTTGGGCCTTTTTTAGCACCTTCACACTATTTATGCTCCATGTCAGACCCTCCTCAATGTACACACCCAGAAAACGGAAGTCCGACACCTGCTCCACTCGATCCCCGCTGATGATGAGTGGTGCAATGTCAGTCTTTTCCCTCCTGTAATCAATCACCAGCCCCTTGGTCTTTACAGTATTAAGGAGAAGGTTATTCTCCCTACACCACACCGACAGATGTTTTACCTCCTCTCTGTAAGCTGACTCGTCTGCTCCAGTGATGAGCCCCACAACTGTAGTGTTGTCCGCAAACTTCACTATGATGATGTTGTGGTGGGTGGAGGTACAGTCGTGCGTGTAGAGAGTGTACAGCAGGGGGCTCAATACACAGCCCTGTGGGGATCTGATAGGTAGTTGCTCGTCAACACAACAAGATATGCTGTCAATGATGACAGCTGATCAACTGATTTAGGGCCAGTACAATGTTCAAAAGTTACTTTTTAAAGAAGCACCTTAATCCTTAAAATATTTTTGGTCTGTTGGCATAGGGGTGGAACGGTACATGTATTCGTATTGAACCGAAACGGTTCGGTGCATGAATTTACACGGATAATACATGGTATCAAAAATAAATAAAACTCGCGTGCAAATTAATGAATGTAATGCTGCGGAACTACTGCTAGATACGCGGGTTATTTGTGGAAACCTAATCTGTAGCCCCGCCTTAAGCTAGGTTTGTTTATATACTTTCGCCTCCGCAGCGTGAGCCTCCGATGACGGCGCTCGCGCCTCCCCAAATGGACGAGGCATTTACTTCGCGCTACTTTTCTTTGAAACGACAGGATGCGACTCGGTGTTCTCTAAACCACCAGGAATCGGCGGCGAGAAGTAGTAAGGTACATTCGTGAATGTTTATTTAAGTACAACACTTTAGTAGACCAAAACCACACTACAAAAGAGTTGTGTAAAGCAGTAGCTAAACCAGATTATTCCGTGACATTAGAGAGAAAAAATGGATATGAGAACGTAACCTACAACTAAATTAACGTTACATATTTTCTAAACATTTTTATTTAGTTTTGTGAACCTTTTTATAAAACATGGCCATTTATTTTTATTTAAAGGGCTTATGTCTTCTATTGTAGGCTCATTTTGTTAATGTAAGCAACTCATTTAGACGCAAGGTTAGGATTAGGCAATCAGCACATAAATAATGCTGTATTTTCAGTTTTATGGCTGATTGTCTTATTTTGTTTACAAGTTAATGTTAACTAACCTAATGTTAACAAGATAATGTGGGGTACTTATTGTTTACTGTTCACATATTACTTTACACACTTCAGGCTGTTGCAGCTGCTCATGGGACTGTATGACACTAGGTGGTACAGACTGAGACATGCACAATAAAATAAAAATGCCTTCTGCATTTTTGTTTTGCTTTTCCCTCCATTGTACCGAATTCATACCGAACCGTGACTTCTGTGTACCATTCCACCAGTTGGCATCATTGGACTTTAAGTCTTGTCTTGTGGTCTTATGGCCTATGTGAAAGCATTTTGTAGCAGGAGAATGAGCAAAAAGCAAGAACTAGCTACCTCTATTGCACTTTGTTACTATTATTAGAATCCTTGTTAAAGCGAGTTTCAAGGTTTACATAACATTACTTTATAGTAGATATGGCCACCCCACACTAGCTTTGTGTCCCATCTTGGCCACCCCAGTACAAATGTCCTGGATACGCCACTGGTACGTAGCATGAAAATCAACAGAAAAGGAAGAGAGCATAGATTGATACATACTAAGGTCAGTTGTGTCTTTTGATTTGTGCCATTTCCTCTCTGTTGCCCTGAGTTTGGTCCGGTGTTCACGAAGAACCTCAGATAACCAGGGGCCTGGAGGAGATAGGGCAGATATTGTCCAAAGAAGAAGTTAAAGTGGAGCATAAAGTATCTGTTGCGGTATTAACATCCAGAGATGAGAATTGTGAGGGTGAGGGGAGAGAAGATGACACAGTAGAGGAAAGATGGGAGGGAGAGAGTGAGCGCAGGTTTCGTCTGAAAGTAACTGGTAGGGGGGTTGGTGGAGCATGGGTAGAGAGTTGTAGATTGAAAGTAATGAGGAAATGATCAGAAACATGGAGAGGTTTCACCAAAATGTTGTCCGTGATGCAGTTGCGTGTGTATACCAGGTCCAGTTGGTTGCCTGATTTGTGAGTACCTATGGTGATGAGCCGTTTGAGATCGAATGAGGCTAGGAGAGAGATGAAGTCTGTTGCATTCGGCTTCTCTAGATAAATGTTGAAATCACCAAAGACTACAAGTGGGGTGCCATCCTCAGGGAAGGAAGACAGCAGCACATCCAGCTCTTCTACAAAGCTTCCCAGTTGACCTGGGGGGCGATATATGACTACAATATGGATCTTAATGGGAGTTGTAAGTGTAATAGCATGATATTCAAACAAGTAGTTATTGCATAGAGAGGAGAGGGTTGAGTATTTCAAATTGTTAGAAATGAGATGACCTGTGCCCCCACCCCTCCCAGACTGGCGAGGAGTGTGAGAGAAAGAGAAGTTGTTAGAGAGAGCAGCAGGGGTTGCTGAGTCTTCTGGACGAATCCAGATCTCAGTCAAGCCTAAAATATTAAGAGTAGAATGAGATGCAAAGGCTGGAATGAAGTCAGCTTTGTTGACTGCTGACTGACAATTCCATAGACCCACAGAAAGAGAGAGAGAGGTGTGTGTGAGGATGAGAGAATGGGACGCAGATTAGCAGTATTGCGCTGCCTTCTGTGCGTGATGGGAGATCGGCGTCGAGAGACAACAGGAATGTATTGAAAGCACATATTTAGTAAGAGAAATACTATACCAGTGTGAAAGGAAGAGGGAGAAGAGGGTATACTTAAGTGCCTTTTAGGTGTCCTTGCTCGGTGGGGTCGTGCAGGTAGAGTCGATGGTCTTTACCCGAGTCGGTCTTCACACGAGGCACAGTGCACACACTACAGAAATATAGTGCTTTCAAACGCCTGAGTGAGGACAGCTGTCTCTCCAAGTAATTAACACAGGCAAAGCAAATAATCAGAAAATGGGAGAAATCGAAACTGCCTGTTGGACAGCTACCCTTAAGTGCTATAAAATTTTAACTGCAATACTTTTCAGACGCAGCTGTTATTTAAAGTAGTAACGCGTCTAATTAAAATACAGTTTTGTTTGAAGGTAAAAATGTACAAATAACCACAGAATCGAAAATAGCCCTACTTTCTGGAAAATAATACACTGAACAACAAGAGAACTGAATATTAAGAAAAAAAACACTTGCACGCTCTTGTCCTTTCCGCAGACTGACGCGGAAGTTTGTCCTCCATGGTTTGTCCTAAATGGTTCCATACCTCCGACTTTCCACCAAACTTGCTCAAAGTTAATTCTCCTGTTTTCATTTATTTTTATTTACATCTTCAAGCTTGCACTTGAGCTACACAATACAGCACAGCAGTCCCGGTGTGATGTGTCACGGGGTGACAAATAATCCCCGGAACTGATTTCACAAGAGAAGTGTTCCCGCCGGGGCACTTTCAGTGTAACACTGTCCCCGGGCCGGTGTGTGTGTCTGTTGTCATGACAACTAAACGGCAGATTGGCAACAGGTGTGGGGACTTCACTCTGAGTGCCTGATTGAAGCCACGCCAGCATTTTGAGAGAATAAAACACAAGTGGAAGAGAAGGCTGGGTGTTGTTTTTCTCCTCCGTTGATCGGGAGTGTTCTCTCTCCGTGTGGGCTGGTTGTTTTCTTTGTCTTCCCCCGTCGATCTGGTGTGGTTCTCTCCCATTGGGAGACGTTTGTAGAGTGTTGCAGCTGAAGGATCATCGTGAAAGAAGAGGAGTGTCGCTTGTGGGATCCGAGGGCGGTTTTGAAGAGTGGAATTCGTTCGCCTGGATTGGAAAAGAGTGAGATGAGTGATTGACAAATTGAATCTCATAAACGCATGTTTTCTACACTAAATTGGATACTGATTTGGAGTGCTTGGATCACGTTGTATACATCGCACTGAGTGAAATATACTGATTCCTTGTCGATCTCTAGCCTCTCCCTTGACCATTTGAAAACAGCGAAGTGAAGCCCGCTTGTAGTGGTGAGGAAATTAGTCACCACATCTGTCCCAACTCTGACTATCATCGGCTCTTCAGATCGAGACCTCTGGGTGAGTGTTGGCCTTATTTTGCACTTTGAAGAGTGGATTTGTAGTGCTGGAATTGACGTTTCCCATCACGTTGCATGTTTGGAGTTGGACTGTCGTGTGTGTGTGGAAGATTTATATTTTATCGCCGTGCACTCCCCATGTGTCATGCTGGTCTACCGTTCATCATAAGAGCCTAGTGAGATCGATTGTAGTCACCTGTTGGATGTCAGAAGGAAAAGCCCCCCGTGTGCACACCACGCATGAGAACTGTTTGCCCCTGCTTGAAGTTGTATGCTGTCTGTTCCAGTGAAAGCCCCGCTCAGCTTGTGACTCTGCCCCCGGCAGCACACGTGAGAACTGTTTACCTCTGCTTGAAGTTTTATGCTGTCTGTCCCAGTGGAAGCCCTGCTCCGCTTGTGACCCTGTCTCCTGTCACCCATGTGAGAGCTGTTCACCTCTATTTGAAGTGTTGATTTCGTCTGTTCCAGTGAAAGCCCTGCTCCGCTTGTGACTCTGTCTCCTGCCACCCATGTGAGAGCTGTTCACCTCTATTTGAAGTGTTGATTCCGGCTGTTCCAGTGAAAGCCCCGCTCAGCTTGTGACTCTGCCCCCGGCAGCACACGTGAGAACTGTTTACCTCTGCTTGAAGTTTTATGCTGTCTGTCCCAGTGGAAGCCCTGCTCCGCTTGTGACCCTGTCTCCTGTCACCCATGTGAGAGCTGTTCACCTCTATTTGAAGTGTTGATTCCGTCTGTTCCAGTGAAAGCCCTGCTCCGCTTGTGACTCTGTCTCCTGCCACCCATGTGAGAGCTGTTCACCTCTATTTGAAGTGTTGATTCCGTCTGTTCCAGTGAAAGCCCTGCTCCGCTTGTGACTCTGTCTCCTGCCACCCATGTGAGAGCTGTTCACCTCTATTTGAAGTGTTGATTCCGGCTGTTCCAGTGAAGGCCCGCTCAGCTTGTGACTTAAGTCTGTTGTAGCCCTGAAACCCATCTGTTCGTCACTCACCACTGTGAGTCTGGCACCAGCGCCAGAAGGAAGTGAGCCCCGACCGTCTACTCACCTGGGATACCCACCTGTTCGTCACTCACCGCTGTGAGTCTGGCACCAGCGCCAGCAGGAAGTGAGCCCCGACCGTCTACTCACCTGGGATACCCACCTGTTCGTCACTCACCACTGTGAGTCTGGCACCAGCGCCAGAAGGAAGTGAGCCCCGACCGTCTACTCACCTGGGATACCCACCTGTTCGTCACTCACCACTGTGAGTCTGGCACCAGCGCCAGCAGGAAGTGAGCCCCGACCGTCTACTCACCTGGGATACCCACCTGTTCGTCACTCACCACTGTGAGTCTGGCACCAGCGCCAGAAGGAAGTGAGCCCCGACCGTCTACTCACCTGGGATACCCACCTGTTCGTCACTCACCACTGTGAGTCTGGCACCAGCGCCAGAAGGAAGTGAGCTCCGACCGTCTACTCACCTGGGATACTCACCTGTTCGTCACTTACCGTTGTGAGTCTGGCACCAGCGCCAGAAGGAAGCGAGCCCTGTCCTACCTACTCACCTGTGATACCTACCTGTCCATAGACTTACCACGGTGTTGCCTCGGATTCCTGGGAAAGGAAAGAAGAAGATTTTAGATTAGGATTTTCAAATTGCTTTTAAACATTAAATAAAGTTGTTATTCTTTTATTCTTGTCTCCGGCCTCCTCCTTTGACACGCTCCTCAGGGTGATCCTGGTCTAGGGGTGGGTGCAGTCTGGCTTGGCCCACCTCGACCTGTGACATGATGCGTGCGAGTGAAGGAGTCCACGAGCCGTGGTCCACTATCCCGAGGATAGTGGCGGGAAATATCGGCCCGACCCGGGCAGAGAATCTAAGCTCTACCGACAAGGAGACCTTTCATTCAAAGTCCCAAGCTTTCAAACTCAGTCCTTATTGTCCGTTCTGCAACAATAAGGAGCACTACCTTAATTCATGCCCCAACTTCAAGAAACTGTCTACTGCTGATATTAAGAACTGGATCCAGGAAGGCGACAGATGCTGGAAATGCGGCCGCGGCCACAAAGCTACAGCCTGCACGCTTAATTGCCCATGTAAGATTTGCAAAGACAAAGACCTTACAGTCCTTCATGACGCCATCCAAGAGTCATCCCAGAAAGTGCTGATGGTCAGTAATCCGAAGCCATCAGAAGCCCTCAGAGAGTGTTGCTGAAGGTTGTCAAAGTGCTTCTGCATCATGGAGATCAGATTCTTGAGACATTTGCAGTGCTCGATGATGGTTCGGAGAGAACGATTATCCTCCCACAAGCTGTAGAGCAACTACAACTCTCTCAGCATCCAGAGACGCTTCATCTGAGGACAGTCCAGCAAGAGGTGAAGGAACTGAAAGGTTCCTCAGTTAGTGTTCATGTATCCCCCATCTTCAAGCCAAACAAGAAGTTTTGGATTCAACATGCATTCACTGCAAGCGGTCTGAGTTTATCTGAGCACATGTACCCAGTAGCAGCTCTCCAGAAGCGCTATGAGCATCTCAAAGGACCTCCTTTGACGCCTATCCACAGAGCCCAACCTCTGCTCCTCATCGGCTCTGATATGCCTCAGCTTCTCACTCCTACACAGCCAGTCAGAGCAGGCCCATCTGGCGGTCTTATAGGCATCTGTACAAGGCTAGGCTGGTCCTTGCAAGGTCCTTCTGACATAATGCCAGCCTCTTCTCACCAGTCTTCCTGTCTGCACATCACCACCGAGTCTTCATATAATTAACTCCTCAGGAATGTGGAACGTCTTTGGCACATTGACACAGTTCCCTATGTCAGTGAGAAGACCTGGGCAGTGGGCGTTGTCTATCGACGCGAATAGGTCGACTTTCGCCCTGCCAAAACGGCGCCACAATAACTGGACTGGCTGTGGGTGCAGGGACCATTCCCCCAAGGGAACGTTGTCCCTGGACAGTTTGTCCTGTCACATGCGCGGCTCTGAGCGAGTGCAAAGGGTGCTGAGCCCAAACGAGCAGGCATGCCGCCAGATTGCAGAGGGTCCTGGATCTGACACCGCCCTGGCGGTTCACGTATGTTACCACAGACATGTTGTCCGTGCGAACCAGTACGTGGTGGCCCCTCAGAAATGGGAGGAAGTATTTCAAGGTGTTCTCGACCGCTATCATCTCCAGACAGTTTATATGGAGGTGCTTCTCCGTGTCTGACCAGAGGCCAAAGACCGGTCTGTCCTCGAAAATACCGCCCCAACCTAGGTTAAAGGCGTCCGTCGAGCTTTTCGGTACGAGACAGCTCCAATTGTCACTCCCCGCTGATACCAGTCGGTCACTATCCAGGGCTGCAGAGCTGAAACGCAGCTCTGAGTCCCTCTGATTCGCGAACCGCCGGAGGCCCAGGCTCAGTGATGTACACAAGCGTTCAGCCAGCGGTGCAGATGGCGCAATAGACCTAGCCGGAGCACTGCTGCGGCTGAAGCCATAAAGCCCAGCATTCTCTGAAACGTTTTCAGGGGAAAAACACTGCCTTTCTGGAAAGACGTGGCCAGACGCTGAACACGGTGTTGACAAGCGGGCCGTCGTCGCCACCGAGTCGAGCTCTATTCCAAGAAAAGAGGTTGACTAACAGGGCAGCAGTGAGCTCTTGGTCCAGTTGACCGTGAGACCCAAGCTTTCCAGATGACTGAGTAGCACAGTTCTGTGAGACACGAGTTCCGCCTCTGATTGTGCTAAAATCAGCCAGTCATCCAAATAGTTTAGGATTCACATTCCCTGACGCCTCAGGGGAGCGAGAGCCGCGTCCATGCACTTCGTAAATGTACTAATTTAAACAACGCTAATGACAGGCCGAACAGTAGGACGGTGTACTGATATACCTGACAGTATATAGTACAATACCTGACAAACAAATTTGTTTTTATAAATCACAACTTATGCGTCGGAAGTGGCGTACGCCTCTTTCGTGGCCTGTTTTGTGCGTACGCAACGGTTATAAATGAGGCCCCAGATGCTTATACCAGTGGCTGCCAAGGGCGTGGTGAGCTCGCACCAAGGGCATGACAGAGTAGGCTACCGTCACCGAGTTCCCTACGTCACAGAGTACCCCTACTTCAGAAAATTCTGTTTAAGCTGAAGAGGGCAGCTTTCAGACGTTTTTACACCATATATTTGAAAATTAAAACACTTTATACTCAAATGTTAAAAAATGTACTCGAATCAAAGAACAGCATTTATGAAGCTCCATTCTTACAGATCATTAACTAAAAAAGTTGTTTTAGTGTTTAGTTACCCTTTAAAAGGAGATTGTTGCAATTAAAATAATTTATAAATGCATATAGGTCATACAGATATAGCAATTTGAAAGAAGTTTGTCAATTGTTTAGAACTCATTTTTGGCAGGTTATTGTCAGTGTTAAAATAATTAATATTCAGGTTTACTATAAGGCAAGGTTATTACATGGGCCTGTAAACTAAAAACTTGATTTATTGACATACTATTTATGGTGTAGCCATTTAGATTGCAAATGTGTATTTGTTAGTTTATACGTTTGTTATGGACATTTATATACAATTTGCAGTCACAGCATGTCCAGCCTAATGTTTATTTGTTTGTTTGCTTTATTCAGCTCTTACGGTGCTTTATTTTAAATTCTTTAACATCAGTTCCTGAGAGTCAATTGCATCTGTTCAGCCGGGAATGCTACACTGAAAGAAAACTGAAAAAAAAGAGGAAAAAATTACCTGTCACTAAACTACATATTCTGGCCACAAGATGTCACCTGTGGGACAAGTTCAACTTACCTTCGCCTATAAAGAAACCAAAAGCACAATATTCAATGGTTGACGGCAACAAAGGCTACCTGCAATTCTTGGACACGCAACCTGTGAAAAATTAGGGATGATGAGAAGAATAAATTAAATAAAGACTAAAGATGTCAAGATGTTTTTTTGACAACCTGTTTTCTAGCCTTGGTTGCTTTCCAATTGAGCATCACATCAAAACGGACCCAGTGATTCCTCCACCAAGAAAGGTTCCTGTTGGACAAAATAGTTGAAGATGGAAAGCATATGGGTGTAGGAGTAAAGCAAACAGAACCAACAGACTGGGTGAACAGCATGGTAACAGTGGTGAAACAACAAGATACGTGGATCCAGAAAACTGAATAAAGCAATAAAGCGTGAACATTACCCTCTAATGACAGTGGAAGAAGTGGTCTCCAGCATGCCAAATACAAAGATATTCTCAGTCCTGGACGCTAATCAAGGATTCTGGCAAATAAAACTGGATAATTCTCATTCTTCACTTAATGTATATAACAATTGCACAAGGAAATTTGAGTGAGTGTGTGGTTATTTGGACCTGAAAACATTACAAAACCAAAGTTATTCTAATTACAGAGAGAAGGTTGACTCACGCGCAAACAGACGCGCCTATTGACACAAATATCTTTATATGTTTTTTTAGTTCTCTCTATCTCTTTATCACTCGTGTCAGGTAGCCTACCCACGCGCCCATCCCGTGTTTTGACGGCTGTTCCTCACACTGATAGATGGATAGAGTGTGCAATTTAATACAAATAATAATCAGATTATAAAATAATAATGAGTTAGGCCTAAACTAAATAAGATAATACCAGCATGTGTTTGTCAGTCTCTCATTGATGGAATTTGTTAGTTGTTAAAAAGGTATTAGAATTTGCATTTCAGTTAATTTAAATGGCTTAATTAGTTAAAAAATCCACACTTTTGTAGTATTAGGCCACGACAGCACCGCAAAAGTTGTGTTCCAACACCTCATTCTGGTTAAATTTTGTAAATGCAGGTTAAATCTGCTAATAGCATTGTATTGTTGGGACCCCAGTATGGGGGAGAGTTGTGACACCATCAATTCCACCAATCAGGGATAAGCTAGGAGTCCTATGCTCGTTTAAGTGTTTCTTTACCCAATTTATACCTGATCCCATTTGAAAAGCTGAAGACTGGAAATAGGTGCATGCAGATTTTACGAAGAAATTTTTTTTTTGAGATAATATAACTTTTTTCACCAAAACTTATTTAAATTTTTGCGGTTAAAATCATTTACCATATATTAGATTAAATAGTGTTTTCTTTTCCTTTTAAACTAATTTCAAACCATTATGCTTATATGGCTACCCTGGCTGACACACAACCTTCTCCTTACATTATGAGATCTCAGACAATGAAATAGTATATTGAGCCATTTGGCAACTAAAGTAAGTAATAAGTACACTGTTGGTGGGATTGTAACAAAGGCACGCCATGTATTTAACATTAACTCATAAGGGCTGTGATATTCTTACAGAGGTTTGAAATGGTTTTTGTTGTAAACAAATGTGGGTGCCTTGTATAAGTTTGAGCATTCTTGCTCAACAATTCAGTTACAGATGCTAAAGCAAATAGTGTTACAACCATTCCCAGTCTCCCCCTATATCCCCAAAGGGATATTTGTCTCAAATCTGTTCTTGAGTCAAGCTCTTGAATACATGCGAGTACTAAGTTTATATTCAAACATATTAAGCAATCATTTTGACAGACTGAGCAAAGGTGAGGCAATTCATGAGAAATAATAACGCCTGTAACTGTTTACCACACACCCTCATAATTCTGTGTGTATAGACTAGCGTCATGATTTACACAATCCCAAAGCTTGGCAGTTAGTAGTTTGGTAAGATTTTTTTCTTTCTCCATTAAGACACACAGGTCTGTCAGGTTAATGATAAAGGGAACAAGAGAAAGGTATAAAATTTTTATTATATCCTGTCGGTTACTGGAACTTCAAAACAGTTTTTTAAGTGCCGCCCTCAACTTTCTCTGATAATAGGGTTACTGGTGGAACCATCGACAGTCTTTGCAGTTCTGGCAAATTAGAGAAACTTAAATTCCATAGAATTCAACATATTTTTTAAACAAATTCTCCCAAAACTAGTAGCGGCCTTTGCTATGTTTCACCCGTTTCACTTGAAACGTGTCAATAAACGATAAGTTAATAGGTTTTCACACCTCACCAGAAGTAATTTTCACATCCAACAGCTGCCTGTTGGTCAACGTGGCGAATTCGCATGAGCAACTGAACCCGATGGGATATCTGTGTGTAGAAATCTTTCACCCACATTCCCTAGATAATAAATAACTCTGGACCCCCTTACATCCAGGCCACTTCCCCTGTTTCCATCTGGTCAACACTACAGATCACTGAGCACCAGAACAGCCAGGCACAATCATTTTTTTTTCCTCAAGCCATCTTCCTCATAAACAGTTAAATGACCCATACACTATAGGCCTACTCATATGTATGTAACATAGGCTACATCTTATTTTCATTCCCTTGAAGGGCGTTGCCAGAACCTTTTTCAAGGGTGGCCATGAGACCCAGTGATTTTATTGGGGTGGCAAAAAAAAAATCCTTCTTCAAATCAAGAGATAATCACTTCTGGCTTCATAGGAAGTGGAGCATGTCACTGTCTTTTTCAGGAACTCTCACATGGTAGTACATAGCTTCAACGTCTGCCATCATGGCATGGTCCATAGAGACGTACACTTCTATGCACTTGTCACTCTTTTTGGACTTTATCTTGACGGGTATGGCAAGAACACAGTTGTCTCCGGCCCCGGTGCAGGCACGTGTCTCACTTATATTCCGTTTTTTCAACTTTTACCATTTCCTTCTCAGGAATCTTGTCTTGTGTGGTTAAGTGTAAGATGCTAGTTTTCAGGAAACACAGGACGAGATCTAATACATCTTTTAAGTGCAAGCACGTACCGGGAGAATGTACTTGACCTTGGCAGTGTATTTGTCACAGTGGAGTTTTCGGGTGGGCATCCTCCCTTGATGGGTGATCCGAGGGACACATCGTCAGTAGTACACCTCAGACTTCATTGGATGTTTCGGACATTATAACTAGACATCCTCGGTTGAGGAAGGCCCTACGGGGGTGATCAAGTCCCTGCAGTGCATCCCCCCAATCGCCCAGCAAGAGTCTTGTCTCTTTATCCACAGCCACTGGCTGCTTCTCTCAGCTGCCTCTGACATTGCTTTGATGGCCTGGCGCAGGCTCTGGCCTCTGATGGTAGACACTGCCACAAACCCCCTGCACCCCACCTCCACTGGACGGACTTCAGTTTTCCATCCGCGATCTTGTGCATCAGCAGGAAGCTCAGCATAGCGTAATTGGATGGAGATTGCTAGGTGTTGGAAGAACATCATATGTAGCCTTGATGATGAAGCTGATTCGCTTCGCTTCCATGCTCCACTAGGATGTTTTTTTGACCACAGCTGACATGTGCTTTTTCTGTTACAGACTTTGCTTAAGTGTCCTTTCACTAAGCATTCAAATTAAAATACATTCTTAGAAAGTCTAATTTGTCTTTATATGGCTTAGCACCAAACTGATAACATTTATCTAAGGTATGGCCTTTCTCAATGCACAAGGTTTAGTGAAAGCACTGGTAACTGGTGTTCTGGTGTTTCCACAACAAGCAACTTCGCAAGCGAGGTCTTCCATTAACATTCAGTAAAGTTCGCAATTGTAATAACTCCTCTTAATTTAAACAACAGAGAAAGCTTTTGACTACATGTACGGGACATGTGAATGTCTTTTAGTTATTCCACAAGTTTTGACGCGTATCTCCTTATCTTTTATTCACAACTCGAAGTCCATAGTTCCTTTAACACTCGTCCAAGTAAAGAAGTAAAGCTCGTAAAGCTGCTTCGCCAAGCGCGCATGTGCAGCTTTGCCATGTCCACTTATTATAGGCATCTTTGGGCTTGTTATTTTTAAATATTAATAGGCGAAGTGACAACTTATTCAGATTGGAGTGTGTACACATGGCCTTTGTGCCAGTGTCATAGTTCTTTGAGAAAAGTCATCTGTTAATGGACATGTAAATGTATTTTAGGGTAGGCTACGGCATAAAAAGCTTTAAGTTTTTAGTTGAAAACGGTGTCTTGCAAACGTACCCTTAGAGGCTATTTACACAGCACCGTTTTCAACTAAAAATATACTTTTTATGCGTTTTTGGTCGTTCAATTACACGTGGTTATTTTGTGCCCTTCGTTTACACGCAAACAGAGAATTTGCCTCTGAAAACGACTAAAAACTCCGGCCAGAGTGGAGATTTTGGAAACTTTGTTAGCACGTTTGCATGTAAACTGAGAAAATCTGAGTTTTAGGTAGCCGACGTCACAATATGTGACAGTTTCGGGATTCTGATTGGCTAACGTGGGCTTGAGCTTCTCGTTACACTGCCACCTACAGGTTTGGCATGCTCTTGACGGCATATTCATGGGTTCGTGTAAACAATGAAAAATTATGTTTTATTAACAAAGTTCGCGAGGAGCACGTTCAAATAATTGATCCAATTATCACATCATTCCAACCAACCAGCTTTTCAACAATCCAAAACGTTTTAAGCATATCGTTGTCGTGTAAACGTACCCTCAGTTACCCTAAGTTTTTTTAGTCCATAGTTAATTTATCATGCGCTACAAACTGAACATGCGCAGTGAGAACAAATATAAACCAAAGAAATATATTCAATTGCAAATGACTAATTAACAAAATTAATATACCAAATTTCTATGATAAAAATGTGAAAATATACATTTAGAATTTTTTTTTTTTTTACATTTCCGGCCCCAATTGAGAGTCCCTCCCCTTCCGGTGGACCACCATGCGACCTTATATTCGGAAAAATATTGTATGGTAGTCAATGGCTATTGAATCGGGTGGCAGTGGCTCAGTGGTTCATGTAGGATGTCTACAAACGGAAGGTTGGTGGTTCAATCCCCGGTTCCACTTGACCAAGTGTCGAGGTGTCCATGAGCAAGACACCTAACCCCAGCTGCTCCCGACGAGCTGGATGGCGCCTTGCATGGCTGACACCGCCGTCGGTGTGTGAATGAATGAATTAATGGGTGAATGTGAGGCAAAATGTAAAGCGCTTTGGTGGCCATTGGGTCTGTGAAAGCGCTATAAAAATGCAGTGCATTGAATTACACATAATGATGTGTGTCAATTTAAAAGATACATTTTAAAGTCAAGAAAGTTGCAGTTTGATGTAAAACTGTTAAGGTATAAGACTGTAAAAATACGTAATTACAAAGACTACAAATCGAAAAGGTTCGTGATGATGTGACATCATACCTTTTCACTCAATGAATGAAGCTAACTTTTCTATAGTCTTATGTTATAATCATAACGTTACGCCGTGATGCCTGAGTCTTTTGAACCAGACTGCATACATACGAGCAACGGTGACGTTTAGCCTAGTGCGAGACGAGAGATGTAGTTCATTATGCGATTTTCCCAACTAAATGTTACTCTTCTGCACTGTAAAAAGTGCTACACCCACAAAGTTGGTTTTATATACTTTAAATAGTTGTAATCTAGTTAATTTTATTAGTTTTATAATAAAAAGTATCAAAATACTTCCTCTTGACTTAAAATATAGAAGTTTTTATATAACAATATATTTTAAATAAAACCAATGCAATTTATTTCGGTAGTTATTTGTATGTGGTTGTTGTGTACAAGAAATGTTATAAAAGTGAGTTGACATACACAATTTATTTGAGCAGCTGTCGATGTGGCTGGTGCGTTCATAAAACGTAATTTTTTTACATTTTGTATAAGTTGGCATCCCTTTTTCATTGGCGCGCACTTTGAAGAAGAAGAAGATGATTGGCGCGGACTTTCCCAGGCAGATGCAGTATCCTCGGCACCTCAACGGTTTGTTCGCTGGTATATGTCGAACGTCGCATGACGAAACCGGAAACCTGGTCTCATCACATCCGCTTGTCATAGAAAGTGTTAACAGCCGTATGAACTGACGCCGATATCGTACTCGGTTACTAACGTAACCTCGGTTCTCTCTAGGAGAGGGAACGAGTACTGCGTCGAAAGAACGCTACGGGAAAGTATTTCTTTGTCGAGATTGAAGCCTAAAAATTAATCCTTAATTTTGTAAACATGTAAAACGCTTTTCTGTAGCATACAACCCTAGGCGGAGCAATATCGCTCACCCATTGGCTGCTCCGCCAGAAAAGCACAGCCTATGCGAGGCCAGAGACGCTGACCAATAAGGGGGTTATAGGTTATCTAGGTTATAGAACCGTATAAATGTAGACGGGGAGGCCCAGCCTGCCGCCATACAGATATCTTGTAGCGAGATTCCACTGTACCAAGCCCACGAAGAGGCCATGCCTCTCGTAGAATGTGCTCTGATGCCCAGGGGGCATTCCAAACCTCTAGATGCGTAGGCTAGCGCAATGGCATCCGCTACCCATCGAGATAGACTCTGTTTCGTCGCGGCTCGCCCTTTAGAGCGCCCACTGAACGAAACAAAGAGCTGCTCCGTCTGTCGAAAAACAGCAGAGCGGGACACATAAGCTCTCAATGCCCTGACCGGGCAAAGGGAGCTATTTCCGTCCTCCGAGGCCGGCAGGGCCGACAGGGAGATGACCTGAGCCCTGAACGGTGTGTTGAGGGACTTAGGTACGTACCCATGCTTCGGTTTCAACACGACTACAGAGTCGTTTGGCCCGAACTCCATACAAGAAGCTCTAACTGAGAGCGCTTGCAAATCCCCCACACGCTTCACTGAAGCGAGAGCCAGAAGAAACACGGTCTTGAAAGACAGGTGTTTCATGTCAACTGAGTGAATAGGCTCGAAAGGGGCCCCTTTCATAGCGTTCAACACTGTAGAAAGGTCCCAAACGGGGACTGAAGGAGGGCTTGGAGGGTTTAACCTCCTGGCTCCTCTAAGGAAACGGACCACCAGGTCGTTTCTGCCCAGTGAATGGCCAAGCGTTGGATTAACGAACGCTGATATGGCTGCCACATAGACTTTGAGCGTGGATGGGGTTCTTCCCTTATCCAACAGTTCCTGGAGGAAGGAGAGAATCTCCGTTTCCCCGCACTGAAGCGGTGACAGACCTTGGTCTGAACACCAGCCAGAGAACACCGACCATTTGGAAGCGTAGAGCCGTCTAGTAGAACGGAGCCCTAGCCTGTTCGATCGTGTCTAACACTCCCTTTGGGAGGTTAGCGGGTACCCGTTGATGGCCCATACGTGTAGGGACCAGAGCTCCGGGCGAGGATGCAAAATCGAGCCCTTGGCCTGCGAGAGGAGGTCTCTCCTCACTGGAACCGGCCACGGGGCAGTACTCTTCAGTCGCATCAAAACTGGGAACCTGGGTTGATTCGTCCAGTATGGAGCGACTAGTAGCACCGAGCATCCGCTTTCCTTGATCCGCTCCAGCACTTGAGGCAGGAGTGAGACAGGGGGAAAAGCATAGAGCGGACGGCGGGGCCAGACACTGGCCAGCGCGTTCGTGCTCTTCGAAAAAAAATTCTGGGCAGTGAGCGTTTTCCTGGTTTGCAAACAGGTCTATTTCCGCTCTGCCGAACGTTTTCCACAGCAGACGCACTGTCTGTGTGTGTAGAGACCACTCTCCCGTCGGAACATTGTTCCGTGAGAGTCTGTCTGGGCCTACATTCAGGTGGCCTGGCACATGCATTGCTCTCAACGAGCGCAGGTTGTGCTGGGCCCATACCAGTATGCGTTCCGCTAACCTGAATAGGTTTCGGGATTTCACGCCCCCCTGGCGGTTTATGTAGGCTACTACCGACATGTTGTCCGAACGGACCAGGACGTGGTGCCCTTTTCTCCGGGGACAAAAACGCCTCAGCGCAAAGTCCACCGCCATCATTTCCAGGCAGTTTATGTGCGGTAGTTTGGCTCGTTCTGGCCACTGGCCAAAGAACGGTCTGCCGTCGAGCAGTGCTCCCCAGCCTGAGGTGGACGCGTCCGTGGACACCACCTTCAGGCTCGAGGAAGTCCCCAGGCTTACACCTGACCGGTACCAGTCTGACGCTCTCCATGGTGTCAGGGCTGAAATGCATTCCTGATTGACCTTGAGGCGATAACGACCGTGCAACCATGCTTGGCGCGGTACGCGCGCTTTCAACCAGAACTGCAGTGGGCGCATGCGCAGCAGGCCCAGCTGCAGTACCGCTGAGGCTGAGGCCATGAGGCCTAGCATTTTCTGAAATCTCTTGAGCGGCACTAAATGGCCGCTGCAGAAGGATTTCGCCATTTGCAGGGTGTCCTGCCTGCGCTGTGATGACAGCCGTGCTGTCATAGACAGCGAGTTCAGATCCAGTCCTAAAAAGGAGACCCTTTGACTGGGAAACAGTGAACTTTTCTCCCAATTGACTCTCAGACCTAAGCACTCGAGGTGATCGAGTATTAGTGTCTTGTGGTGAGCGAGTTCTGAAGGCGATTGAGCCAGAATCAGCCAATCGTCCAAATAGTTCAGAATTCGAATGCCTCGGAGTCTCAGGGGTGCCAGCGCCGCGTCCATGCACACTGTAAATGTACGAGGTGCTAGGGATAGGCCGAATGGCAGGACTGTGTACTGATATGCCCGGCCCTCGAAGGCGAATCTCAAAAATCGCCTGTGACGTGACGCAATTTGTATGTGAAAATACGCGTCTTTCAGATCTATCGCCATAAACCGACTGCGAATCTGCGCGAGGATTTTTCTGGTCGTGAGCATTCTGAACTTTCGCCTTGCTAGCGCTTTGTTCAGACGTCTTAGATCCAAAATGGGTCTGAGACCCCCGTCTTTCTTGGGTACCAGGAAATATCTGCTGTACCAACCCCCTTCGCTTTGAGCTTGAGATAAAGGCTCTATGGCCCCTTTGCTCAATAGCTTCGCTATTTCGGCTCGAAGTAGGTGTGCTACTTCTGTTTTTACCGTGGTTTCGACTTTCTCCGTGAAACGGGGAGGGCGTCGATGAAACTGTAGCGAATAGCCTCTTTTTATAGTCTCTAGCACCCATTCTGAGACCCCGGGAAGTCTTTCCCATGCATCTGCACGTGTGACTAGGGGTTGAATGTAATCTGGGCCCTGGTCGCGAAATGGCGGCGACACGAGAGCAACCGTGTGCTGTAACATGGACGCCGTGGCGTGTGAGGCGGGGGGCATGTTTAACACAGTATGCATCCCGCGCGCGCTCGGCTCTCTGAGTTGAGAGAGAGAGCGCGCGGGGCGAGCCCCGTAGGGCTCGTTATAATTGTGAATAAACGTGGGCGCTTGGTGGCGGGCACATTTATAACACCGGGGACAATGTGTTTGTGTACTGACTGACCGTTCGTTAGTTTCGTTTTTACAGAAAACGCGGAACGTGCAGTGTGTAGTGGTTGTGGTCACTGGACAGTGGGCACGCTCACTACATGTAAAGCACAATCGGCATGAGTCGATTTTATGTGTGCAGACCCTGTGTTGTACGGGGCTGTGCTTGCACGGGTTGAAAAACCGGGCTCTGGTCGCGAAATGGCGGCGACACGAGAGCAGTCGTGTGCTGTAACATGGGCGCCATTGCAGCGTGATGCGGGGGCGCGCTTAATCGAGCGGGCAGCCCGCGCGCGCTCAGCTCTCTCAGCTGAGAGAGAGAGCGCGCGGTGCGAGCCCCGTACGGCTCGGCATGTTTGAGAATAAATGTGGGTGCGTGAACGCGGGTACATTTATAGCACTGGGGAGTACTGTCTGTTAGAACTGACTGACCGTGCGTCGGTTTCGTTTCATAGAAAACGTGTGACATGTAGCTTGTAGTGATTGTGGGCACTTGAAAGCGGGCACGCTCACTACATATGATGCACAATCGAAAGAGTCGATTTTATGTGTGCAAGCCCTGTATTGTGTGTACGAATGGGCACTGGTCGTGGGCATACAGTTACACACATTACATCATCGGCTGTGGCCGGGACACCGTGTAGCACAGAGAGTACTGTCTATCAGAACCGACTGACCGTGCATTCGTTTCGTTTTTACAGAAACCATACAGTGTGTAGTGATTGTGGGCACTGAAAAGCGGGCACGTTCACTAACTTACATGTGACGCACAATCGACAGAGTCGATTTTATGTGTGCAAGCCCTGTTGTGTAGGGCTGTGCTTGCGTGTACGAATGGGCACTGGGTCGTGGGCATTACGGATACACACATTACACCATCGGCCGTGGCCGGGACACCAGAAAATACATTTTCAGATTTACCTGGGGCGTCGTGAAAACGGCGTTTGTGTGCAGGCAAACGGGCCATGATGCCGATTTGGTGACTGCAAAATACACTGGCACGGTCGCGTATGTTGGGACTGTGCGAGCGAGACATTTTAGTGAAATCCGGCCGCGGCGGGATTTTAACACTGTAACGTTAGCTTTCCTCGAAGCAGAAGTGCGCATCCTGGCTGAAAACGGGGCTTTCCGGGACTCCGCGATTTCTTCGTGAATTCAGGAAGAAAAAGGCGCGGGTCTTGAGGACGGTAACGTACGTTCCTCTGCAGAAAAACAGCCATCCAGCCGGTAAGCGCATCGATGCTGGTCTTTCTCCGTCGACGCTCACGAGCGGCGGGGGAGGGGAGATCCTCGGAGCTCGCCCATCCCTTGCTACCCGAAGCGAGGAGAGAACAGCAGTCGTCCTCCACAGACGCGGTTTCACCTTCCTCGTCCATGACGGACGCGGCGGCACACAGCGGCCCTTGTCCGTCGGTCAGAGAGTCCAGCGAAGCGGGCGGAGAAGCTGGCGGCAGCAGCGGCGAGCACCTCGTGGTGGAGATAGGTTCCGGGCTCCGCTGAGCACGGCGCTTTTCACGGCGCGGCACTGCAGCGGGCGGAAAGATGCAGCTTCAGTAATGAACCCCAGGCGAGTCCGCAGAGTCACCGTAGGCATCCAATCACAGTGATGGCAGCCGCCATCGACGAGAGCTGAAGCTGCGTGATCCTTACAGGCAGGAAACACAAGCACGTGGTCCCCGTCGCTGAGCGGGGCTCTACACGAGCCACAGGAGGTGCGAGGCATCTTGAAAAAGACGCTCGGCTCTTTTAGTGGTGGAAAAACTGTGTGTCGCGACGGCGAACACACACACAAAACACACACACATAATGTAAAGGATATTCCACGCCGGAGAAGCGCAGCAGGGAACGGCGGCTGAAGGCGGCGATGACCAGCGGCTTCAGGTAAGAGGCGCATCCTGCTGAGGTGCTTGTTTCAGACGGCTGTGGCGGCTCGAATCCAATCCAACGATGCGTGCAGCTTCGTGAATTAAGAAAAATCGGTGTGTTAGACAGCTATGCTCGTATTTATAGACCTAGGCCACGCCTGTTTCGGCGGGAGATGACGCAGAATGGGCGCGAAGCGCCCTCATTGGTCAGCGTCTCTGGCCTCGCATAGGCTGTGCTTTTCTGGCGGAGCAGCCAATGGGTGAGCGATATTGCTCCGCCTAGGGTTGTATGCTACAGAAAAGCGTTTTACATGTTTACAAAATTAAGGATTAATTTTTAGGCTTCAATCTCGACAAAGAAATACTTTCCCGTAGCGTTCTTTCGACGCAGTACGAGAGAACTCTACGTAAGAGAACTATGGAATTTTAAGGTAATCAGCTAACCTACCTATCTCACTTTGTTATTGGCGTTTTATTCTATTTAAATATCTTAACGTTAGTGTGAAGATTTTTTTTTTTTACTTTTAAATATCGATCTTCACATGCGAGGGACATTGGTTATGATCATCTTTGCTCGCTCCTTTTAAGTTATCTTGAGTAAAACAGTAAAAAAAATGCATGAAGCACATACAAAAGACCTGAACCGGAAGCGATGCGTTCTGTTTTCCGGTTTCGTAATGCGACGTTCGACATATACCCTATTGGACTGTTTAACACGGTAAGTTGAGCAAATTTAGCCGAATCACTGGTGATGTAAAGTCACGCGAAATCGCTTAACGTTAACTTACTCCACTAGGGAGCTGAGGTTATAGGTTTGCAAATTGTATTGTAGCTAGCTATCCTGCACACATGGCAAGCTAAGATGGCTGCACAGCCGATCGACAGACAACAGCGGTTGAGACCGTGTTAATATACAATTAATTTTTTTAATAAATAAAAAAAAGTGCTGTAGTCATGCCTACTAAGTTATGTGTTTTAATGCATGTTTCTAGCAGCACCTGCTAGCATCATCGCCACTGTAACAACATTTGTTTTTAAAAAAAAGTCTGACGTAGGTAATAATTATTTGCACAAATGCCCTAGATTGCACATTAAATTTTGGGATCATATGCGATCTAAACGGTCGCAATTTCGAGCCTTCAGGCAATAGTTGTGCGGGAAAATAAGGGAAAGTAAGATGGTGTTTTATGGACAGCAGGCAAAACAACGTAGCCGTGTGTCAGAGATTATGTTAGTAACGTTATACTTTTGCATTACTAAAGCAGATGCACAGATTAAACTGTAGAGATGTATGCTTAGTAGTATGTCTGATTTGAGATATTTGATCCACGTTTTTTTAATGCTGCATTGTCAATTAATGACAGAGTTTTGCTTGAAAAAAAACAAAACAATTTCTAACCCATTTCTTAAATACGTTACATTTACCACTGATTTTCAATCTTATTCTAACAAACATTTTCCTGGTCTTTAGATACCCAAGCGCTTTTGTTACCTGGGGTCTTCAAGCTTCACATCCAGGTAAGAAAAACTAAAGAATTTATACAAATACAGCTATAACTATTCACAGGTAAGTAACACATAGGTAAAATTGCAAACAATAGTGTGGGCATGGCATACAATTACATTTCTTTCGACGTTTTTATGTACCAACCACCAATAGAAGGCAGATATGATCACCTTTTCTGTCTCCTCCCCACAACAAACAGTAAAAATCACCAAAAAGAGCAGTTTATTATCAGTCAGTCTTTCTCTGAGGCAGTTTGGTAAGCTGTCAGTTGCCACTAACATTTACTCAACTGTTTTTCTGTGATAATTTAAGATCCTGACATGTGATGACTAAAATCCTTAATCTAGTTAAATATATTGTAGGACTAAAAACTACCAGGCTTTAAAATGTGTATCATAAAAATTAAATTTGAGAAAAAGTTAATTAAATGTGGCTCAAAGTATATAACTGTTTTTTGTTGACATTTTAATACAAAAAATTACATATTGCAAGAATGCTTGCTAAACAATGCCAGACTGAATGTAAAAATATGATGTTGTTTTGTCATCTTTTTAAGGCTACATCATCAAAATGGAGGCAGCTGTAAAATTTTGAGTCAACCTGGACCATAGAAAAAAGGAGAAAAGGAGAGAAGTGGTCCTGAGATGCCTGATTGAGTACATGGGGGAGAGAGAGGAAGACCTTATCAGTGTCCACCACGTATGTATTGGGCTTAAAGCTACTTGTCTATTTGTCTGTCTGTCTCACTGAGCACAGGTATGTCTAAAAGACATCTTTTCAACATCTTTGTCACAAAAGTCGTATGTTGAAGAGACGTCCACTGAAGAGCCAGAATGAAAGTTATGACGTCTTTTTTTGACGTGTTCTGTCACCCGTACCATGGGTGCAGCTGGCTTAATGATATGACGAAGCACTTGCCGTCAACAAACCAACGTGGCGACCTGCTTGCACAGGGAGCGTGGCTTGTAGCATGGAGACATTTGTGAGAGACGATTTAGATTACATTTACTTTGGTGCTGATCCCGAACCGTATTTATTTGGAAACCTAATTTGCCGCCTAAAACTACACAAACTTAGTCCCAGTCATGTTGGAAGTTACCGAGCTGGGGACTATTTTCAGGTGCTTCGTCATATCATTACGCTGCTGCACCCATGGTACGGCCGCACAGTTCCTTGATTCTTACGCCGGAATGAGAGTAGTTCCTAGCCATATAGGCTTGGAAAATCGCAACTTTTCATTTTCCGTCGATCTTAGTACACGGTTTAAATACAGAAGAGTCAAGTTTTAAATAGGAAAAATATTGAAACTCGTTGGTCATTTTGAAAGAAATGCTACTGGACCCATCAGAATCAATGATCTATGCTAAGCTGTGCTAAAACTGGTACCGTCAGACCCGGAGTTCGGCTGAATGGATTCGAAAACGGTAAAACTCAACTGTTTAACTCAGGGGGAGTTGTAAAATGAGCCTATTTCCAAAAAAAGTGGAGTATCCCTTTAATAAACAGTAATGTGATGAGTAGTGGGATAGGCAAGGACAATTGCATTGTTTTATTGTAATGCATCCTTTGAACCAGAATAAGACAACACTCATGCTACAGTAGGTCATGATAGTTTAGTACCCACACTCTATGGCATTGTCATGGTAGACTTCACTCTGGTCACATGCTCTAGTCACAGTATCAGTCTAGTATCCACCACCAGGTCTTCTACCTGTCTGCTATATTCATCTCATTACCTGTTTGTCTGACCAAACTCTTGATTCTTGAATCTTTTTTATCTCCTCCAATAGAATCGTGCTGAAACAGAGGTGCATGCTGAGCTTGGCAGTTGCCCACTGCAAATTTACATGTGCCATCATCCTGACACGATTGGTATAGAAGGACAGCCCGTGGTCAGAGGTGTGCCAAACCTGTCGAAAGCATGCTGCCTCCTGTTTGGACTTACCTATGCTCTCGACCTCAAGTATCCCTCAAAATTGGTGTATACTTTTGAGATATATCAGAGGCTTTTTGTGGGATTGGACCCCATGCGTCCTAAGCCATCATCCAAGTACACAAATCTCCTCACCAAGTTGTCTTAGATGATTTCTCAATGGCATCTGGCATTGAAAATCTTTTGAAAAAATGCTTTGGTAGGTGAGTTTACCAAATACCAACTTCAACGTACTGTAACATAATGTGATAATCTTCTGGGGGATATAAATATGTGTCTCTGAATTGTACTAGTATTTTTATTTAAAATAATTAAAGCGTGTTCCTTTAAGACTCAATTGACAGGTACAAGTTGGTCAGGTAATATAATTTCCATGGTTATTTTTGTTCAAAATAGAGAAATACTGTAATAATGTTTGACATTGCAGTTCCAGTGTGATACAATGTGATTTTATGGCTCACATTTAACTTTATCCAAACGTTGCAGATTGAGCAGTTTGGATATTTCAATGCACTTATACAGTGTTTGTTTTATATTATAAAATGTGCGGGCACATTTATTTGCTGTTTTGTACTAAAAGTGTCACTGGTTGACATGAAATAAATGTTATTGTCTTCAATCTATCTTCTCATCATCTTTTTCTTCTTCAATTGAATTTGCAATTGTTATTGACAAATTCTAAAGGTAATCAGTGCTTAGAATATAGACATTTAGATTTATTTTCGGAGGTTATAGCCAGGACTCAATTAAAATGTTTATTCGCATATGATTAGGTTAATTTTACTAAGAAAATAAAGTTCATAAAACCTAATTCAAATGAGTAGAGGTTACTTTTAGCAGCCCATAAATACATTACCTGTACCAAGAAAAGTAGGTTTATCTAACTGAGTAATACTAGTACTATTAGTTAACTCAAATTGATTTTATTGCATTCATATTAAGTAATGTTACTGTGTTCAATATACTTAAAAAAGGCTGCAAGTTGACTCAACCTAAAACATCCAATGCAGCCACTTGCCTCACTTTTTATAAGTTAGATCTAGGTATTACTTTTTACAGCTTTATGACAAACTGCGACTTTCTTGACTTTCATAATTATCTTTTAAATTGACAAACATCATGTGTGTAATTCAGGGCACAGTTCGGACGGAATAAAAAGGTAAATTGTCTCTCGCCATTGACTAATTTCTCCGAAATAAGGTCCCATGAGCCGGAAGCGGAGGGGCGGGACTTAAGCCTTGTTTATACTCGACACGTCCGCGCGAGCCTCCGCTGACTGCGCGCGCACCTCTCCTTTGTACTATTCTTTGAAACTACAGGGGGCGACTTGTAATTTTCCTCTCTAAACCATCAGGAATCGGTGAGAGGAAGAAATTTAAACACGTGACAATATGTATTTTAGTTACCACCACCAATACAAAAATAATCGTGTAAAACCCAGTAAACCCTGAGATTATTACTTGTGACATTAGAACAAAATATATGTAGGCTAGCCTATATGGAAATACATGTAGCCTACGTGTACAAAAAATTAACAATCTCTTAAATATTTTCTAATTTCACTAAACATTTAACTTTCGTGTACATTGTATTAACCATGGACCTTTATGTTCATTAAAAAGGCTTTTTATGCTATTGTATGCTAATTTTTTTAATGTAAGCAACTAATTTAGGGGTGCTGGTGTGATGAGAAGTCCGTGCTCGGCCAGATTCGGCTCGAAGTCGTTCATCTTCGGATGCGGAGCCGCGCGCGATGCTACAAAATCTGCCGTGCACACCGCCAGGCGAAATGGGCCCTTGCGCACCCAACGCGCACGACCGCCCACACCGCAATGACGTCATTTTTGCCGCGCGCACTTCGCGCTCTTGCGGACGCGTCGAGTATAAACAAGGCATTAGGCTCTCTATTGACAGGAAGGCAGACAGACAATTACCTTTTCAAAAAAAAAAAAGGGCCATACTGATATAATTGTAACTATGGCCACTTTTCCTTCAAGCAAGGGTGATAAAAAACAAAACAAAAACTAAGGGACCGTTCGGAATTTATGGAATGGACCACCGGAGGAAAATAGGGGAGGGTCATGTCTTTTTATTCTTTGTGAGGGGAGGGTCATCCACCTTTTTTTAGTCTAGGGGGCGGGTTACCCATAATTTGTATTGTATTTTGTATTCATGGAAATAGCACATTTTCAAAGTGGCTTGTTTGGTGCATATTTTTCCATGTAGCTCTCTCAGTCTCTTCCCACCATTGCTAGCAGATGGGTCTGACCCAACAAAAATAATTTGACAGTGCGCGCGCGCGTACGCGCTCAGAAACATGTGCATCATGTTGTTATGTTGGTAAAAAATGACGACTAGTTTCAACTTTTTTACACCAAAAAAACAGTCTGTATGGCGTTCACCAAAAAAAGTGTGAAGATATCACATTCTAATGTGTTCTTTAGAGGACAGGAGCTTAATATTGTTAATGAATTTAAGTATTTAGGAGTTATATATGACTCCACCTTAACATTCAAAAATCATGTAAAAAAGGTGACAAATAAAGTTAAATTCAGTTTGCAGAATTTTAAACAAGTTAGGCCATTTCTTAACACCAAAGCAGCCAAGTTGTTCTTATATACTATGATTTTTTTCACATATTGAGTATTGTTTTATTAATTGGTCATTAACTAGCATATCGAGTCTTAAAATTATTGAGTCTTTATTTAAGAAAGCCATAAAAACTTTTGATAAAAAGCCATGGTCATTTCACCATTGCAATATTTTAGAGAGATATCATTTTTTAAGTTGACAATTTTAAACGATTCAAGTATATTTGTCTAGTTTATAAGGTGTTAAATAATCTTGCTCCGCCTCCGCTGAATGCTTTTTTTCAAAAACTTGCAAGCGGAGGTAGTACACGGGCCTCTGTAAAAGGGGACTGTATGATACCATTTAGACATACCACCTTTGGACAAAATATATTGTCAATAATAGGCGGTACATTTTGGAATAGCTTGCCCCTTGTGATACGAGAGTGTCCTACATTCACCACATTTAAAACTCAATTAAAACAGTGGCTCTTAGAGAACCAGACACTCTTAACTGTAATATTTATTATTTTTGTTTGCATTGTTATTGTCTATTTTTATCTATGTGTACTGTTGTCATAGTGAATGATTGTTGTTTGATTGTTGGTTACCTTTTTGTTAGTTTTTATGTTACCATCCTAGGGACTGCAGATGAAAAGTAGCATCTTTTTGCTAACTCTGGCATATTTACATGCTGTATTGTGTTGTAAAGTTTTTCTTTTGCTCGAAGCAGAGACCAGTGAAACTTTTGGATCACGTTCAAATTAGAAGTTATTCTTTATTGATCGCGGCTGCGGGTTCCAAAATCAGTCTAGACCTAACGGTCTTCCAACATCAGTCTAACTTTAATACAGTATTGTATTGTAGTTATATACATTTCAAGGGGGAGGAGACTTCTTGGGGTGGAGACAAATTTAAACCAATCATACGAGAGCAAGGAGGAGTTAATTCTTATCTAGCAAAAACCGGTTTGGTAGGTTATCTAGAGGAACCAAGCAAAATCAGCATATTCACTCTATTGTATTGCCAATCTAATCAGTCTAATTCTTCAACGTCTGAGCTAGGAATCAGCATAACTATTCACATGCTGAAAATGGCCAGGAACTCCGGTTCCAAGGGCCATCCCAGAGCCATTAAGACAAAAGGTGTGAGTGTGAGTGATTCTGTTCATTTAACTTACAATGGAGAAAACAGGTCTGGCAGGAATCTCTTGCTGGCATTGCAGGAAATCAGTCTACTAAACTTTATCAGTTTATATACTATTGCAGTGGAAAAACTAAATTAAACATTTAATAAATTTGTAATCCTTCAGTCCCCCGTTTGAGAGTTCTTAAAAACTCTCACATAATATACAAATTTAAACACTTAAAAGTTCATTCTTGTAACTAGTGTAAATTACAGGCACATATAACTTATTCTGTGTAGTTCTTCTGTAATTGCATGCGGACACAGAAACAAACATGCAATTAGGGTTTGTGAACCTTTCAGTCATCTGGTGGAATTTTGCTGAAAAATCAAGAATGTCTTGTTGGATTTTGTTCAAGTTCTCTGTTGGATCCATTAAACCTGTGAGGCGGGATTAAAGCTCCAAAAGTTAGTAGTACGACAATCTTGATCATGTTCGATGGATGACTGAAGGTTCCACTGTTGACATACGGAACGTATGTGAGTCTCTGCGTTGTGTATTTTTTCTTTTTCTTTGTGATAGTTGGCTCAGCAGTGGATCGAGTCGTTTTCTGGAAGGTTGTGGCTTCATACGCAGGTGAGGAGGTCATTGCATATGGGTCTCGGGACAGTCATCCAGTGGTATCTGCACAGAGGAAGAAAGAAAACAAAAGAGAAAACGGCAACAGAGCAGTATTCGTTGTAAAGACTGGTTGTATCCTCTGTTCCATCTGAGTCTGCTATTTGTTGTTCCTTCTTTCCCTAATCCTTAATTCATGAGACGCCTATGAACCAGTGAGGTAAGGATGGACTAGTGGATGGGTAAGGCCTAAGAGGGAAATGTCTTCACCCTGGGTTGGCCCCCGAACGCCTGTTGCGTTCAGTTCTTCCCAGGGCACCTCACTTGTCCGTGTGTCCTATCCTGTCCCTGTAGGTTGGGGAAACAACCACGAGTTCAATGACGAGGGGAGGGGTTGCTTCAAACTAGTAAACAAATGGAGTAAAAGCTGCATAACATTGTTAACTTGTCTTAAGTTATGCTTGTTTTTTCTACATTCTTTCCCAAAATGTCCGTGCTTGCCACAGTAAGAACAACTGGCTTCTCTAGGACTCTTGCGTTTCTTTGGCTTCTCTGAGTTGACCTTAACAGTAACTGCTGCTGCAACTTGTACTCTTGCCTGGACATCAGAATCTCGTTCCCACGTGACTAAACTGTCCAGGTTGTCTTCCAGGGTTCTGTTGGACCATGTTAAGTCTAAGAAAGGCAGTGCATTTTTATGTTCTGACAGAAGACCCTGAAACCACGTGCGAACTAGGGGACCATTATCACCTAGCACCTTCTCTGACGTGTCAGCAATTCCACTGTAAGCTGCAGCGGTCTGGCAAAACCTTTCTGTGTACTCACAAACAGTTTCATCCTTCTTCTGTAAACAACTAGTGAGCTTTGACCAGTCCATGTGTGGTCCAACAATGTTCTTTAGAATTTTCAAGACACCTTCTCTCAAATCATCTTTACTGGCATGTTGCAGTTCAGAATTGTTTACAGCATTTTCAAAATGATTGAATTCTGACTCAGTCAAGATCTGTGATATTAGCTGGGTGACTTCAGCTAGAGTCATATCATAGAGCCGCATCTTTTTGGACAACTCTCTCCTAAACTCAGAAAAATTTCTTTGCACTGATGGCAAACATTCAGCAATTCTCTCAATATCTTTAGGACCTAAAGATGTTTTGACTGCTTTTGGTGGCAATATGGGGGTTGCAAATGAAACTGTGTCAACCCCTTTTCCCTGAGGCTTTTGTCTAGCTACGCACACTTCAACTGCATTTACATCTGCAGTGACATTGTCCTCTATACTATCAAAAGACTGTAGATCAGGATAGCTTTCATCTGACTGTTGGTCTTCTGAGACACATTTGGTTGAGGCCTTGTTACCGCCCACCTTGTCTGTGAGACAGGACATTCGAGTGTGCAATTGTTTGTTCTGTTCATTTAACTTATCAATACAACAAGCCTGTTCTTGTACAATGGATAAGCTAAACTCTCTGTGACATAAGATAATACCTTTCACATTTTTCTTCCTGATACATGCACCCAACACTTTCTTGCAATCTTCAATTGACCATACTTTGTCTGCATCAATGGCAAATTTATTTGTTAAATTCAATCTGACTGGCTCAGTCACGATGGAGTCCATGTGCTCTGATAACAAAGACTTGAATTCACTATCTGTCCATAAAGGGGTAGTCAGTCTAGTACTTTTCCTAAACATTGTGAATTTCTATGTTACCACACAAACAAACACTAAACTTATCTCTACTGTCTTACAAACAGAGGGTACAATCTTATTAGCACATGACGCTAATCTTCTCTAGCTTACAAAGGACATGCCTTCTCTAGCAAGAGGATACACACAAATCTTAACATATAATGCTAACCTTCTCTGTGAAACAAAGGATAAACAAACTAACTAGCACGTAATGCTAATCTTCCCTGCCTAACAAGAAAGCAGAGGATAAACCAAAATAAAATAAATGAATCGTCTCTAGCAAACGTAGAGGGTAACAAAATATTAGCACGTAATGCTATTCTTCCCTGCCTGAAAACAGAGGATAACTTTCATCTCTAAAAGACAACCTTTAGAGGATAAACTTAGTTAACCAAACCCTGCAGCTGTTTGTTAACTACTTCTCTGAACGGCTCAGAGGAAAACAAATTTGTACTGGTCTTGTAGGTTCTTTGAATGGAGTGAAACTCACCAAATCTTTTGTTTTTAGAGAAAGATTCCGTCTGGAAAAATTCAGTCTTTGAGATCTTTTTGGAGCTTGAAGTTTCAAGATTCAGTCTGGAACTCAGTCAGGCTTTGAGATCTTTTTTTGGAGCTTGAATTTTTCAATCTGGATGAAGCTGGAAAAGATTCAGTCTGGCAAACTTTGTCAGACCTTTTGTTGAGCTTGAAGTTTCAAGATTCAGATCTTGGAGCTTGTAGTTCTTTGAGTTTCCTTTTTCTCCATCCGGGTCATGGCACCATCTGTTGTAAAGTTTTTCTTTTGCTCGAAGCAGAGACCAGTGAGACTTTTGGATCACGTTCAAATTAGAAGTTATTCTTTATTGATCGCGGCTGCGGGTTCCAAAATCAGTCTAGACCTAACGGTCTTCCAACATCAGTCTAACTTTAATACAGTATTGTATTGTAGTTATATACATTTCAAGGGGGAGGAGACTTCTTGGGGTGGAGACAAATTTAAACCAATCATACGAGAGCAAGGAGGAGTTCATTCTTATCTAGCAAAAACCGGTTTGGTAGGTTATCTAGAGGAACCAAGCAAAATCAGCATATTCACTCTATTGTATTGCCAATCTAATCAGTCTAATTCTTCAACGTCTGAGCTAGGAATCAGCATAACTATTCACATGCTGAAAATGGCCAGGAACTCCGGTTCCAAGGGCCATCCCAGAGCCATTAAGACAAAAGGTGTGAGTGTGAGTGATTCTGTTCATTTAACTTACAATGGAGAAAACAGGTCTGGCAGGAATCTCTTGCTGGCATTGCAGGAAATCAGTCTACTAAACTTTATCAGTTTATATACTATTGCAGTGGAAAAACTAAATTAAACATTTAATAAATTTGTAATCCTTCAATTGTCATACAAAAATGTACATGAATATGCATGGTCCCTATTAAATAAACTAATAAAAGAATAGAACTTTCAATGTATCAACTCACTCGTTTATTTTCCGGAACCCACTCGTCCAAAACGCCCACCTACGGTGGCCTCACAGTGTCAGAATGTGCAACGTAAAACAGGCATCCTGAATAGCAGAACTAGAACTGTATATATGTATTACGTGAACACAACATTGACAGCACAGAGGCCACGAGTGATGCAGGCCTCACCCCAGCATGACAGTTCATGCTTCACTCGATAGTATGGACGCGGAGAGGCCAACCATGTCTGATATAATCACGAATCATGCTGAAGGCTGGCTCGGCTGCTGAGGCGGACTCCAGGTCATGGATGGAGACCGTGTTCTTCAGTGGTGAGTGGACCAGGTGTACTACCTCCTCCTCATCCTCTGGAGAGACAGCAGAGCACTGGGTGGCGGCAGGGCGGGATAGAAAATCTGCTACAACATTAGTCTTTCCAGGCGTGAATTATAACTGAAAGTCATACTGCTGCAGGCGGTCTGACCATCTGTAGAGGCGAAAGGGTCTGTGTCCTCCGCCCGAAGTGGACGTCAGGGCCTGGTGGTCCGTCCGTAGGGTAAAAGACCGTCCATACAGGTACAAATGCCACCTATCACATGCCCAAATGCAGGCGAGGGCCTCCCTCTCACCCACTGAGTATTTCTGCTCGGTGGGGCTGAGCGCCCGGGAGGCGAAGGCTACGGGCCTCTCCACACCGTCATGGAGCTGTGACAGAACGGCGCCCAGAGCCACAGCAGACGCATCACAGGTCACGAATGTGGGGCAGTCCAGCTGGAAGTGTGCCAGGATCGGAGACATGGTGAGGAGACGCTTCAGTTCGTCAAACCCTGCCTGGCATTCTGAAGTCCAGGTCCAGGGAGCATCCTGCCTGAGCAGCATCCTCAGCGGGGCCGTGACAGAGGAGTACTGCGGCAGGAAACGCATGTAGTAGGCTGTCTTCCCCAAGAACGAAGCCAGCTGCGAGGCTGTCGTGGGGTTTGGGACTGCGGTGATGGCTGCCACATTCGACTGGAGAGGGGAGATACCATCTGCCGACACACGGAAACCGACAAAATCAATGGCCGGTGCGGAGAACGTACACTTCTCAGTGTTCAAGGTGACATGGTGGCGGCTGAGGGAGTCAAAGACCTGTTCCAGGCGGACGTTGTGTGTGTCACCATCTGGCCCGTGTACCACAATGTCGTCCAAATAGGCCACGGTACCGGGGCAGCTGGCGAGGATTGTGGACATGATCTTCTGGAAACAGCTTGGCGCTGAACTGAGCCCAAAAGGCATCCTTGTATAGCGGTACAGGGCAGTATGGGTGATAAAAGCCATCAGGTTCCGACTCTCCGGGTGCAAAGGGATTTGTAAGTAGCCCTGATGTAAGTCCAACTTAGAAAAGACCCGAGAGCCATAGAAGTGGGTTGTGAGTTCTTCTGTCGTCGGAAGAGGGTACTTGTCAGGCACCAGCACCACTGCCTTGTTGACCTGGCGAAGGTCGACGTAGACTCTCAGTCCACCTGACTTCTTCCTGGCGATGACAAGGTTGGACACCCACAGAGAGGCATCAATGGGTTCTATGATGCCATCAGCCTGGAGGTGTTGGAGCTCCTGTGTAACGCCGTCCCGCAGAGCCAGGGGAATACGCCGAAGGGGCTGGACCACGGGCTGGACCATTGTGTGTGAATGAGGTGAGACACCCAAGGCCATTGAACAGTTCAGGCCGGCTTTGTTGCCAAGGGGAGCCCACATGTAATATTCGTGTTCCGCTGTTGTCCTGTAGGGTAAAACCAAGGCTAAGAAAGAGGTCAAGGCCCATGATGTTCTCACCGTGGCATGTAATGTGGAATGGGAAGCGGTCCACAGTTGTAGAGGTGTAGGGAACTGGGAGATAAAGTAGGCCAACAACGTCGATTTTGTTGTTGTTGTTGTTGTTGTTGTATACTTTATTGTCCCAATGGGAAATTTGTTCTGGGCTCACAAATACATCCACTGCATCTCCAAACATATAAAACAAACACAATACACAATAATAGAGGCACCACAACACTCTATACACAGGAAAGTGGTTGGCATCACACCACTCGTATGCAAAGAAAAGTAGTAGACAACACAACACTCTACCCTCTTAAAATTGATTGACATCACGTCACTCTAAACACTTAAAATTAATTGACATCACGTCACTCTATACACTTGAAATTGATTGACATCACGTCACTCTCTACACGGGAAAATAATTGACATCACGTCACTCTATACACTTGAAATTGATTGACATCACGTCACTCTTTACACAGGAAAGTAATTGGCATCACAGCAACTCTATACACATGAAGTAGTAAGCATCACAGCTCAGTATACAAAAGAAAGTAATTGGCATCACACCACTCTATACACATGAAAGCAATTGGCAAGTAGTTTGCATCACCCACTCTACTTATATTCTACTTGGTATTATTTATTAACTTAGCAGCTGATGGAATAAATGAGTTCTTAAACCGGTTTAATCTACATTTAGGCATTCTTAATCTTCTCCCTGATGGCAGCATTACGAACTCAGAGAACAGGACATGTGTTGTATCATGCATAATCTTATTTGCCTCCCTCAATATAGATTTTTCATATAGGGTCTGGAGATAAGAAGGCTCTGTTCTGCCCGTGATCTTCATGGCCGTTTTAATACAACGTCCAAGCCTGGATTTCAGATTTACTGTTAAATTGCCATACCAAATATGTATTCCGTAGCTGATCACATTCTCCAATACAGCCTGATAAAACAACGTCATGATCTTACTACTGACACCATAAAGTCTTAACCTTCTCAAAAAATACATTCTTTGTTGTAGCCGAGTGCACAGAGTATCTATATGAACCTGCCATGTAAGAGAACAGTCAATGTAAACACCAAGATATTTATATGAGGACACTTGTGAAATGGGAACATCATGAATATGTATAGGGCTATGATTACCGATTGACTTTGGATCGAATATCATCTCCTCAGTTTTCCTCACATTAACAATCAGGTGCATAGCGTCACACCACTCTATAAACTGGTTAATCTCAGAGCAGTACGACGAAATGTCTTGATCTTTGTATAATAAGCTCAGAATCGCAGTATCATCACTAAATTTCACAATATAGTTGCTACTATTATTCCTCACACAACTGTTTGTATACAATGTGAAGAGAACCGGGGAGCTCACACACCCTTGCGGGACTCCTGTACTAATGACATGAGAATCGGAGATCCTCCTATTAACCTTGACCTGTTGGGTCCTGTTCGTTAAGAAAGAAAAATACCATTTAATAATAGAAGGATTCACATCCATCTGTTTTAGTTTCTCCAATAATAAATACGGTTGCAAAGTATTAAAAGCTGAACTAAAATCAATAAAAAGTAGGCGCGCGTATGCCTTTGAATCGTCTAAATGTTTAGATACAAGATGAGTGATACTTCCCACTGCATCATCCGTACTCCTGCCCTGTCTGTACGCAAACTGCCATGGATCAATCTTTGACATCACTTCACTTTTTAATACGGACACAATGTACCTCTCAAAGCATTTCATTATTATTGATGTCAATGCTACCGGTCTAAAATCATTATTCTCGGACGGATGTGGCTTTTTTGGAATTGGAATGATCACAGCTCTTTTCCAGAGCGCAGGAACTATATGTGAGTCCAATGAACGTTGAAAAAGTGTACACCATACTGGGGTAAGTTCTGCAGCACAGGTTTTCAAAAGCTGCGAAGAGATCCCATCAGGTCCCCTAGCTTTCTTTATGCATAACTGATTAAACAATAATTGCACCCTAGAACTGTCCACCTGTAATCTAGTGGCCCTATCCTCCGTCAGAGAGCCTATAACAGATCTGCATTCATCAGAGAAATCCTGAGTTTGAAACCGCAGGTAGAAGTCATTAAGTTCGTTGGCTCTCTGTAAATCATTCCCTGTATTTATGACTGGTCTATTTGTTTCCATATTGGTAACAGCCTTCATTGTATTCCACATTTTCCTCGAATTTGAAGTATAAAACTGACACTCGATAAAATCTTTCTGTCGGCCCCTTGCTTCTTTCAACTGATGATTAAGCTCTTTTTGTATTATTCTCAACCCAACAAGATCATGGTTTTTAAACGCCGCCTTTTTCCTGTTAATGCAATTCTTAATTTCTTTAGTTATATAAGGTTTGTTGTTTGGGTATATAATAACATTCTTTTTAGGGAGTATATTGTCCACACAAAAGTTTATATAGTCCGTTATTGTCTCAGTAGTCACATCAATGTCTATATCATTAAACACATTCCAATCTGTGCAGAGGAAACAACCTTTGAGTCTCTCTATGGCGTCTTCCGACCATACAGTCACTTCCTTCATGCATGGTTTACTGCGTTTGAGCATAGTCTTGTATGTAGGAATTAGATGGATAGTGTTGTGGTCGGAGTTAGCCAGGGGTGGTTTCGCTCTGGCCTCATAAGCCCTTTTAATGTTACCATAGCACTTGTCTAGGGTTCTATCTTTTCTTGTCCCGCATTTTATATATTGTTCGAACCCAGGCAAGAACAATTCAAGCTTGCACTGATTAAAATCACCTAATATAAATACGGGAGCATCTGGCGAGCACTGTAGTTGTTGGTGGACACAGTCAGCTATACACTCTGCTGCTATTATCGGACTTCCACTCGGAGGGACATAGACCGCACAAACAATGACGCTACCAAACTCCCTCGGTAGATAGAAAGGTCTCATTTTCACGCACAAAACTTCAGCATCAGGACAGCAGATTGTGTCTTTAATTGTGTACTGTTTACACCAAGCGTTACTCACATACACAGCCAGACCGCCGCCTCTGATTTTCCCTGACTGTGCATTCCTGTCCGCGCGCACCAGCGAGAATCCGTCCAGCCCAAGAGCAGCGTCCGGGACATCGCGGTGCAGCCATGTTTCCGTAAACACCATCAGACTTGAAGTACGGTATTCAAAGCATGCTTTGGAGTTAGCTCGAAGTTCCTCCACTTTACCATGCAATGATCTGGCATTGCATAGCATCATCGACGGTAAAGGTGGTCTGTTTCCTCGTCGTCGAAGACGTTGCCGTATTCCACCACGTTGGCCTCGTCTCCTGTGCCTTCTATTGCGTACAGATGACGACCTCACGTAAACGGGCAGGTTCAAAGGAGGTGGTCCGGCATGGCCCAGCGCAAGCAATGCTTCTCTGGTGTAGCTGATTGACGTCCATGATGCCACACCCGTGTATAGTGTTTGGCACCGTGCAAGGTATCCCAGTACCGCAACCACTAGACACAACTGAACTAGCATTGTCATGCTGGTGTCAGCGTTGCAGTCACAAAAAACAAAAATAAAGGGCTAAAAGCAGATACATACGAAATAAAACTGAACAAACAAACAATGACGATTGCAGTGGAGTAAGAGCAGGAGCCCGGGTCGCAAGCAGTGCAGCGCCACCGGAAGTTAATGATTTTGCTGCGGCCGTAGTCACAGAGAGCAGTGGATCGGGGCTGCAGCTGTCTGTTTGAGAAGAGTAGGTTACAGGTGTCAACATTCAGCAGTGACACCTTGGCCCCAGTGTCTAGGAGAAGAGGGACACAGCGGCCATCCAGGTATACGGGGCACCTGAAGAAGGTCCCTGGGTGGGGGCCTATGGTGCGCACTGGTACCACCGGGTCATTTGACTGTTCAGAGTAGTCAGCCGGAGCACACCTGCACCATCTAGCTAAATGGTTAGGTTTCTGACAGCGTCTGCATGTTTGGCCCCTAGCAGGGCAATCCTGAGCCCTTGTGGCATGACGGGTGGAGCCACAATTCCCACAGCGTCTCTGCTGGCGTGTTTGCTGGGGGCGCGCGACCTGTATAGCAGCAGGGTCAGCCAGGTTGCCTGAGCTTGATTGCTGTTGCACTGGCTGTTCAATAACAGCAGTATGAGACTTGTTTTCTGCTATTTTAGCAGCACATTGAGTTGCCGCCTCCACTTGTAAGGCGAATGTTAATGCATCCTCAAGTGACAGGAGTCTTCTTTGAGTAACAACTCCTCCTGGACTCTGGGATTAGACGTTCTTTCAATGAGCTGGTCTCGAATAAGTTCATCTCTCATGACGCCGAAATTACAGCGCTGTGCTAAGGCTTTTAAATCTGCTACAAACTACCTAGCAGACTCACCAGGGCGCTGACATCTTTGTCTGAACTCCAGCCGCTGAAAGAGGATGTTCTGTGACTTCACAAAATGTCCAGTCTAAGCCGTAATCACAGCATCGTAAGTGTCCAGAGTACTATCGAGCGTATTGAAAATCCTGTTCCCCTCCGCTCCGAGCAAGTGCAGTAGTAGTAGAGCGTGCTTCCTCGCGCTAGTGGCATTATCCAATCCAATGGCTAAAAGGTACAGTTCAAAAGACGTTCTCCACTGATTCCAAGGAACGACAGGTTCGCCAGGGAGGGGCAGAAAATAGTCCGGAGGTGGAAGAGAAAAAACCGGGGCATCAGCCATCCTCGTCGCCAATGTTATGTTGGTAAAAAATGACGACTAGATTCAACTTTCAATGTATCAACTCACTCGTTTATTTTCCGGAACCCACACGTCCAAAACGCCCACCTACGGTGGCCTCACAGTGTCAGAATGTGCAACGTAAAACAGGCATCCTTAATAGCAGAACTAGAACTGTATATATATATATATATGTATTACGTGAACACAACACATGTCAGAACAGAACGCCAATGAAATGTTTACCCGGCAAAACTTTAAAGTACGAGCAAATAATAAACTTTTTTGATTGCGAATAAGTGCAGTGTCCTGTGAGTGTAACTCTATATACCGCCGTGAAGTATCGTCACTGACATGAAGCTGGAATATAGCTGACTAGCTCAAAGGTTTCACGTTGCCTGCCTAGCAACTAAATTATGTTTTATTAACAAGGTTCGGGAGAAACACGTTCTAATGATCGAGCAATCAAGTCATTCCAACCAGCTGTCATCAATCAGTAATCAACAGGTCCACTCAATCAGAGGGATGCAGACAGTTTTCAGCATCCCTACACCACCCCATCTCCTCACACTTGCATGGTTATCCTCCAAACCAGAGATGGGGGGAGTACTCTGGGTTCGGTTCCAATTTCCGAGCTCGGAGCCCTATAAGGTTAATCAACTCAATACGGAAGCACTGAACCGCAACGTGAAAAAAAAAAAAAAAGTGAAAAAAAATCTATCATTTCGAGATTAAAGTCGAAATATTTCGACTTTAATCTCGAAATGGAATTCTTTTTTCGTTTTTCTACAGATTTTTTTTGAACGTTGTGGTTCGGGGCTGCAACTAAACCCAAATAATTTACAACTTTTTATTACAATAGTGTATAGGATACAATTATGAGATGACAGATATCACTCAAGCTGATGGTTCCATAGAGGGGTTAATGCTAAAGCTCTGTAGGTCATTATTATGGAGCAAGAACCCCCATAAGGAACCATACCGCCAAAGGTAAATTGTTTTCAATAAACTCAAGTAAATTTGCCAAAGTGGTCTTGTCTGAATTGTAACTACTATGGCAACTTTTCCTTCGAGCAAGGGTGATTAAATTTTTTTTTTTTAAAGGTAGGGTAGGTAGGATTTATATAAAAACTTTTTACCAAATTTGATTAAACTTTCTATATATATCAATGCATAATTAAAATGTAAGTACTCTGATAAAAAGAGTATAAAAATCGAGTGACTCTAGACCGTTTAATCTTCATTAAACACAGCTCATTATTTCCATTCGGGACGAATCACAGGATTGGCTTGCGCAACTGTCACTCTCCGTCGCCATGACTACCGCCGCTATTACGTTTTTAGGTGGGAGTGAATGGAATTAATGAGCTGTGTTTTATGAAGATTAAATACACTAGAGTCACTCGTTTTTTTTTACTCTCTATTTCAGAGTCCTTGCATTTTAATTATGCATTGGTATATAAAGACAGTTTAAACAAATTTGAATAAAAGTTTTTTTTAGACAATTCTGACCTACCCTACCTTTAAACTAACTACAAATGTAGCTACTCACAAAGAAAAAAACAAATTTTTGACAACAAACAAACCAATATAAAAAAAATGTAATCAAAGAAAATACATTATGGAACAAAAGTTAATTCCCAGCTTTGTCACACAGAACCATTCAAAATAAAGAAAAGTAAATTAGCCTACATAAATACCCCCAAATCATATTAGTACAGCACACTCAAATATACTTACGCAATGAGTTTGGTTGTTGTGAATCGGACTGGAATACAATATTTCGCCTGAGAAATAATAATATAATTATATTGGCATTTTAGTTATTAGTAATTACACATTATTGCTAAATATATTACAAACACTTTTAGGGGAAATTATAAAGATATTCTATGGAGACGCGCGAAAGACATTTGATTTGAGCAATGACAGATGTCTTGGAACATTATCTGTGGATCTTGAAATAATGCTCAGTCATGAGTCTCTCCAAACGGTTACATCCCAGCCACTGCAATGCTGCCACTCCCTCATTCACCTGCCGCTCGTCACCAGGTAACAACACCTCGGAGCATCTTTTAACATGCCTTTATTTGGACACTTATAGCGTAATTTGAGGTTTTAACGATTCATTTTGCATACAAATATAATATTGTTTTAATCCTGAGTGAATCTTGACAGATTTAATCATGCACCCAGTCCTCAAAATTGTATTCGGCATCCTTCTTTTAACGGGTTTGCTGACGTTCTTTTATTTTGACTGGGAGTTTTTGAGTAAAACTTCCGCTCAGCCGGTATTAAGGTATGTGTCACTTTATTGTCTTTCCTACATCATCTGTAGCTGAAATCATCCTTAAAAGTTGATTTTCTTTTTTGTAGCATTCCTATGTGTTCCGATTGATTCAGTGAAATAAAATAATAATTTTGACTTCAGTTTTGACGTTAGCCTCACGAAGCACTTTTTTAAATCAGGGATCTTAAACGTTTTGATCGTGTCTGATATGATAATGACACTGCCCTTATTGGGCTACTGAAATGTTACACAGAACATTTTTCATGTTGACCCTTAAGAGTGTTTCGGTTTCCCCCCTATTCCATTAAAAACTAACTTGACACTGATACAACATTTACTGTGATAAAACATTTAGAAATATAAAAAGTCCTCAAAATACAACAAATTAAATGCATTTCTCGATTTTTGAGTCTTCACCCAGCTAGTTTCCGTATAAATGATACAGTGATTATGTCAAGAAACTGCGTATTTCCTGGAGTGTCATTCCTGCTTCAGTTTAATTTGGTTGTATGTAAATTGTACTCAAATATTTTCATTTGTTATCTATCATTCAAGTTTTTCAAGTTCTCAAGGTCTTAAGGATACAGAGATTCCAGACTTTCCCAAAATAAAGTGAGTAGATTCATTTAACTTTTTTTTTTGTGCAACCCAGAGCCCGTATCTTCCTTGTTTGTTTTTTATTTATAAAAAAAAAAAAAAAAAAAAAAAAATTTTTTTGTGTGTGTGTCTGTCTCAGTATAGGGCCTTTTCACAATGAGAATCCAATGCCCTGTACCTGTCAAGAGGCTGATCATGCAAACAGATATGTGCCAAAAGATGAGCTGGATGACTTGCAGAACCGGCGGGCAGAAGAGTTCAGACAACACCAGATCAGGTTTCTCACAATTTATCTGATCTTTTCAGCGTGTTTTCACCATAGACTGTAAAAAAAAAAAAAAAAAAAAAAAGTCTATGGGACTAATTGTGAAAACACAGCAAGACTTTACATAAGACTAAAGTGGTTGCACTTTATTTTACAGTACGAGTACTTACAGTGTACTTAAGGAAATACTGTGTAATGTAGCCTAACTATATGGGGTTAAGGTTATAGGGTGCCGTCATTTAGAACTGACCTTGTCCTATTAAGATAAATCATTTTTGCCAAATTGTATGAAACTTCACACACATTCAATATTCAAAGACGTCTGAAACGAGAAGCAGAAAGTTGCTCATCTGATCATTTCATTTCCTATTTGGAATGGAATAACGAGAAATGAAAAAACAGCTTGTTTATTCGTTTTTTTGTTTAGTTTAAAAAAACTAAAAATTAGATTTTGGCTCGATTTTTCATTTTTCGTTTGTGGTTTACAAATCGGTTTATGGGTTCAATATTTCGTCCGCGCATGTGGGCGGCGCTGAAACGCCCCTTTCATCTTATTGATTCAGTACGAGTGCGGCACTAACATTATTGCACTTTAATAAAATAATGTCTGAAACCACCACTCACTTTTAAGTTACTATGCACAATATTTGAAGCAGAAGTATGTTCCAGCGACCCCATTAATGTGAGCTACAGTAGGCTATGACAGATTATTTTAGAATGATGTATTTCCCATTGATAGTGCAAATAGTTCCGTCTCTTTGGATAAAAGGGAAATGGAAATAAAAACCAATAATAGGCTGAACTGTATGCTACTATTATTTGTAACACCATTATAGCACATGTGTAACATTTACCACTCTAATTTTGAAAATTGAATAGAAATAAAGTTTATATTTATGAATGTAAGCATGTGTAGCCTACTCAGTTCACATGAAAAGAAAGAGAAAGAAAAGAGAGAAGCTAAAATCAGTGAACGTTAATACTGTCAAAATTAGCAGGGTTTGGGATTCATTAAAATCATGTCGGTTGAAGAGCACAGCATACCTTTAAAATGTTATTAGTTTTATTATAAAACTAATACGATTTTATTACATTCTGAATTGGTCAATGTTTCTCTGAGTTGTCTTCATTGTTGACTTGAGAAAGTCATGCAGCATATTTTAAACATTATTATTATTATTATTTATTATGAGAAATTGACTCCGCCTAGTGCTTCACTTTAATGCTTCACCAAACTCAGCTCAGACCTCCAGACTGACTCGCTTATATCATTTATAACTGGTCAGACATACTTTCCCAAAAAATCCATTGACTTGCATTATCTGAGCAATGAAGGCCGTAATAGTTAATGCTCTCCACTAGAGGGGCCGACAGGATACTACGTCTTTTCTACTCTCTTTTCCTGTTTGCATCAGTTTAAATGACAAATAAATGCATGAATTTCATTCATAAATAGGCCATATCTGTGTATGAGAACAAGCTTTACACTTCAAGCTGTACAACTAATTAAAACTTGAACCCTACTTCAGTTTGCCACTCTAAGATGTTGTTATTCACTCTGGTTTTTGCGTTTAAATTTGTCCATCTGGAACTTTTATTTGTCATGAGCTCTATATTTTAAGATATACTAGAAAAAAATATGATTCAACAACACAAGCTCTGTTTTTACTCAGCAAATTAGTTTTCCTTTTAAGTAGGCTATAGCCTACAAGTTGCCATGGCTTGCCATGTTCTGTTTAGGCTATTGTAGTTTTTTTGGTATAGTTGTAGTTGTATCAGAGCTCGAGTTGAAGCTGCTTCTTCGAGCCCCTCTTCAGTGGACAGCAAGCCAAATAAGTTTAACCTAATATCTTAAAGATTTTATGGGCAAACAAACTCGGTAATTGCAAGTTGTGAAGTCAAGAGTTGCGAGATATAAAATTGCAATTGCGAGAAAAAGTCAGAATTTGCATGATATAAAGTCGCAACCGCGAGTTATAAAGTCAGAATTGTGAAATATAAAGTTGCAATTTTGAAAATAAATTTCAGAATTGTGAGTTATATAAAGTCAAAATTGCAAGATGTAAACTCGCAATTGTGAAATAAAAAGTCACAATTATCTTTTAAATGGTTTTATTAAACAATTAAATTATTAAGCTTCCATGGGGCGATGTCATGAAATTATGAACTAAAATGTTTTTGGTTGAACATTATTATGCCTATTGTATTTTAAATGCTAATTTCTTAGCATCATTTATGAATGACAATGTCCCAAAGAGAAGATTTACAGTGGCGTGTGTCTTCCAGGACAGGGAAAGAAAACGATGTTCTGATTCTCGCCCCTGCAAACACCCCACTCCAGTATCCAATCAGAGGATTCAGAGTGACTCCCATGAGTAAAACACTCATTCCTGGTGAGTCGGATCTCTGCTGGTCTGTTATGATTTCTGCTGGTCTGTTATGATTTCTGATTATCTGAGCTTTCTCAGGTTAGGTTACTGAGAGACATAGACTGGTTTGGGATAATGAACATATTTTGAAGTTTTTGAAAGAAGTCTCTTCTGCTCACCAAGGCTGCATTTATTTAGAGTAAATATTGTGAAGTACTTTTTTTTCCCTATTTGAATAAAATGTAATTTATTCCTGTGATGCACAAAAAGCTGCACAACTGTTTTCAATATTGCTCATAATAACTGAGCACTAATAATAATTAATCATAATTAAGCATCAAATCAGCATGATTTCTGAAGGATCATGTAGTAATGTCATGAAATATTACAATTACAAAATAGAATGTAATTTATTCCTGTGATCAAAGCTGAATTTTAAGCATCATTACTCCAGTCTTCAGTGTCACATGATCCTTCAGAAATCATGCTGATTTGATGCTTAATTATGATTAATTATTATTAGTGCTCAGTTATTATGAGCAATATTGAAAACAGTTGTGCAGCTTTTTTTGCATCACAGGAATAAATTACATTTTATTCAAATAGGGGGGAAAAAAGTACTTCACAATATTTACTCTAAATAAATGCACCCTTTGTAAGCAGAAGAGACTTCTTTAAAAACAAAACAAAACATTAACAAATCCCAATTATTTAAAACTTTTAACCAGTAGTATACAGTATATATAAATACAAATTTGTGTTTATTTAGGTGTTCAATGAAATTCAATAATGCATTTCTATCTATATTAATTAAAAAAACATATCATTATTAAAGGTCTAGCGCTGCAAACACGAAGCAGAGTTTACAAGGTTTGTTCTGCGGAAAATGGGTTTCTTGCTAAAGGTGGTGGTTTTTTTATATCTCAGTCATTGGTTTGTTTCAGACGGTCTCTGTATGGGGGTCTACTGTGTTTTTCCGATGCTTTTTGCGCTTTTAATCAAAAATTGTTCATGTGGGTGGATTTTTCAAAAGAAGTCATGATGTTACAGAGAATCAAATGAGCTCATAGGATCTGAAACGTCTCCAGGTGTCTCTAAGGGTGCAGAAAGGGCTGCTCTCAGTGCTGGATGTTCAGGAGGGTGAGCAGGTGGACGGCCAAAATGAGAAAAATCTGAGCATCTCATCCAGCAACCTTCAACAGCTTAATGGTCTTCTGAACAGAGTGACCTACACCAGCACCGTCTACCACATCAAGACCCAAGACCTCGGTACGTAACCTAAAGGGATAGTTCACTATGGAGGGATGGGGGGGGGGTGTCATATGGACCACTTTGATGATACTTTTGTTTTTTAAACTTAAAACTGATCTGAATGTTCTGACTTGCTCGTTTCCATTTATATGTATAAACATTATTTTTTACATATGTTTTCATGTCTTTAGCATACTTCTCTTTTGAGAACCATGAGGTCTTGTTCCCAATTGAGATCAGACGTCTGTCAGTTCCTGTTCTGTTTGACATGGGAAAAGGTCAGCTCAAGTGTTAACATTATTTAATATACTTACGCTTCTGTTAAAACTTAAGCAGTTTTATTTATTTCACGTGTTTTAAGTTTATGTTTTTCATTTCATATTTATATTGTATTTGACTTAAGCTTTATTTCAATTATATAAATACATTTAGTTTTAATTAACAGTAGCTATGTTTCCATCTACCTTTTGCAATATTGCATAAAAAAAGTAAAAAATAAAAAATCCAATGAGAAGGCATAAACTACGATGGAAACACATTTGCTGAATAAATCCCTCGATGCTCAACAAAAAAACTCATATTTACCAAATGTAACCGGTGCTACTCGACCCACTCATTGGAGGTGGACGCTTACAAGAACGCTAAAGACCTCAGCCGCTAGCATCAGCCGCTAGCGCCCCTTGAGGCCAGGGAAGTGAGGTTTACACACACAGCTCTTACTGGCCTAGATCCGGTACACTCAACCCCTAAACCTCAATCCCATCCGGGTCAAGGCACCAATGAACTGGTTCTACTCGACCCGCTCCAAGCTGGATTCAGCCTCTTGAGGCCAGGGGAGTGAGGTTTACACTAGATTGTGGATCGGGACAAATTTTTCTGTCTGAGCCCGGCCCGCGTCCGACAGAGCAGTAACCGGACCTGAACCGAGCCCAACAGGAATAAAGATATTGATGTCCGAGCCCGACCCGAGACCGACAGTCAAAATCCCATTTTTTTCCTCATACTAATGACACATGTACGTTTGTTTGTGTGGAAAGACTGCTTTTATTAAGCAACTGTAGGAAGGAATTGGGAAATGTCAACAGGATGAGCGCATCAGCGCGCATGGAGCAACAAGCAGACTTAACACAGGCGCATGCATGTGTTTTGTTGTCACGGCTACATAAACAAATTTCCGCACACAGGATGACAGATGTTATGGTAATATTTTACATGTATTTTAATCACAAAAACGAACATTTGCATCAAGTGAAAGGATCAGGCACATTGGCTACCTACATAATAAGCTTTTAAATTTAAAATTAAATTTAAAATGTTCAATGTCTAATCGCGCTGATCTGACCGAGCCCGACCCGAACCCGAACATAATTTCTAAATATCTGTCTGAACCCGGCCCGTCGGGTACCCATCCTCTAGTTTACACACACGGCTCTTACTGGCCTACATGCGATACACTCACCCCCTAAACCTCAATCCCATCCGGGTCACGGCACCAATAAACTGGTTCTACTCGACCTGCTCCAAGCTGGCCTGATTGCAGCAACTTCCATTTTTATCTCAGATTTTTTCGTGCCCGTTTCCCAGAAAGGGACAATTTTGTTATCTGGAACACATGAGATGAAAACAGTGCTTTATCGCACGTTTTATGCAATATTCCAATTTTGCACAGTTAAATTTGCACCTTTGGATGGAAACCTAGCTAGTAACAATAATTCTGAACAAATGACAGATATAATCACAGATTCTTTATTATGTGAAAACAATCGCCACACTGACCTAATATGGGCACATAATTCTCTCTCTCTCTCTCTCTCTCTGTAGACGTAAACTCCCAGGTGACTGTGCTAATTAAAGCATTTTTGAGATATGAAGAACTAAATGTCCTCATCAATAGTGTTCGTCGGCTCTACCCCAAAATAAAGATCATCATTGCTGATGACAGTCTGAATCCAGAGAAGGTGGTCGGTGACAATATAGAACACTATGTAATGCCCCCTGCACAGGTACAAACATCAGGTTGTTTAAACTGAATTATGTTATTGTAATTTGCTTGAAGTATAAAAGTTTATATATATTGTTTGGCCTTTCAGGGCTGGTTTGCAGGCAGAAATCTGGCAGTGTCACAGGTCACCACTAAGTACTTCCTGTGGGTGGATGATGACTTCTTGTTCCTTAATGAGACGCGTATTGAGAGCTTTGTAAACATTATGGAAGCCGTTCCTGAACTAGATGTGGTAATTATGTCAATTATATCATCTTGATGACCTCAAATAAATATAAAAGTTGGGGTCAGTAAGATCTCTTCTGCTCACCAATGCTGCATTCATATAAAAAACAGTACAGTAGTAAAAACAGTAATTTTATGGAATAAGTTTTAAAGGTTTAAAGAACTGTTTTCTAATAGATTTTTTTTAAAATGTAATTTATTCCTGTGAACAATACTTTTTGTATAAATGTATAATTCATTCCGTCTCTCTCCATCAGGTTGGTGGTGAGGTACAAGGAAATCAGTTCTTCTTTAAGCTGGAATATGAGGAAGGGAGCAGCGAAGAAGGCGGCTGTATCACACGGGTCAAACGTACCCACGCGCCTCTGCCAGGTTTTGACGGCTGCTTCTTCGTGGATGGAGTTGTTAACTACTTCTTGGGCCGGACGGATGCTGTGCGAAGGGTCGGCTTTGACCCGTTCCTCAAAAGAGTGGCTCACACTGGTAGGTGGACTTCAAACTGTTGATTGAAAACATCCACGTCAAATTAAGTTACACGATGCGTTCTGGATGAGGTCTGTTGTTTAATTATTTCCCGATAGACCTGCAAAGTGAAACTTTGTTTCGACAATAAGTTACAACATATTTTAGAGATTAAAGGGATAGTTCACCCAAAAATGAAAGTGTAGGAGAACTATGAAATATGAGGTTCTTGTGTTACGCAACACGTTTGAGCTTCAGCAAGAACCAATGAGGTTTGTTCTCACATGTCAAGTAGGTTTGGTTGAGCTTCAGTTTATGTTCGCTGATCAATGTTTATATGTGAATAAAATACTAAATTAAATCTGTTCGTCATATAAAGTGATCGAGTCTCTTAAAGGGATACTTCACCTCTGTAAAGATTAATGTGTATTTAAAATGGGTCATTTATGTTGTAGAAATGTGAAATTATTTTTGAATTTGAAGCCTTCTAGACTGAGAAAAGCCAGAAAATGTATTTGTGGCTCATGCGGATGAAAGACAACAACTCCCAGAATGCACTTGCTTCACTGCCCTACGAGGCAACGCCTACCAGTAAGAGAGCGCAGTTAAACGACAAGGCTAGGCTACTAGTGAGTCTCTGTGACGAGTCTGCCCGGATTTCGAGACCGCCCCAAAATGTCTGGGATTCGGCTTTTGCGTTCTACAGTCATCATTCATTATGTTTCCTGTGGCGAGCAGGACAAAACTGACGGCCGCGGGAGAACGCCGCGAGGCCGGTGGCGTGATTACTGATGAGCGGCACCTGTGAGACGCACCGGTCTCGTATCTCTCACGGAGGAGCGGGAATTTTCTTAGCAATGTTAAAACGCACATTAACCCATCGCTTGTTTAGCGTTCATGTAAACACTACATTCAGATTGACCAATCGGAATGAATTCAGTTAGATTGAAACAAAAGGTGTGCATGTAAACAATGAATGGCGACTGCAGAAAGCAAAAGCCGAATCCCGGACATTTTGGACGATCTCGACGGCCGGACATGTCCGGGAAAAAGAGGACAGTAACCCCTACTACTCAGCTTTCTCCACAGAACAAGAGCCTGTTAGCTTAGCTTCCAAATAAAAGATGGCTGACACTATTTGTACATTCTGTGAGCGAGATCCACCCTCTATGGGCGGGTTGAAAACATGCGGATCTAGCGCCTTCTACTGGCTGTAGTTTTTAGCCTCTGGCCAAAAAATCCTCTGATGACGCAAAATGACGATTTTTGCGTCATCAGAGGATTTTTTCCAGACTAAAAATACATAAATCTCTCGTCTCGGAGATATGAGGGAGGGAAGAACGGTAATTTGAAAATACTACAGGTTTTCTACTGATACAAAGCTTAATGCTATATCCTGAAGTATACCTTTAAGAAAATTTGGACTAAACCACTCAATTCAAATGGATTATTTTTACAATCTCTTTATGAACAGTTTGAAGCTTCAAAGTGGTAGTTACGTAGCTGTCAATGGAGGGACTGAAATCTATCAGATTACATCAAAAAGATCTTCATGTGTGTTCCGAAGATGAACAAAAGTCTTAAGGGTTTGGATCGACATTAGGTTGAGTAATTAATGACAGAATTTTAATTTTTGTGTAAACTATCCCTTTAATTGTATCATGGCTTAGGTCATAGGCAATTTAAAACATGGACATAGTACAAACAATGCAGGTAATCTGGATTTACTGACCAACAACAAAACCCGATTATGACTAAGAAATGTACATATCTTATGTTTAATGAGAATGGACATGTATTTATGGACATACCAGCTGAGATAATTTGCATGTGATCAACAACACCTTTAAAAATAAATGTTGTTTTCTCCGTGATGCCACAGGAGAACTATTTTTGGTTCCCCAAAGAACCTCTCAGTGAACATTTCTTAAAAAAAACTATTTTTTTCTCTACATGTGAAGAACTATTTAATAATCTAAAGAACCATTTTCCACTATAACGAACCTTCTGTGGAATGTAAAGGTTACATGAATGTTGAAGGTTCTTTATGGAACCATCGATGCTAATAAAGAAACCTTAGTTTTAAGAAACAAGAATCTGTTTTATTTTTTTATATACAGAATTCTTTGTTGACGGACTTGGAGATTTATTAGTTGTCACCTGCAAAGGTCTCAGAATTGGTCACCAAAAACACAGTCACACAAACAAGTACCATTCCTTCAGGCATCCTCCCAAAAGTGATTCACAGACAAAAATGAATCACCATTTCTTCAAGAATCATCTAAAATGCATGAAATACTAAGGGACTCTTCAGGTGAAATATGCTTTTCCTTACACATTATTAAGCATTACTTACCGGTATATTTTTTTAATTTTTTTATCAAAGGTTGACACATCTGTTCATACTATTTTGGTCACTTTACAATAAGGTTCCATTAGTTAAGGTTAGTTAATGCATTTACTAATATTAACTAACACTGAGCAATACATTTGTTACAGTATAATAATCTTTGGTAACGTTAGTAAGTAAAAATACAACTGTTTATTGTTAGTTCAGGTCCATTAACTAATATTAACAGATATAATTTCTGATTTTAATATAATCTCAGAAAAATAAATGCTTTAGAAGTATTATTCATTGTTAGTTCATGTTTACAAATGGAACCTTATTGTATGTTTTACATTTTATAATAATAGCAAAGTAGCACAAAATGAAAATGATGTAGTGAATAGTGATCAAAACATGTTAAACTGAAATCTAAACTTGTTCTTTGTGTAGATTCCAGCTCTGATTCTGAACATTCACTCGACGTCATGCATCCGGGATGTTTTTTAAACACTATTGAAGGAGTTCACATGTATGTTGCAGAATTGTCAGCTGGTTTTGACTCTGACTTTTCCTTCAATATTACTTTAAGTAATTCGAGTTGGATCTTGTAACTAAAGAGCATATTGAAATGTATATGAGGGTAACGGGTAATGAGCTCAGGATAATGAGTATGAAAATTATAGTGTTATATTTATTGTTCTTCTTGGAATGTAATCGTTTTTTTTCCCATCTATACTGCTTACAAACTTATTTAAGTGTACACTACAGAATGTTAAAGTTATGCTAATAAAATAGGGGGCGACGTCATGGGGTTACGCTTTTAAACTGCCCTTGAATACGCCACTCCAACTTTATTTAGGTACAAGGTTTCAGATCATCTGAGCGATTCAATTTAAAGTCCGCGTGAACCCGTATTTCCAAGTGAAACGGAATATTGATTATTGATATTATTGCATATTGATTTTCGGAATATTAATCTCTATTGATTTGTCTCTGGAGTAATCCTGTGTTTGCATCCATCTTTATTTACTACGACATGCTCGAAATGTTGAGTGGGGCTAAAGAGGCAAAGTAGACGTTAATCGTCAGACTATGCCAAAATATTGTGACAAAAAAAGCTGTTTTTGGACTAACAAGGAAGTTTTGAGTTCTGAAACCTATAGGATATTTTTAGAGCACAATGACCTCTGAGTCATTTATGTTTAGGAACAAAATCTTTGCATGGCTGGTGTTTGATAAGGCTCTTGTTCAAGTTTTTTTTGCTTTGTTTATCATGTCATTATGTTTTCAATGTCATGTCTGAACATGCCATATTTTATTTTCGATTGTGTCAAGTTTCCATTTGTCCGTTGTTTTATTCATTGCCTCATGTAAATCTGCTGTGTCATCATGTCATGAGTTTCATGTCCATGCCATACCAAGTCAAGTTCATGTTTATATTTAAATGAGTATATTTTTGAATATACTGCACTTGGGTTCAGAACTCTGACTCCTCTTTCCTGCATAGGCTATCCAAAAACAAACTAAAAGAAATCTGATATCTATGTGAATGAGACTTTCACAGTTAGATCTGTTGTTCACCAGCTGTCATCAGACACAATGTCACCTCACCCATGACAACACAATGGCCCGTTGCTAAGTTACACAGCTTTTTATTTTATTTTTTATGTTTAATGTTTTAAAGTTTCTGGTTTTGTATTCTCATGTTCGAAAGAGTATCAAAGTACATCTTAAGGTCAGAAAAGAATCGTTAAAAGATTCTGTAATCTTGTTTTTCAGAAAGACTTGGGGTTTGGACACAAAGCATTCAGCATTAATCCACAGTAGTATGGATTATATGACTGCAGTTCATAATGTTGGTGTTCAAGTTGTTTTGCACTGGGATTTCTCCCCTTCTCTCCCAGGAAAAGAGGGGCTGGGCGGGGGGAGGGTACACTATAATTGCGAGGCAGCAAAACCTGCTTGTTCGGGCAAACCTATCAACACAATCCTGTTTATCCTGTTGACTGATTGAGCAAATCGGCATAATATAATTATTTATTGTAATGTGACATGGAGTAATGTTGGATTAATGGTGTAATGTTGTTGTAATGATGCTGAAAATTTAGCTTTGATCACAGGAATAAATTGCATTTCAAAAACAGTACGGTACTTTTAATTATTTTACAAAAACAGTTCTATTCTGCACAAAACATTCTGCATAATACCCAAGTCCACTGAAGGAGGGAGTGTTTTCTGGATTAAAGACATCTCTTTAGCCAAGCATTCACATAATGCACCTCATGACCTTACTCCAGTTATATCAGATCAAATGCACAAGATTATCATTGCTTAGTTATGAACAGCATCTACGCTAATTATTTTCCACGAAATTATTTTACGAAGACTTCAGATGCTCCAACACCTGAAGAGATGACCCCCAACTCCTGCGAGGACTACATTTTTCCCAATATTTCGTTATCATTATGTTGACAACTTGTAATTAATTACTTCAAATAACTATTTGTTTCTGCCTTAAATTAATACATTATCAGCTAACGTTAACTGTGTGATTTGTATATACATTTCCGTAATAACGTTACATCTAGGGTTGCCACCTTTGATTTGTGAAAAACCGGGACACTCAGATGAAAAAAAGAAAAAGTGGTTGAGCGACAGTCCCGGAAACTGCCGATTTTGTTGTGTTATCCTCCTCGTCCGTCTCTCCCCCAATTTCACACAATAGATGTAAATAGAACGTTTTTAAAAAGCTAGCTAGCAACTGCTCACGCTGTTTAGTCCTGGATGTGTGTTGATGCGCGCGACCGACAGCACAGGCAGTTGCTAGGCGATAAGTTGAGCTTCCAATCAAATAAAAGTAAACGCCTGGCATTGGCCAATCCACTGTTTTACCCGGTTTTATCCGTTTACGGACACAGGATTGGATGTACACAACCATGAAGAAAACAAAGTAGCAGTAGACGGAAACGGTTTAATTTGTAACCAGGAAATTCTACTTTAGAAGTACATTTTCACACAAAAAAAAAACGGGACAATTCGAGTCCCGGGAAAGAATTAGAATATACATTTTCCGGGACTGTCGCTCAAAAAAGAGAACAATCCCTGGAAAACCGGGACGAGTACGTGGCAACGCTAAATACATCACGTCACCTCTGATAGCAGATCTCTCTAAATTGTAATGTAGATACATGTATTTTCTGTACTAAAGCGCTATGATAGCACACACATAAGATCACTAAAGATCACTTCATCTGGAAAGCATCTGCTGTTTACTAACATCCGATAGACGTCTTTAAGATGTCAGTTTTACATCCATTCTAAATCATAAACATCTTAAATGCTTTTAAATATGATTCTTCTCTCCCTCAGGTTTTACGCGTACGTGCTCAAACTTTGTGCAGTGTGCTATCGCGAATATCTCCTCGCTATTTCTCTATAGAATTGTCTTCTGGTTTGTCCAGAAACCTGCCATTATCACAACAAGGATCATTTAATGAGCACACACAACACCTAGGCCTGAGGGCCTTTCTTCATCATCATGGCAAGTTGCAATGATTTGTGGCCAGGTCAGATTACGTCAGAGTTTGTTATTTATTGTAAAATCATATCACACTTGTAAAAGAGATCCAACTTTTTAATGTACGATATTGTATTATACTGGCATAAGTTGTTGTATCTCAATAGACAAAGTATATAAAAAAAATCATATCAAACTGCTCAAACATTCCACAACCTAACAAACGCCGAACATGTTCAGTGAAGTGAAAACTGTCAAGTGTAACACACTGATCCAACAAATTTCGAAAGACTTGTTTGTCTGTACGGTGTGAATTGGCCTTTAGACATTTTCTAAATGTTTATTGGATATCTGACAGAAAACGTCCTATGAGCAAACACTCTAAAAATAAGTCTTCCAGATGTAAACATGCAATATTACTGTTTTTGTTGTATTTTTTATTAAATAAATGCAAAAGGTATTTTGCCTTGATGTACACCTATATTTAACTCAACTTTTAAAAAGAGGAAAAGAAGGGAGATTGATAACGGCCGTCAGAATAGAGGAATATGTCAATTTTAGCGTAACTCCCACAGCCGCTTTTTAGAAACTCACAGCAGCGTTTAGTTTTTTTGTAATTGGATGCAACGGTAATATTGTATAAGGTACGGTGTTATAAATGTACATACATACATTTTAAAAAAAAAAGATGTTGCCGGATTTCAAGATGCTGATGACCGTTAAACGCGTCATCGGTCTATGAAAAGGGTCTTTGAAGAAGAGGCTTGTTTGAGATGAGCAAGATCTGCGCAGAACCGATCACTGATCACCGCGAGATGCATGCCGGTGTGGTGAAGTGTTGAGTGAGTCCCACTGAAGTGATGGGTCCCAGTCAGACCTTTATATAGGCTACTGTCTATGAGTCAGACTCAGACCCCCAGCCTAGGACCCCAGTAGTATGCCTGATCTAAAGCTGTTCTCGCGATTCTTACTGTAATCAATCAAACTTTAATTCATGTTGTAATGTTTTATATTTATCCTGATTAATTAGTGATAGAAATAACATGTTTATGTATGTTTTGCGACATTGTTAATTGTTATTAAGCAATAAGGCATAATATAATTTGTTTTAATTACAAGCATGCCATGTCATAATTAATTCTTAAACAGAATTATGCTTGTATCATATTTGCTATCAAAGTTTTTTTTATCGAAAAACATCGTAGATGGTGAGAACAATGTTATCTCGAATCATTTCGGATAGCTGTATGCTATGCTACTATCCAAGCTAACAAAAAAAAATTAAAACGAGAATTTTTCATTTCACAATCTATAGTTTCGGTTATATAGCCTACTAGTGTATGAATTATATAAGTTAAAATATATATGGTCGTTACAATGTAGTTCAAACCACTTGTATAATAAAGTGATTTCTGATTTATAAACACAGGCACTAAATCAATTACCCTTAAAACGTGCTTAGAAACCAACATAGACAGGAAACCAATCGGATTGCTGGGTCCTAAGCTGGAACACATCACTTCAGTGCGACTCAACCGACTCAACACTTCACCACACCGGGTTAGAAATGTGTCCGAGTAAGGTCCGCCTTGCTCTGATGTCATGCTAACGTATGTTAAAAAACTCGCGATGGCGAGGCGGATGTGTCGGATTCTGCAGTCGCGCGCAGTTGCTCTCCACCGACCACCGACTGCGCTGATCAAAAGCACGATGGGAAACGACTTGCTGACGACACAGCTTAATGCTCATTGGTTTAAACAACCGTGATGTATTGTTTTCTTTTAAAGTGTTTGATTTTAAAACTCTGATATCATGTTTTATGTGTATAAATTATTGTGTGAATATTCTCAAACTCTCTGACAGTGCGATCTCTATGGGTTAGGTCTATTTGATTGTTGTCCTATTTAAAAATAATAATAATAATAATATATATATATATATATATATATATATATATATATATATATATATATATATATGGGTGATTCTCTGAGATGGGTGCCTTTTGGGTCATAACTTTTTTTTTTTTATACCTTAAATAGTTATATTTCTGATAATTTCATGTGATAGTGGATTAGTCAAACCTTTAAGAAAATACATTTTCCCACCTCAGGCATGAAATTCTAAACAATATTGAGTGTTTTTTCTTACTGAAAGTTGTTTTGGAGTTCAACCCCGTCACAGACCACTTGGACCCTGTTTAAATATGATTTAAAAAGATTTTCAAGTAAATTCTTGTAGAAGCTTTTCAATGAGATGTCCCTTGTTTGATATCATTTATTGCATGTAGAATTTTATTTTTAAATACTCACCATTTGAATACCAAATCAGGTCATGAAAACTATATCTAACATTGGTCTTCATATCTTATCACAAAATATGCATTAACATTAGGATTTAATCAGGCTTTCATATATTTTCCGACTGTCCTGTAAATTCTGCACACAGCAAAACAAACATTGACCTAATTTGTCTTCTTATCACGAAAATATTAATAAAAAACTATCAAATAACAGGGTTGAACTCAGCATAACGGGGTTGAAAATGATAACAGGGTTGAAGTGATGATCATTATTTCAATATAGTATGGATTTCTTACCTGTAAAATTAATGATATCACATTCAATAAAATTGTATTTTATTAAAGTTGGCAAAAACAAACAAACATTATAGTTAGTATTTAACATTAAATCAAAAGCATTAAAGGAGAACTCCAGCGCAAAATGAACCTTTGGTCTAATTACACATTGTTACCTAGTCAACCGTTATCTGAGATTTGTTTTCATGATTATCGAATGTAAATAGTTTTATCTCTAAAAACAGTTTAACCTATAACGCTAGTATAACGCTAGTATATGGGGCATTGAGTAATGACCAAAAAAAAAAAAAAAAAAAAAAAAAAAAAAAAAAAAAAAAAATCGCTTGTTAATACCACTAACAAGGCTCAAAATAGCCCCACACTAACACGGCAGCATAATGAGGGTCCCTACATGCAAACCGAAGCATTGAGAACTTTGACAGTGTCCAGACAGTTTAATAAGAAGATATTTTATACATAGTCAACTTCGCGTATACAGGCAGAAGCCATCTTTGAAAAACAGTCTCTACCAGTCGATCAACGAACGCCGATCCAAGTGCGCTGAACTGTGTAGAATCTCATATGGTCCAGCGCACTTGGATCGGCGTTTCGTTGATCGACTTGAAGGTAGGGACCCTCATTATGCTACCGTGTTAGTGTGGGGCTATTTTGAGCCTTGTTATTTTTATTTGTCATTAGTACTCATTACTCAATGCCCTATATACTAGCTTGTCATTACTCAATGCCCTATATACTAGCGTTATAGGCTAAACTGTTTTTAGAGATAAAACTATTTACATTCGATAATCATGAAAACAAATCTCAGATAACGGTTGACTAGGTAACAATGTGTAATTAGACCAAAGATTCATTTTGCACTGGAGTTCTCCTTTAAGCATTAATTAATAACAAACATCAATTGATCTTTCCATTTGAGATATGTTTCCCTTCTCTCTGCGTCTGCATTTCTTCTTGCTCTGTACTGTCTTTGCCTCTCTGCTGCTGTTTTTGCCATTGGGATGTCTGAAAATATTCAACAAAATACCATAATTGATTATTTCTGACAGTTCACACCACAATACAACAAGTCTACAATTGAGTAATCTACTAAGAAGTGTCAAACATTCAACCCTGTCACAACGATTCAACCCTGTTATAATAAAAAAATGTGACGGGGTTGAATGTGACGGGGTTGAAGTTTTTGGCTAACAGTAGCTGTAACTCCATAATTAGCTAAGACAGTAGCATCACATGGCATTTAAGACATCATCAAATTTTAATGTTTTTCAAAACTATTATTGAATTCTTCTTAAACCGTTGTTTACTATCATTTAGTCATACAACAGAGTTGAAATGTTGAGCCTGACAATCTTAATCTGACAGTGAAAAACATGAAATATAGGTAAGAAAAGATACTGACACTTGCCTTTCTTTGCAGCATGTTCTTCAAGAGACTTGTGTGATGTCACTTCCTGGATGTGATGCCACAGGGATTGATCCATTATTTTTATAGGGGGGTAAATAGTATGGCGTGACGGGGTTGAAAACAAACTGGAGGACGTGTATAAATATTGCAATTTCATATATAATTAATGCATTTTTATATATATATGTATATTTTAGTTAAAGTAGACCAACATATGATTATATTAGCAGCAACATTTTGGTATTAATTGCACTTTTTATTTGTTTTATATTCAATGAAAACGTAATGATGGTTAGTGAGGACATGCAAACATGCTTGTTGTCTACTACTTAGGCAACTCATTATCTTTAAATTAAAATTTAAAAAAAGCAATTGTGTTGTATTATAATACAAAGGCACCTGGTTCTATTAATTGACAGCGTTAAAATTCATTTTGTGATTTCCTTCAATTGAAAATCTTTGAAGTAAGTTTGGGGGACTTGAAGGGCACCCAATTCAGAGAATCACCCATATATAATGTTTGTAATTCAAGTAAAGTTAAGTTATTTCGATTGGAAATAAATAACAGTAGCCTACTTTAGGAGTTTTGTTTATTATATTTATTTTCATATGAAAGCAACAGATCTTACAGATCTGAAATTACATCCAGTTGTCATCAACAAGGTGCATGAGCCTGAATCCCGCGATATCCACCTTTGATCTCGCAGGTGTCTGATCCACTGCGAGAAGACAAGAGAACTGTCCGTCTTGCCTGCACTTTTTTCACTCCTCCCCTCACTGCAGCCGCCTAGTTTTGCACAGAACCGTTAAATGTGTTTTTTAACAGCACTGGTCTCGCATCTAGGTTAACATTTCAGGCGAGGCGCATCTCAAACAAGCCTACTAAAGCAGTCACGTGGTTTCAGCGAAGCTTCGGACGTCATAAATCACGTGATTTTTTTTATGGTATTAACATACACTGTAAATAAAATAGGCTATTAACAAATCAAGCTTACAAAACAGTGCTTTGATGTGACTTTGTGCTACCCACGCTTGATGCATCTTACTACTGCAGCCGTAGAGTTGTACTCTCCATCATATTGCTTACTCCATTAATGTGAGATTCTATTTTTAACCTTTTAATCAGTCTCCGTAGAGACCGTCAAAAATTGCCAGTGCCGACTATATTTCAAGTCGTCACGGCGGGGTATTGGGTAAAGTTTTCAATTAGCAATAATCGCGCCTCGGATAAACCTCATAGGCTACGATACTGCCACTGCGCAAAGCTAAAGATGTAACGTAACATGGTCAGTATCACCTCAAACATGCAACCCTTTACAGAGACGGTAACCACATGTCGCTCACGACAAGCTAACCGAGCGGAAACGTATGACTAAACACAAGTGCTGATATTAATCGAGTGGTGTGTCTAAAATGTGCAAATAAGCAAAAATAGCATTTTAAAATATATTTTTGCTTACTTTCGCGTTGCATCGTGGGAACGCAGTGACGTAGGTGAAACGTGGGCAAATGATGGGACATTTAGTCTCAGAGCAATAATTATCAACCCTGAATCCGAGGATATCAGTGGACCTGCTTATCCATACAAATAATACCAGAACACAAACGAAACTGCGACATAAGAGAATTATAAATCATAATTTAAGAGCAAAACAAACCAGCGTCGTGACATCACGGCTACGTAGGCGTCACTCTGGTGCAGTGCATCTAACCACCGCTAGATGTCAGGAACAGCTCAACTATGAGATGACTACAAACAATCCACAATAAATGCATAATCAAGAAGTTACAATATATATATATATATATATATATATATATATATATATATATATATATACACAGAATTATTGTATAACTCACTATCGTTATATTAATGTGTAAAAAAATGGATTGTCAGGTTGTTCGTTGTGGATTGATGTTTTTCGTTGTGCTGATGCTGACAGGGTCAGTGAGTCTGTGGTGATGATGTCAGCACTTTGACTGACAGGATGAAGTCTTCATGATCAGCAGAACGGTCAGTCATGAGGAGGATTTCATTTCTGCAGCTCACGTTGACCTACATAACATAACCTAAAAGATTCGTGTTTGGATTCTTTAAACTCATTTATCATTCAGATGAAGAACTTTCTCAAACCTATTTTCCTATTTTATGAAAAGCATTGTATAGTTTTTAGGGCTGATAAATGTAGGACACATCTGTCTTTGATAAATTGTTGTACAGTTTCTCTATCCACAATGTTTGTCATTGCACACTTACTGTTCTAGAAATCTCTTTATATATTATTATTACCTCTGTATGGGTCCAGGATGGAGCTTCGCATATGAAAGCAGCCTGAGGGCCCTGTCATTCCTCCTTTGGTTTGGATCTGGATCTCAGGGCTGCAAATAGAGATGAACAGATGGCAGAGTGATGGCATTGGATCAGACTGAGCGACCGGGCCGGGCCGCACCCACGCCGTACCCGCTGCACCGTGAAATCGCTGGGGGTTTTACACCAAACCCACACGAGAGCTCTAGCTTTCTCTGTGAGAAAGAGCTGCTGGTATGAAGGATGGAAATGTCATGTAGGAACATCACCATTTCACAGCTCCTCAGCAAATACTGAAGTAGGCCTACTTTAAAGGGGTGGTTGAGTATGATTTCACTTTTCTAACTTTAGTTAGTGTGTAATGTTGCTGTTTGAGCATAAACAACATCTGCAAAGTTACAACGCAAAAGATATTTGCTTTTAAAGAAAAGGACTACAACAAACGGCTGGTATGGACTACACACACGAGTATGACATCAGCAACCCTAACATGTACATAAGCCCCGCCCCCGGGAACACAGTCCATGTTGAGAAGAGGAAAGTTGTTGTATTAGAGTATATTTGTGAGTCAGCTCAAACTTTAGCATCTGTCTTGTCACATGCAATAGGAAGTCACTCTGTGTGCATCTCACAACAGTTCCTATACGAGCGATTTATAGATTATCATGACAGAATATCCTAATTGAAGATTTAACTGCACATCAGCAACATAAATTCATCAACTAACCATTCAGAGACGTCCTGTTGTATTCTACATGTTGGCACTTCTTCTTGAGTCTCCATCTTTGTCTGACTCCGTTTTAACATTACAAACAGAACAGTTTCCTTCATTTTAGTGTGTGTCTGCGTGAGGTAGGCCCAGAGCCATAGAGAGAAAGAGTTGCGACACTCTTTGATGTCGCCGCTATTAGCCCCAATAGTTCCAAAACATACGCTGGCTGTCATGTTCTTCTATGGGACAGACAGCAGCGATTGTATTATTGAACGGAAAATATAAAATAAAACATACACCCAAGTACTTTTTCAGCTGTTATTGCATTTTGTTAATGTCGGTTTTGCATTTGGAGAGGAAACGATGTACTGTATATTACTTAGTTACGTTTTAGGCGGGGGAAAGGAGGGACAAGTGTTCATGTTCGCATGGGTAGTAGCATTGGCTTTAGCGGCTCTAACTTAACTTTTCCATATCATTCATCTGATGATGGACGTCTCATGATATTTATTTTAGCACAACTGGGCTGTATTAGGCTATTGATTCCCGTGATTTTGCTTATAAATTGCAAAGCGGTTTGCCGTGGCGGTCCGTTCAGAATTCGCTTAGAAGCTAGTGAAGGATTACAAATTTATTAAATGTTTAATTTAGTTTTTCCACTGCAATAGTATATAAACTGATAAAGTTTAGTAGACTGATTACCTGCAATGCCAGCAAGAGATTCCTGCCAGACCTGTTTTCTCCATTGTAAGTTAAATGAACAGAATCACTCACACTCACACCTTTTGTCTTAATGGTTCTGAGATGGGCCTTGGAACCGGAGTTCCTGGCCAGCATCAGCATGTGAATAGTTATGTTGATTCCTAGCTCAGACGTTGAAGAATTAGACTGATTAGATTGGCAATACAATAGAGTGAATATGCTGATTTTGCTTGGTTCCTCTAGATAACCTACCAAACCGGTTTTTGCTAGATAAGAATTAACTCCTCCTTGCTCTCGTATGATTTGTTTAATTTTGTCGCCACCCAAAGAAGTCTCCTCCCCCTCTGAATGTATAAATTACAATGTATACTGTTTAGATTCAGACTGTTTGAAAGAATTGCAGCCACGCGCAATAAAGAAGAACTTCTGCTTGAACGTGATCCAAACGTCTCCTGGTATTTGCTTAGAAGAAGGAAAAGTTTCCCACACTAGCTACCTTCTTCTGATGAAGTGGCCAGCCACAGGACCACAACGTGAAACATGATCATGTTAAGACTAAGAATATAATTTTAAGATTAAGCCATACACATATTATCAAAAAAACAGATTAAAAAACGAATTTCACGCTTTTATGTTTGGGTCTATATACGTTAAGTGCAGAGAGTGAATATTTTTCTCAATGGTTCTGGGTTAGTGTAAAGTAAGGTTAGCTGTAACTCAACCCAAGTAACTTAAGCAATTAACTAACAAAACACTTGTAACTTCTGTTACAGCTATTGAGACATCAATTAAGCATGGCTGATACAAATGAAGGTTTTCAAATAAAATATTTTTTATTAAACAATGACAGACAACAAAAATGTGTGCTAGTGTGAACAAGAAAAACAAAAACCAGGGACAGGTGATCCACGAAACAGACAGGACTGGTGATGGCCATAACAATCCTAGGGGTCCAGCATTGTTCTCACAAGCCAACAAATGAAAAGTTAGTATATCCCAAAAATTAAATAAATAAAAAAAGTTGCTATAAAGGTGGTAGCGATTCATTACCGAACTAATTAGATGCTACCTTCTTCACAGCTGGCGAAGTCGCGCTAGCTAACTAGCAAGCAGGCTAGAAAATTGGTTGACACAACCCAGATAAAATATAAATAATTACGCTGTGCATGTACAAATAGAGACCAGTATAAGCATCGCAAAGGGCCTCTGAAACAATATAGACAGTTGACAATTCAAAAGAGGTTGATATTTCAGCAAGTTACCTCTGGAACAACTCGACGCGCTGCTATGTAAGTGAATGGGGTTCAACGCCCAAATGACAGTGTTTGGAACTAATCCGATCTTCAAAACCCCACCCTCGGCAGCAGCTCATTTGCATTTAAAGGGACAGACACAAAACGGTGCGTTTTCTCAAACCCTCAAAAAGTGACAATTTTAACATGCTATATAAAAATATCTGTGGGGTATTTTGTTCTAAAACTTCACACACACACTCTGGGGACATCAGAGATGTATTTTACATCTTGTGAAAAGGGCATTTTTACCTCCCCTTTAAGCTATGAAGTTACTTACTGTTATTAAAATTCATATTATAAATAAAATAAAAATATGAATGTATAAATATTATAGAGGAATTGTTTAGTCGTAGTTACTTTAAGCAATAAAGTTATTTATAGTAGGCTATTATTAAGTATCTTATAAATATTACTAATAGTTAAATAATATTTGTAGAGCATTATATTTACTTATTATTATTATCAACAAGTTACTTATTGATATTATAAAATACATATATAATTATACTGTAATTTGTACTTTAACTTAATCATTTATACTTTAGCCTAATACTATACTACATCATATTTCACTCAAATAAAATAATATTTTAAGTCAAGTCAAGTCACCTGAATTTATATCGCGTTTTACAATCAAAGCAATTCACTTTCAAAGCAGCTTTACAGTGATAACAGGGAAATAATGCAACAAAGTTTGTTTCTGCTGGACAGAAATAGCGTCATAGTCAGTTCAGTGATGTCAGTGATGCTGACATCAAATATAATTGGATTATAAATTATTATTATTAAGTTACTTATTAATATTATAAAACAAATATTTTATAGAACAATTATATTGCATAATAGAGCAAAAGTCAATTATCATCATCATTATTATCACTAATAAATATAAAAATATAAAAAATATTAGAGAAATAATAGTATTTTATTATTTATAAGCTGGATGTTTTAAAACAAATATAAAATATTATTATTTTATAAAATAACAAAAATGCATTGAACTGAAATAAACTGTAATCACAGATCAAAGCAAAGCCCCAGTGTAAGGTATTAGACTGATTTAAAAATTGAGACTGTGAATGATGAAAATGAAGGTGCTTTTGTGCTCTTTGATCAAAGTGACGATGACAACAACCTAGTTATCTATGAGTCTGTGTGTCTGTCAATTCAGTGTGAAGTTCTCATTATCACGATCATTATCAAGAAATAACACTGACATTTCCGTTTCGGCTTCCCAAAACCAGGTTATTTCTGTACGAGTCGGCGTGAAGTCTTGCATTAGATCTGGGTGAATAAGGAACCAGCATTAAATTAGGTTGGAGTGGAGGAGTGACTATCATCTCATCATCTCTCACTCCACTGAGTCATAAAGCTACACAGCTCTCAAACACAACGCAGAATGAACAAAACCAACAGATGCAAGTGTGGACGCATGAATGGAGCTGATCTCAAAGCACACAGGTGGGCATACCTGCGCAACACAATTAGCACATGCAGCTGGTCAAAAGCACACACACACACACACACACACACACACACACACACACACACACACACACACACACACACACACACACACACACATTTTTCAGGATGGTTGTATGACAATAAAATGCTTTTGGATATGAACCATGCAGTTGTTGAAAACCCCTCTTAAACCAGCCTAAGCCAGTTATGGTCCGACTGGTCTGGTTGTTAAGTTTTTGCCACTTTACAGCTGTTCAGGTTGGGAGACCATCGTTCTGCGTAACATGAGAATGAACCTCATTGGTTCTTGCGAAAGCTCAAAGTGTTGTGTAACACGAGAATGATCCTCATTGGTTCTTGCGAAAGCTCACACGTGTTGCATAACACGAGAATGATCCTCATTGGTTCTTGCGAAAGCTCAAAGTGCTGCGTAACACGAGAATGATCCTCATTGGTTCTTGCGAAAGCTCAAAGTGCTGCGTAACACGAGAATTATCCTCATTGGTTCTTGCAGAAGCTCAAACGTGTTGCGTAACACGAGAATGAACCTCATTGGTTCTTGCGGAAGCTCAAACGTGCTGCGTAACACGAGAATGAACCTCATTGGTTCTTGCGAAAGCTCACACGTGTTGCGTAACATGAGAATGAACCTCATTGGTTCTTGCGAAAGCTCAAACGTGCTGCGTAACACGAGAATGATCCTCATTGGTTCTTGCGAAAGCTCAAAGTGCTGCGTAACACGAGAATGATCCTCATTGGTTCTTGCGAAAGCTCAAAGTGCTGCGTAACACGAGAATTATCCTCATTGGTTCTTGCGAAAGCTCACACATGTTGCGTAACATGAGAATGAACCTCATTGGTTCTTGCGAAAGCTCAAAGTGCTGCGTAACACGAGAATTATCCTCATTGGTTCTTGCGAAAGCTCAAAGTGCTGCGTAACACGAGAATGATCCTCATTGGTTCTTGCGAAAGCTCACACGTGTTGCGTAACATGAGAATGAACCTCATTGGTTCTTGCGAAAGCTCAAAGTGCTGCGTAACACGAGAATGATCCTCATTGGTTCTTGCGAAAGCTCAAAGTGCTGCGTAACACGAGAATGATCCTCATTGGTTCTTGCGAAAGCTCAAAGTGCTGCGTAACACGAGAATGATCCTCATTGGTTCTTGCGAAAGCTCAAAGTGCTGCGTAACACGAGAATGATCCTCATTGGTTCTTGCTGAAGCTCACACGTGTTGCGTAACATGAGAATGAACCTCATTGGTTCTTGCGAAAGCTCAAACGTGTTGCGTAACACGAGAATGAACCTCATTGGTTCTTGCAGAAGCTCAAACGTGCTGCGTAACACGAGAATGATCCTCATTGGTTCTTGCGAAAGCTCAAACGTGCTGCGTAACACGAGAATGATCCTCATTGGTTCTTGCGAAAGCTCAAACGTGTTGCGTAACACGAGAATGAACCTCATTGGTTCTTGCAGAAGCTCAAACGTGCTGCGTAACACGAGAATGATCCTCATTGGTTCTTGCGAAAGCTCAAACGTGCAGCATAACACGAGAATGATCCTCATTGGTTCTTGCGAAAGCTCAAACGTGCTGCGTAACACGAGAATGAACCTCATTGGTTCTTGCAGAAGCTCACACGTGTTGCGTAACATGAGAATGAACCTCATTGGTTCTTGCGAAAGCTCACACGTGCTGCGTAACATGAGAATGAACCTCATTGGTTCTTGCGAAAGCTCAAACGTGTTGCGTAACACGAGAATGAACCTCATTGGTTCTTGCAGAAGCTCAAACGTGCTGCGTAACACGAGAATGATCCTCATTGGTTCTTGCTGAAGCTCAAACGTGCTGCGTAACACGAGAATGATCCTCATTGGTTCTTGCGAAAGCTCAAACGTGCAGCATAACACGAGAATGATCCTCATTGGTTCTTGCGGAAGCTCAAACGTGCTGCGTAACACGAGAATGAACCTCATTGGTTCTTGCAGAAGCTCAAACGTGCTGCGTAACACGAGAATGAACCTCATTGGTTCTTGCGGAAGCTCAAACGTGCTGCGTAACACGAGAATGAACCTCATTGGTTCTTGCGAAAGCTCAAACGTGCAGCATAACACGAGAATGATCCTCATTGGTTCTTGCGGAAGCTCAAACGTGCTGCGTAACACGAGAATGAACCTCATTGGTTCTTGCGGAAGCTCAAACGTGCTGCGTAACACGAGAATGAACCTCATTGGTTCTTGCAGAAGCTCAAACGTGCTGCGTAACACGAGAATGAACCTCATTGGTTCTTGCAGAAGCTCAAACGTGCTGCGTAACACGAGAATGAACCTCATTGGTTCTTGCAGAAGCTCAAACGTGCTGCGTAACACGAGAATGAACCTCATTGGTTCTTGCAGAAGCTCAAACGTGCTGCGTAACACGAGAATGAACCTCATTGGTTCTTGCGGAAGCTCAAACGTGCTGCATAACACGAGAATGAACCTCATTGGTTCTTGCGGAAGCTCAAACGTGCTGCGTAACACGAGAATGAACCTCATTGGTTCTTGCGGAAGCTCAAACGTGCTGCGTAACACGAGAATGAACCTCATTGGTTCTTGCGGAAGCTCAAACGTGCTGCGTAACACGAGAATGAACCTCATTGGTTCTTGCGGAAGCTCAAACGTGCTGCGTAACACGAGAATGAACCTCATTGGTTCTTGCGGAAGCTCAAACGTGCTGCGTAACACGAGAATGAACCTCATTGGTTCTTGCGGAAGCTCAAACGTGCTGCGTAACACGAGAATGAACCTCATTGGTTCTCGCATGTGAAGGGAACAAATTGAGCTTCTGTATAGCACAACTGATGTGTGAGTTAATGAATATGTGAACAAAAACCTAAATTCAATCTGTTTATCATATATAGCCTATAGTGATCGAGTCTCTTCAGAAAATTTAACGAGACTAACCACTTAATATGGACTAGTTTTACAAGCTCTTTAGTGGTAGTTGCATAGCTGTCTGAGGGACAGGAATATAATTTCTTCAAATAGCATATCTTAATTTATGTTTTTAAGATGAACGAAAGTCTTACGGGTTTGGAACTACATGACGGTGAGTAGCCTAATTAATGACATAATTTTCTTTTTTGGGTGAACTATCCCTTTAACCATGACCAGCAAACCAGTTTAGGCTGGATTACTGTTTCTTTTAGCAGGGATATCATATTTTTTTATATTTCCATAGTAGTACTTCCATAGTACCATAATAGGCTACCGTGGTAGGCCTATTCATTAAAGTCTCTTGAAGTAAGGTTCTTTGACCTTTTTTGTTTTTTTTACTTACACATTTTAGCTCGACATGGAGATCTGTGGCACTTTTTTAAAAACAGCACAGACGCATGAACGTCTGTGTGAACGACCCCTATTATAATTCAGAATTTGGTTTTGTACACAACTAGTGAATTCCGCTTTTCCAGCGGGACTGCAGTCTCCGAGCAGCGGAGGTGTGCGATGAATCAGATGGGGCGCTTTAGCGAAACGTGTGTCTAAAATAAGCAGCCTTTGAATGTGTGATGAGTTTTTCTCAACTCCGCGGTCTCACGCTATGCCACCTTTCCTCGTGTACGAGCCTCCATCTGCTACACAATCTTTCCACGGGCCCCGGGAAGCCACTGACTGGGACGACACAGTCACCAAGATCCTTCACTTGAACAGAGTCTGAAGCTTCATGGAGGGGGGGAAAGACGCTGGGAATTTCAGCTGTCAGGGAAGTAAATCATTATGAATCAGGCTATGAAAACGGAATCGGCAGTAAGGCCGTATTGACTTTCTGTCTCAAGGTCTAAAAGAGGATGGATGAGGAATTCACATCTTTTATGGGTAGTTAAATTTAACCAAGGCCTTTTTTTTTCCTGGTTTAGGACACACAGCGAGTGTCTGTTGCTCGTCTCGGCCAGTAGAGGGCTCTCTAACGGCGTCGAGCACGCGCACATAAACAGACAGATGGAAACGGTAGCCTACTTTATTGATCCCTGAAGGGTAATTCAGTGCAAAACGGCAGCAACATCAAATAAAGTGTGCATAAATACAAAACTTTCAGTAAACATCACTAAACATTACAGATAGTGCAGCCAGTCGTGTCATATAGGGCCACACTGAAGTCTCACACTATCCAGCGCCGTCATAAACGGCTCAAAATCAGCTAAATTAAACTCAAATAGAAACTGAGCTGAAGGTTTTGGCTTGATATAAATGATGATTTTTATGAAATTTGTAGTCCTTCAATGCAAACACTTACAAAGCACTACCTTGATACAGGATGGCAATACTTAGGCTACTTTGTTTAGGCCTATATCATGGTTTTGAATAGTTATGTTTATATACCATGGTATTTAAATGGTACTGTATGGTGCTGCAAAGAATACCATAGTATTAGCATGAAAAAAAATGTGGTAGGCTATTTTTGTGTGTGTGAACTGCAGCTTTATTTACAGCGTCATGATCTGCTGTTCTGCAAAACTCTGTTGTTTAACAATCCAGTCACACTTAAAAATAATCCAGTCGCACATGTGTCTGTCTGCTCTGGCCTGTAACTCATCACTCACATGGTCGCCAGCGAAGGCCGTTTCTCTGCACGGATCTCATTATCCGATCTCTCTCTTTTTCATTTCCTTATTTTGCTATCCGTGTCTCTTCTCTCTCTCTCTCTCTCTCTCTCTCTCTCTCTCTCTCTCTCTCTCTCTCTCTCTCTCTCTCTCTCTCTCTCTCTCTCTCTCTTTTCTCTCTCTCTCTCACACACACACACACTTCCATCTTGTGTACAGCTGCCTCAGCTGTAAGTCTGACACAGGGCCGCCACTCTTGATTCATCCCATGAGTCTTTGGGGCAGTGCCCGGTCTCTTCTCAGACATGCACATTTGCATAACCATAAATCACTCACCAAAAAGTGACACTCAGTAAACAATGAGGCTCTGGGTCTTAGCCTCTCTCTTTCTTTCTGGACAGCTACAGGTTTCAGTTAAAATAAAGAGATTAATTTTTGCTAAACATGACTTCGTTTCACCCTCAAAAATCAAAAGAAAGACATTTAGAATTATATTTTGCACAAAGAATGTAAAAGCTATTTTAGGACCATTAAAGGTATAGTTCACACAATTGAAAATTCTGTCATCATTTACTCACCCTCATGTCGTTCCAAACCTGTATGAATTTCTTTCTTCTGTTGAACACAAAATAAGATATTTTTAATAATACGGGTAACCAAACAGTTGATGGACCCCATTTACTTCCATAGTGTGGAAAAATAAATAAATATGGAAGGCAATGGGTCCATCAACTGTTTGGTTATTAAAAATAAAAAGAATAAAATTATACAGGTTTAGAACAACTTGAGGTGAGTAAATGATGACAGAACCATTTATACCATAATGAAAATAAATCTTATTATCTGTTAAAGTAATTATATTATTTGTTTAAATAATATTATAATATTAATGCAACATATAAAGTTATATATATACGTATTAAAATATAAAAAAAAATATATATACGTATTGCTTTATGATATTATTTTCATGACAATTAAACACATCCTTCTTCCGATTTTCATTACCGTAATGCAAAGAAGTCTCATTCTCTATAATAGGAATCATGTTATTTAAATACTATTAAAATATTAGTGTACTATAAATATAAAATATTTGCATTGTAACATTATTTTCAACACAGTTAAGCACAAGCTCCCATTCTCATTACCGTAATGCAAAGAAATCTCATTCTCTAGGAATTATATTATTTATATAATATTAAAATATGAATGTATTATACATTTATATATTTTTGCATTGTGACATTAATTTCATGACAATTAAGCACATCCTCCTATTCTCATTACCGTAATGCAAAGAAATTGCATTCTCTGACATGAATTATATATTTTTTATAGTTTTTTTTATAGTATTATATAATTCATGTAAAATATACACAATTGTATGCTTAAATAGTAAAACATTTAATATAAAATATTAAAATAAAATATAAAAACGTCCAGTGATGATAGTGAGAATTTGGGCTTTATTGTTATGCAAATAATGCAAGTTTCTTAATGTTCCAAGGCTTCATTTTCTGTTTTGCAAGATTTGAACTAGAAACCCTGGCGGTTAGACTATGTGGAAGATGATTTTGTGCGTGGCTGTATAAGGTGTACACATGGAAAATGTTCTGGGCATGACTTCTGGGTGGTTATCCAGTACAATGACCTGTTCGGAGTCTCTTGGGCCCTGCACAAGAATGCCGGCAGAAAGCATTTAGAAACAGCTCTCAAATTTACAGCCCCATACAATAGAATCCCATATAGAGATCTGGGTTTGACACCTCGTGTTTGATTGAACACCTCATATTTTGCTTCCCCACACAGAGCTACAGAAATAGGATAATTTATTGTACGACCCCTGACAAGAATAAACTACACCGTGTCCCACTGCAGGAGATGGATGTGACCGTGTTACACTTTCACAGGTGACTTGAACTGCTGACAGATGATACACACAATAGAGTTTGATCTGTCAGTGAAAGTTGTTTGCGTTCAGCCGAATGCTGACTGTGCTGCATAAAGCAAAACACAAATCAAGCTAATTATGGTATCAGAAAGCTATGCCATACTTTGTTATAAAACATGGTACTGAATGATTACCATATTTACATGCAAACTTATACTTTACCATAGTATTTTGGACATGTATACCATGTAACATACCAAAAAAAAAAAATGCCATAGGCTATATGGACTATATCAAAGTACCATATTTTACCATCTGATATGGTGCCTTGTCTATCTGCATACAGCCTACTTCAAATAATACTGTGTGGTAAACATCAAGAAAATGCATGATAGTATTATCATGGTGCATGTCCTAAACAACATATTATTACTTTTTTTCATAAGTGCCAGACCAGAGCATTAAAAGTAATCATTGATTTGGAAGAGATGCTCTTTTCACTAATCTACACTAGATTAAAAGCATTTAAGATCGAGCTCTCTCTTCCATCAGGTCTTCGCTTGTTCTGTGGTTTAAAGCTCTCAGCTCGGGGAAGGGGAGGAGACACACACACACACTCACACTAGCTCCGTTCCTCCGTACGCGAGTTACCGGGCTGGAGGAGGAGAGAGCGATCGGACCTCCAGGTGTGTGTGTGTGTGTATGTGTGTGAGAGAGAGTGAGTGAGAGAGAGAGTGTTCCAGTCACACCTGGATGCATCATGTGATCAGATACCTGGGCGTGGAGCGAGGGTTCGGTGTTTTATTCAGTAACGGGGATCACGGAACCGAAGATCTGTGTCTCTCCGCGCGTGAGTGACATGTGAACTTTCCGTGCACCGGGAATCTATTCCTCTCAATCTGAAGGGAATTCGTGGTCTGGACGCTGCAACTACTGAACTACCAAGATAGGTAAGTCTGTATTTGTGTGTCTGACGCGGAATATATTGCGTTGCACGTTCCAAAAGCCCGTAGCCTACAGCAGTTCACGGTTGTGTTTGGCTTCAGACGGGACGCACATCCCCGGGCTGACGGAGACGCATGTTGCATGTGAGATGATGTACCGATTGTCTAGTGAATAGCCTTTTCAACATTCATTCCTTGAAACTAGAATGCCTTTTTTTGTTCTTACTACTTTTCATTTAATTATCAATAGGTAATGTTGTTTTTTTCACTAGTTAGTATTCAAGAAACTGTAGTAGTATGCTATGCAGTGTGCGAACTAGTGTATGACTTTCCAGTGAGTCTATCTTTTCTGTCTGTAATTGTCGGGGCGCTCTCGAGATATCGGTGGAGTTTAGTGTCGCCCATAACGATAACCGTCAAACTTCTTGAAGAAAATTTGTTTGTTTACATATTAGTAATGACTGTTGGTTGGTCGATATAATGATAACGGAAAATGCTCGTTTGTCTTAGGCTACTGTTGATATAATCGTGACATCGCGAGCGTCTACTTTTGTGGTTACCGAAACGGTTGAAAATGTTGTTAAAATGTATGATAGGCTACTTATATTTAAACTGAAAACATACTTTAAAGACCCTCAACCATTTGTTTTGACTTATTTTGGGTTCAGACAACCCAAATCCCTATAAATCGAACCTCTATGTATATAGAGTATATGACAGAGGCTACTTGACTATCAGTCTCTTTGCAACTAGTGTATATTCCAGCAGTGGTGAGTAACTGTTTCATTGTTGCTGGTAGTTTTTGCCATTGTACTACGATTCAATCTTAGCAACCCTGCTGAACAACAAACTAACAAACAGCTAAAACCAGCCTAAGCTGATTGGTTTTAGCTGGTCTCTCAGGCTGGTTTTAGAGGGGTTTTGGACTGTATTATTTTTAGCTGACCAGGTTGGTCTTAGCTGGTCAAGCTGAGAAACCAGCTAAAACCAACCGAACACCAGCTTGGCCAGGCTGGAAGACAAGCCAACCAGCCTAGACTTCTTTTTTAGCTGGGAATGTTAGCTTTAAAAGTGTCCTGAATCTTGTGATTTGTTGACCATGGCAATGAATTGGTTACTGTTTTGAGAGAACCCATTTGGAAAGAATTAGTTTGTTCCTCTCCTTGTATCACTTTCTAAAACAACCCAATAGTGTATGGCCTTTCCCCAAAAAAATATTTTTAGTGAAATTGAATAAAATATCTTGCCAAATGGCAATTTTATGTCTCATTTGCTATTTAATTATTTATGCTATGAACCCATATGGGTCGACTGCTAGTTATGACCTTGATTTGTCTTAGGCTAATGGATGGATTCATTTTTAATGGGTTGGATCTGGTTAATAGTTCCTTAGTCTTTGCACTGCTCTTCACATTTCACAGTGAGTGTTGTGATTTAAAACCACTAGTTACGTATCGGGTTTCTGTGGTAAAAGGTTAAATTGTGCTTGTTAAACCGCTGTGCTTTTCCCCATTCACTTTGCATGTGTGCTCGAGTACAGTGCGAGTACAACAGGTCCGGAGACAAGCTCTTTTTGTGTCTTTAACTGTGTAAATCCCGCTGTTTGTCTCGGCACACTGGCTCCTTTCAGCCGGAGCTCTGAAGTTGTGCGTCTCTCACATTGTACCGCCTTGTTGTGCCTCTAAATTGCGTCTTTATTGGGCTCTCCTGTATTTCTATGCCGAGCTCTACAGTGAAAGGGAGGAGACATCTCTGGGGGATTATCCTCATTAAATGGCTTTAAACAAACGAGCCAGATTAGCCGGGATCGTTCTCCATGTGGGGGCAACAGAGCCAAGGGTGGGTGTGGTGTGGTGAAACGAACAACCCCAGCAGCAAGAGGCAGCGTCCTCATAAATACACACCATCTGCGCTCACGCACACACACCACGTAGTCGGCGTGAAATCAGGTCCTGCTCCTGCCTACAGCGCTCAGGCTTATCTGCCGTCCTGCGAGCGTTTAGAATAGAGCGACTGTCCCTTATCTGAGCCGCGAAACGCATGATGAATGTCCTCTCTGCACGGAGCTGAATGATTTCATTCACCTTCCGAATGTCCCTGTGTTTTACACTCAGAAATCATCTATTACCCACAATCACCTGCAGGGCTGTCAGCGAAAGCACTTGGCTGGAGCACTTGGGTTTATCAAAAGCTAAATAAAGAAGTAGCATTTGTCTGGTGTTTGCCTGGAGGATAGTGATGTTTAATGTTGTACATTCACCCGTTCTCTAGCAGCACCCATGACTACTTCCTTTTTATTTGGAGGGGCCTGTTTTTCCATCAACAATGACTTATTCAGAATACTTTGCCAAAGCAGAAATGACACAGAAGGACTTCCTTTTTTTTCCCTCCTCGGTGGTTTGGCCCATTACAGGCTTTTAAGCATGTTCTCATGTTGCCAGTTTATGTCTGAGCGTCTTTGATTGGTCATTTTTGCTGCCTTTTAACATGTCAGACTATGCTCTGCACTTAAAGTAAGGTATGTTGATATATTGGAGATTCTTGGAAACGTTGGATGCTTTTCCTCGAACCAGTGTGTTGAGTCTGGCTGCCCTAAAATGGCTTTCTCACACTGATATTCTGAAATAGTTTGGCAAGTGTTTCTTAACCCGGTCCCGATGATTCAGTCCAGAGGCCGACGTTGAAGTCTCCACTTTAGATTCTTCGCATAGTTTTCAATTTAACAGTGCATGCTCTAATAATTAGGTAAAGTAGAAGTGATGGAATTAATTACCTCTCTTCCAGGTTCCAGGCTGTGTTTTTGTCCTGTCCGACTGTGGCAAGTGACAGGCACGTTGTTGAATGCCCAGTTTAGGCTTGTTCGAATTACAGCGCTGCGATGACCGATCGCCGGCTGACTTGAAGCAGTGCATGCTGGTTAGAAATTGTGTCCGATTTGATACAGCGCCGACGCCACGAGACTGACGTATGCCATCAAAGTACCGCGAGAGCAGCCGGCTCACACCTTCAGTTCCACTAATGTTCACAAATGTGTTTTAGAACAGTAAAATCTCTTTTCATGTAGTCGTGATATTATGGTGTCATGTTTATCAAAATAAAACGGATAAACAAACGTAGACCCATACTACATTGCTATTTAAATAGTATATGCTAGGTTTCGCCTTACGGTTTGTGTAGCGCTGTGATTTAGCGCTTAAAAAACATTTGCCAATATCTTCGAAACCGTTAGACCGATTGAGACGACACCACCGTCAGAAGTTTGGAAACATGGATCGTTGGCTATACGCTGATGCCCAAATGTCAAAATATTAATAGTAAGTGGCATAAAAATGCAAACAAAGTCAGGTGTCTGTAATTTTTTACGTGTTTTTAACTTCAAAACGAAAAGAGATAATATCACCAAATTTGACACAGACATGTATTGGCTCACTCTGAGGTCACATAAAAAAAAACTGTGGGATTGTGCCTCTTGTTGGCGCTATAATAGAAGAAAACATGACATTGCCATTGACTTCAATACAGTTTTGTGATGTAAAATGCTATACTTAACAAATACATTGGTGTAACATTACGAAACTCAGTATGCTCCATGTCCTGAAGGTACTCAAAAGATCTGAGACGGCGCCACCTTTTGGTAAAAAATTATAATGGAATTTCCAAAAATGCTAATAAATTAGAAATAAATTAGCCTATTGCAATGACACTGGTCTTAATAGATCTCTTGGGTCACGCTGAGAACATAAATACCAAGTTTGCCATATTTGCCCAAACTTCCTGTCCTCCATCTGGAATGTTTTTATTTTTAACAAAGTAGAATGGATTTATAACATTAAAAATATTATGATTGGCTTATCGGCCATAAATGTGTAATACATTTTTTCATTTTGTCTTTACACTCTGCCGGCTCATTGTCTTTAGGCTTGTGTGTCGGTCCTATAAGGTCTTATCTATGGTTTAATCTGGTTATTATGGCATCTTGGCGATGTGCGAAGTCAAGAGAGTAGTTTTAAGGCCTCCGAGCCCCCTAAGGGCCGAGTTACATCAGATTACAACAGCATCATGGGAAATGACGGGCATAAGGTGAGATCGCATTCATTCTCACGCTTGCTAATCAACAGCTGGCCCCAGATCTGTGCCGCCCGGGATCTTCATGCAGCTTCACTCGAGTGTCATATATATATATAAACCGCTGTACGCTGACCAAACCAAGAAAGTAGTGCCTTTTTACCCTTTCACTTCCTCCATCTTTTCCCCTCTCTTTTCATACCATCTGCTGATGGGCACAAAACCATTTCCTCAGCTTCGTTCTGGTCACGCAGATAGATTCTGAGTAAAAAAAAAAAGAGACAGTGTTCTAGGGAAAATAAGACTGGAATGTGTGGGAGGGACTTTTGCACATGCACACAAAACCTTCGCCCGCAGGAGAACAAGATCTCCAGCTTTTGCTTCAAAGAGTCTCGTTACAAGCATAACACGCTATCAGCGCAGGCCGAGACTATGGCGTAACATTACAGCCGCCTCAAGCCCACAGAAACGCTCTACTGTACGGATAGAGAGTTGGACTGAGCCCAGGCGGGAGCTCCCTTTGGAGCAAATGGGGCAAGCGGGGATTAAACCCAGTGCGAGAATAAAAGGAGAGCCTCCATTGACAGCCGTAATTAGTCTAAGACTTGCCTCATTCTGGGAAACTGCCAGGTCCTTGACTATTATAGTGGAAAATCCAGACAGCTTCCACTTGAAAGTTTTCAGGCACGAGCTGTTTCTTTCTGTGTTGGAAACATGGGTTGAGTGGCGTAATTCAAGAATACAAAACATAAATGAGCTTTTTTTTTTTTTTTTGTAACCTATTATCAGCATCCACAGAAGTGTGCAGAAAGCCCTGCAGATTTACAGACTCTGACGCCCGCCATCCACAAAGATCTAGATATTTCTCGCCCCATGGGTATTCATGTATTTAATATTTTTGGGTAATTTGATAATGCTTTTAACTGCCAATAAGAGTGCAGTGCTCAGCTTTGTTTTAATACATTTTACCATGTTTAAATTCATTGTACAGATGCACATATCAGCTAGCCTGGTTCTACCAGACTCTCGTACATTTCATTTGTACAGAGAGTCTGGCCTCTCTCCATTGACAAGCGTTAACTTCCTTGAAGGCGGGTACTCTGTTGAAGTTTAAAACTATTGGATCTGCCCAGAGTCACTCTGGATCTGCCATAACCAATCGTTAACGTTTGGTCGTGACGTATGACGACGCAAACTAACGCACAAACTCAACGTCATCGTTCTCAGCCACTCCCTCTGTTTGCTGATTGGACCTGCAAAAAAATTATCAGAGAAAACCCAAGAATACACCACGATCCCAGACCTAGTACTGAAGGAAAATGAAAATTGAGCGGAAATGCGTAGGAGGGTGGAGCCAGGCTACATATCAGCAACACTTTGGTTAGAATGGATTTTTAATGAAAAAAAATATTTTTATTAGATTTTAATTAGTTGTTAGTGTTTTATTGTTGTTATTATTATTTGAAATTGTTATTGTTTTGAGTACACGTTTAACTTCATTGTCATCTGTGATTGATTTATTACGCCTTTTTCCATCAAATTTATTTTTAAGACATTTTAATTATTCATTTTTTTGCATTTATTTATTGTACTTTTTAAAATATTAAAAATGTCTTTTTAATGCACGTTTAACTTCATGTATTTTTTACATGATTAATTATTATAATTTATTTTAATATTAATGTGTTATTAATCATCGTTTTTTTTTTACTTTATCAAGTATCTACGGACGTCCTGAACTGCAATGTAAAAAAAAAAAAAAAAAAAAAAAAAGAGTATTTCGAGATTAAAGTCAAAATATTTCAGGAATAAAGTTGAAATATTTAGAGAAAAGTGTATTCTTGAATCTCAAGGTGTTTCGACTTTAATATCGAGACGTTTCGACTTTAATCTCGAGATGTTTCGACTTTAATCTCGAGATGTTTCGACTTTAATCTCGAGACGTTTCGACTTTAATCTCGAGGTGTTTCGACTTTAATCTCGAGGTGTTTCGACTTTAATCTCGAGGTTTTTCGACTTTAATCTCGAGGTGTTTCGACTTTAATCTCGAGGTGTTTCGACTTTAATCTCGAGGTTTTTCGACTTTAATCTCGAGGTGTTTCGACTTTAATCTCGAGGTGTTTCGAGGTGTTTCGACTTTAATCTCGAGGTGTTTTGACTTTAATCTCGAGATGTTTCGACTTTAATCTCGAGATGTTTCGACTTTAATCTCGAGGTGTTTCGACTTTAATCTCGAGGTGTTTCGACTTTAATCTCGAGACGTTTCGACTTTAATCTCGAGGTGTTTCGACTTTAATCTCGAGGTGTTTCGACTTTAATCTCGAGGTTTTTCGACTTTAATCTCGAGGTGTTTCGACTTTAATCTCGAGGTGTTTCGAGGTGTTTCGACTTTAATCTCGAGGTGTTTTGACTTTAATCTCGAGATGTTTCGACTTTAATCTCGAGATGTTTCGACTTTAATCTCGAGGTGTTTCGACTTTAATCTCGAGGTGTTTCGACTTTAATCTCGAGGTGTTTCGACTTTAATCTCGAGGTGTTTCGACTTTAATCTCGAGATGTTTCGACTTTAATCTCGAGGTGTTTCGACTTTAATCTCGAGGTGTTTCGACTTTAATCTCGAGGTGTTTCGACTTTAATCTCGAGGTGTTTCGACTTTAATCTCGAGGTGTTTCGACTTTAATCTCGAGATACTAGATTTTTTTTTTTACATTGCGGTTCAGGGCTTCCGTAACATGTAGCATACAAAAGACTTATCTATTTAAATAGTACGATTTATAATATGTGTCAATTATAACATGAATATAATTACCAGCCAAAAGTTTCATATCAGTACACTGACATCCATAATTTGCCTCAAAATAAAAGCAACACCAAAATGTGTCTACGGATTGTGTCTGGGCCTGCCTATTTATAAGACAAACTCGCACTTCTCTGACTTTTTGATGGTATACGAAGGCTGCCAAAATGTTTCCAGCACAGTTTAACTAACTGTGGGTTGGGGTATTATTTCAGAAGCTCAGGTGAACCGACGCATGCTTTATTTATCTTTGCACGCAGAGAGATTTTACGGTTGAACCTGCCTCAGTCAAACGGATAAGTGCAAAATGATAGATCCCCCTGATGCGCGTGACATCGGCGTTCCCTTCACCTTTGTTGCAGTTTCCCCCCCCCCGCCATTCCAGCGAGGAGTTCACTTGGGCACTGAAGGGTGTAATTCATTTCTACAGATCTGAGTAATGCCTTGTTCAAACAGAGCAGTTGCGTCACATGGAGATTGGTTTTAATTACTGACACTACAGTTCTCATAATGTGGGCTTCCGTGTGGGGTAATGTTTGTGTGGTTTCTTTGCACGTCGAGGAGGGGTGAGTCTCTAGGCTGTTAATTAAGCAATAGACGAGTCCCGGCGGAGCCAAAACGCATGAGTGAAGGGTCAGACATTTGCCAAACAGCTGGAAACCAAGGTCACACCAACCTGAGCGAAAAAGACGGAAAGAAGGAGGGGCGAGTTGGCAACAAAGTCTGTGAGGAGTCGAGGCAGTTGCCAAAGGAGGAGGAGGTGGTTGCAATATTTTATTTTCGACATTAATCCGAGGCTTTACGGTGGCTTTCCTTGGACTCAAGTGTGAAAGACACTCAAAGAAAAGCAGAACTGGTTCACACAGTATTTTCAGCATGTCTTAAAAGCGTGGTGAGGTATCATGGGAAACGCTGTTGTTTTTCCTTCCCTGCTGAAAAGGCCAGCTCAGACCAGCATGAATGTCCCTAAATGCCCTTTTTAAATGTATGTTATGTATATTATTATGAACTGCATAGGCCCACTACTAAATTATTAACAGGTCAGAGGCTGAATAAGAAAATTGCATTTTTGTAAATGCATAAGCAACAGCAGAAGTGTGAGTTACCAAACTCACCTCAAGCTCTGGCCGAATATTGAATTATTCAAACATATTAGAAATGTTGTAGCTGTATTACAAGTGCATGCGTGTGTGTGTGTACTATTCGTCTGTCTGTCTGTCTGTCTGTCTGTCTGTCTGTCTGATCAATGCTTCACATGTTGCATTCATGACTTCTACATCAACAACCGATAAGGTTAGTTGCTTGTTTTGCATTTAGAGTTACAGCATAGAGCTGCAATCCTTCTGTAATTGAAACCATAGTTCTGTAATGAGATCCCTAATCTCTCTGTTTTATGAGGTCATGAACTTTATATCCGATACCACTCATATCAGTCATGCGTTGGGTGTGGAGATGTGTCTATGAGCATGCCGGGACCCAGACATGTGTTTGGAGGTGACCCTGCCGGGCATGTGGAGGTGGAGGGGAAGACTTGTGCTGCTCTGGGACTCTCTGCGGAAACATTCCAGAGCCAGGAATTCCAGCTATGAGCATGAAAACAGAGCGGCGGAGAGAGGTGGCCGCGCGGAGATGACGAGCCCTTTGATTTTTCGTGTTTGTTGTTTTGCTTCCTGACCTCTGTAACTGCCCGTCCGAATGGTTCCTTTCCTTCCTGCATGGTCTTTTCTTATTTTTTGCACACACACACTCAAAATATTTAGGCTTGAATGTAAGATTCGCTTATTTGAATTGAATATTTGAATCCATTTGGATTATATAGTTTTAAAATAAAAAAAAACAATAAACTTTATCAGTCATATATAAATTAAATGCGTCACTAAAATGTGGTTCCATTTGGGACAGAGATCTGATTGTAGCATCACTAAATGGGATTGAAAAATTAACACCTGAACAGGCCCCTGTCTGCCATTGGTCAGCCAATTAGATAGCCCCACCTCCAGCTCGCACCATTGGTCGAGCCAATGTTGGTGTTTTGGTCTGGTCGGGATGCTCAAACCAATCAACTTTTTGTCTTGCTTAATCTCGGCATATTAAACTGGGACAGAAGAAAGCATTTTAACATCCAAATAAATTACACACTTCAGCTTTAAATGAAAGAGAAGCATGTTAATGAGTCAAGAATAGATCCTTCTGGCCTTTTGTGCTTTATTCATAGTCTTTGCGTAATTTTCTTGTTCCTCACATCCCCATGGTTTCGCTTCCCTTCTCTTTTTCAGTCTTTTGTCATGCTCTCTGTTTGTATTTTTCTCTCCCTCCTTTATCCGGCTGCCGCGGTGCCTCGGGCTCAGGATCCGTCCTCGGATCCGTGGCTGGCTGACGGTGTCGTTACAGCTGTGTGTCTCCAGTGTGTCCCCAGCCGTACGGGTGTGTGTAGCCTGATCCGATCGGACACGCACCCCACTCCATCTGACTCATCTGGGTCGAGACTCCACCACATTGACCCGCAGCTCTTTATGTAAACACACATTTCTCATGTCTTTCGTTTTTACACCTGTTTACCGTTATCACATGATTTACCATGGTACTGATTCATGTACCATAGTGTTTACTTGGTACTTTAATTAATGGTACTTTTAAATAAAAAAAATGATCATGGTTTTTGGACATGATACCATGGTACTGCCATGTTTTTGGATATGTACCATAGTATTTTCAAAAAGTATCATTATATTCTTAGAAGGACCATGGTACATGTCCAAAAAAAACATTGTTGTACATTGGTATTCAGGTAAATACCAATTATACATTCATTTTTAATATCATTGTGTAATTTAAAGTACCAAAGTATTACCATCTGATACTGCTATAGGTTGGGACAACATTACCTTGGTATAATATATCAATATGTCCAAGAAAACGTAGTAGTACCATGGTACCATTGTGTGTGAATTTCAGTACCTTGTATATTGCTAAGTACCACAGTATTATAATCTGATACACCCAGAGTACTTTTTGTGAGGGTTGGGACAACATTACCTTGGTATATGTCCAAAAACGTGGTTTTACCATGGTATATGTAAAAAACAACAAAAAAACATGACGTTGTGGTATTAGCAAAGCACCAAGCCCCCAAAAACATGGCAAACCTATAGTACTAAGTACAAAAGTGTATTGAATGGTACATGCTTAGTATGTCAAAATGCTACAGTGTTACCTTGTTTTATGTCCAAAATACTATGGTAGTACCATGTTAACTTTGGTAAATAACATGGTACATGAATTCATTGCCCCATAATATTACCATCTTATACCCTCACAGTCTACCATGGTTTTACCATGGTACATGTCCCAAAAACATGGTAAGATTATAGTACTTTTAAAAATGGAAAGAGTGTATTGAATAAGACGTGCTGAGTAAGTCAATATGCAATGCTTTTACCTTTGTACATGCCCAAAAAACATGCTAATACCACGCGACTGTTTTGTAAGTGTAAGTGTATGTTGAATACTCATCTCACTTTGATGTTATGAGATTTATTCTTTGCTTTTGTGTATTTCACATTCTAGGTCTTTGCTAATGCTATAGAATCCTTTGCCTTTAGGCAGTATCCCAGAATGCAAATTTAGCGTTTACCAAAGCTTCAGTCTCTGTGGACTAGTTTCCTGACTTTAAACTCAAACAAATGGATGCCTTTAAGCAAATGACATCACAGTCTGTGCCGCAGACCTTATAAACATGTCTAAACACACGCTAGCAACAGCTCACAGACACTAAAAACACGCCACCCTGCTTTTGTGACACCAAAAGGTTTTACACGCTAACCAAGGACCCTAACCCACTTCTCTCAAACCTGCACACAAACAGTTCCTACTTTGAAATGAAGGTGTTAGCATGTGTTTGGGGTTAGCATCATTTTAATATGTTGCTGTTCAGACCCTTTAATTATCATGATTAGCTTTAGAAGGGCTGTGGTGGGTTTGGGGAGAATTACAACTGAGCTCTTGGCTAACGCAATGGCCAAAGCAATGGCTAAATGGGAAATAAGCATTTTGCTTTTCCAGATGCTCTCTCGGGAAATGTGAACAGGCTCGTCTGCACAAGATTAGCTTGTTTGTCTGCTAATCGGCTAAATCAGACTTGTCATGTTAAGGCCTACCAGGATTTCAAAACTAGTTTATTTGTAGACTCTGATGCTGATCATATTGTGTTGAGTGATTGCATCTGTTGGGATATTTTGGGAACAGCTAACTTCCATCCTTTGTTTCTCCTTTTTATAGATGTTTTGTCGACGTTGGTTACTCTTCCAATTGCGTAAAGTTGGTCCTTCCGCTGTGTTTAGTGACTGATGCTGTTTATTTGCAGTAGATTCCTTAGCGAATCTGTGACCTTCCTGAAATTGTAAGTCTGAATCTTCACCATAAGTTCTTCGGTTTTCCTACGGAGATGTTTTTATTGGTCTGGGGGTGGATGATACTTCACCCTAATCCACAATATATTGTGTTTCACAGTTTCCTCTCAGACATGCTCAGGGTTTCAGTGTGAGAAGTTTGAATCTGAGGTGATTATGGGTTTTTCAGAGTTGAGAAGATCTTCACTGCTGTTCTTAAAAACAAGGTTATTTGACAAGGAAAAAAAACACCTTTTATGGTTTGAAAATGTGTGTGAAGTGCTTCTGTGTATTTGAAATATACGTGTTATTAGTATTCATTGTACCCAGAGGAGTTCTGGTGGTGGGCATGTCAGTCATGAGGTTATTAATGGCACACAGTAAGAGTTTAGAGCCATAAAATAAATGTGAACCGCAGCTCAGATTATTTGGTAATTGATTTGAATTATTTGAGTTCATATTGCTTCTTGGAGAAGTTTGAGATCATTTGGTATTGGATTGAGATTTCAGGTTATTCTGTATTGGATAAATGAATGATTTGGGTTCATATTGAGATCACTGATCTTTGCCTCTTGAAAAGTTGAAGGTAATTTGATATTCAACTTGTGAAGTATTTGTTCATTTTCGTATCTCTGGCCGACTTTGCTTCTCGGAAAGGGTTGATATAATCTGGTATTGGATTGATGAGAATGATCTGAGTTCATATTGAGATCAGTGATGTTTGCTTCTTGTAAAAGTTTTAGATCAATTGGTATTGGATTGATGAGAATTATTTGAGTTCGTATTGAGATCTGACATTTGCTCGTATCTTTTTCTCAGCATAAAAGTCCCCATTGGCTCTTTATCGAATCTCAGAGAAACGTTTGAGATCTTGCAGAAATCTCATTTGCATTTTTTCTTCTTTCCCAAAGGCACTTTTAACAAACTTCACCCCAATTTAATGCATCCGAACAGGGAAGCAGCTGGATTTGTGGCACAAACTCAAGCTCCAAATTGGGTCTGTGCTGGCCGCTTCCCTCAATGACACCAGATCTCGTTAGAAATCTCCCTGTAAGCTCATTAAACAAAACGCTGGCGCTGTGTGACATGCAGTCATTGACTGAGAGAGTGACCAGAGCTTAGACTCGTTCAGGCATTACTATGTGAAGCCGCAGACAAACGGATGCTCTGTGAAGCACTTTTGATTTGTACTGCAAAGTCCCTTCTTTTTAGTTCGAGGGTCAAAGCTCCTGCTGGGTTAAATGGCTTCTATAAGCGCATGCTTTAAGTGACTAACTAAAAATAACGCTACGTCTCCAGATGTAATTGTGGTGGAGAGGCTAATGGTGTGGCTAGCCCCCCTGTCGAGCCCAGCAGCAAGACCTTTCTCTCGCTGATAAGTTTTAAGACCCGAGGATTCGATTTCGGCCGACAAGAGCTCTGACTGAAAGCTCGGCCTGCTGTTTTCAATTCACAACAACTCCGATCGATTTTGTTTACCTGAGTATTAGCTCACACGTTCACAATCCCTACATTTCTTTTAGCTTTTATAAATCCTGTGTATTCTTTCTTCTCCTCTTCCTGGTCCAGGGCCTTTTCTTCCCGAGCCCAAAGGGGAAGAGGGGGATCCGTCTGCGTGAAGCAGACGGATCCATGAATTCCTCATCGCTAAATCTGTTAGCTGATCAATAATTCAGTCTCGATCCAATCTCACCTCCGTCTCCGCGGCCCTCGCATCAACAAGGCAGACGTCCTTGAGCGGGACACGTGCGCAAGCGCATTAGAGCGTGTTTTTGTGTCTGCCTCACGTTCCCCGTAGGCTCGCTGGTTTATCAAAAGGAGCGATCTCGTTACCAGGTACGGGACGTGTGGAGGCGCCAATCTAGCCGTTGTGATTAGTTGAGGGGGGTCCGGACCCCTGCTGACGGCAACCGTCTCATCTCTTTCCAGGACCGAGCGGGGAGTTGTTTCCTCCAGTGATGACCGCGCGGAGTCACGGTCGCAGGACAAGGGCACGGATACCCCCGCTTCATATCAAACCAGCGCTCTCATCTGCATCCACACGTGCCCAGTGGTTTTATCAAAAGCCGGGCATGTTTTTTATTTACTTCAAGTACTCCAGCCCAGCTTTCTGAATGTCCTCTGTGTCATTCAGTCTCGAAAACAAGCGCTGTTCTCCACCTGAACGGTACACTTTATCTTATCGTTAGCAGAAGCCTCTTTCTCCGTCTCTCTTAGAGGCCAATAAAGGAAGGCTTGAGGCTTAACTGTAGATGGTCCGGCCAATACTAACTCTTTCAGTAACTACACACACTCTTTGTACAGCATCTGCCTGCTGACTCCATTAGAGACCTCATACTGACGATGCCCATCTTTGCTTTTAGTTTACTCAAAAATGAGAAAAGTAAAAGCTCTTGAAACCTTTCTCCATTTTTTTTTTATTAGTCATGCTGCTATGAAAAGAATCACAAGCTTTAATATTTAATAGACTCCAAGCTGTTTGTGCTTGAGTCTTTGAATGCAATTTTTAAATTATAATTTATTATTACTATCATTATTTTTATTATTCAATGTTTTCTAAGCTAAAAACTCATTTTTTCTTATCTTTTATTACCTGATTTTTTTTTTTTTTTTTTTGCATTTTCCTTTTTTTCTTTTTTTTTTTTTTTGGACTGTTGTCACTTTTGGTAGCACATTCATATTGGTTGTCACGATTTAAACTTGTGTAGGTTTTTCATGAGTGAGACTTTAGCAATAGATGTTTCATCATTGATTATGTTTATCATGAGGCCAGTATAAACACAGCAATGCCATTAGAAGAACCATTTTTGGTTCCCCAAAGAACCCTTCAGTGAACATTCCTAAAATATATATATATATATTTTTTTCTTTAGTGTGAAGACTATTTTAATAACCTTTTTCCACTATAAAGAGCCTTTAGAGTAATGGAAAGATTCCATGAATGTGGAATGAACCACGAAATAAGGAACATTTCATTTGAAGAGTGTAAACTGATTTGAGTTTGATATGCAAAATAAATTGTATTTTAGCGATCAGACTTTTGATTCGACCCTGAATTTAACTAAGTTTAGTTATCTTAAAGACAAAAAAATGCAAAATAAAATGTTTTAGACTAATAAAACAAATAGACAAATAAGTTGCATACTGTCAAGACAAGAGTATGTACTGCATTAGATGAAAAACATTCTTTTCCACTGTTAATAATTACGTTTCTTTAAGTATACAGATGTGCAGCATGAATACAGTTTAAACATACTACATTACATTTACATTCGTCCGATGCCGGCCCGTTCCTCTAATGTGGCCTCATGGGATAATAAAGCAGGGTTGCCAGGTCTGCGTAACAAAACTTGGGTTATTTTTGATTGGCAATTGGGCTAATGTAGCCCAATGACCATATCCCAAATATCAAAACTCAAATGAATGCATTCCTGTACCTAAAATATATATTTTACAGTCACTGTTATGCAAAATGAAATCACAAAACCTAACATCTAGCTGAGTTTTATCACTGGTAGAATATAAAATATTTCAGTCAAATATACTTTATGCAGTATGTCAAACCTTTAACCCGTGGGGGGAAATCAACCCGCGGCGACAGTTACGCATGAAAACCTTGGACTTGGGATACGCATTTCAGTATATTCATCCAGGTATTTTCCACCTAGTTTGTTCTACTAATGCCATTTGATGTGCATACTTCATAGGGATGTTGGCAGGTTTATAGCACAATGTTTAGGAGGCTGTGAATTCTTTGAGGTGGATCTTTTGTCGTTGTTTGAGAGCACAGTATTTCCTTTACTCGGCACGTCACCTCCGATAAGGACTCTTGGGAACAGAGACAATTTGTTACAAATTTAACAATTGCTTTTAAAGGACAAGCCATCGCCTCCAGTTGTCATGACCCATTTGGCACGATAATCAGCGCTTTAATTAACAAAGTCAGTTTGGAATATCAATTAGACTGGTTTTTGTCAGCGTACGTGTCTCCTACTCCTAGTGTTCCTGGCTGGTGATAATTTGTAGCTGTGGGCCAATAAATCCGATTATTTCTTCTCATATTAATGCAGTGAACACGCCTCTCTCGTTTACAACAATATTGCCTCTCTAATGAGAGGTGAGGGTGAAAGTCTGCCTGAATCCCGGCTTGTTTTCGCTCTTGTTGCATTTGCAATGAATTTCTGCCGTGAGGAACGCAGGGATGTGAGCTATAGGAATGCCAAGCATCTCTATGAAAACACCTCAACCTAGTCTGGCATCTCTGTCTCTCCTGTCATCCTTAGTACATGTTAGGTCTGTTTCACACTACACCGCCATGACACATGCACGGACAGTCTTCCTCAGGAAAACATTTGTTTTTGTCGCTTGTATGTAGGCGCACAGAATCGGGACCTGGGAGAATTGGAACAGCTGTCATTCAAGAATTTCTGCAATTCCCATGTTTCCTTATTAAATATTTTGGATCATTTGAAATGTTAAGCCAAGTGCCTTTTCTTGCTGAAAGCTGAAACAGATTTTTTCCATTTTTAAATCCATTGCATGGAATTCCACAGATTTTCCTTCCATTAATTTACTGTATGTGTCGTAAAATGTGCTAATTTGAACTGAGATTACTATATTTTTGTTTTTGGTAAGTTTGTCAAATTACATAAAAAAAAAATTTGACCTAAGCTCCCTTCGCAGGGAGCTTGATTGACAGGTGATCTGACCAATCATACTTCGCCATCCGGCATTTTGTCCGACAAAGCAGTCAGGAGAGTTAGTAGATTAACATGGGAGGATTTGAACTTGATAAACGGTGTGCTGACGCCTTTCCGCGGTTAAAACAACATTCCTTCTTATGTTCGTTCATGTTTATTTGATGCTATAAATGAACTAGAAGAGATGATCGGTTCGCGAGCAGTTTTAACTGATGTTCTACAGCGATCTGACAGACACATTAAAGAGCCACAAAACAGTATTTATTGTTTAAATTTCTTTAAAAAAATGACCAAATTTGAAAGGTGAGACTTTGTTTAGTGTTTAATATCAAAAGTAACCGAAAAGTAAGCTGGTCTGTCCTGTCTGTCAGTGTGTTGTCAGTGTCCTCTCTGCTCCGCGATGTATTTTTTCACTGCGTGAGAACATGGTGTGTGTGTGAGAGCGGCGTAGCTTGTCGGACATAGCGACAGTAACTAAGGGGGGCGGGTCTTTGCGAACGGGCAATTGACTCTTTTAACTAGAAGGCGGGGCTTCCATTCCTACAGCCGCCATTTTGAGCATTATGATGTTGGAATTAAAAATGTAATTGGCTCTTGTTTGACAACAGGAGGTTTCCATCATGACACCATCTTGTCTCAGATTGAATGTGCAGTGTTCTTTATTTGCTCCTTTGCATAAAGGCGAAGAGCATAAAACTAAAAAAACACAAGTTTCTCGCTTCTCCAGACGGCATCCTTTTCTTGTCTGTCTTTGTGAAACTTGTGGTTTCTCGACTTCCTCATTTTCCAGTGTTGTATGTCTACGTCGTACATCCATCACTTTTACTTAAAAAGAGCAAAATCATATTTAAATTTTTCGTGAATTCTCCTTTAAATCTGCTCCGAACAGGCCCAACTCACCCTGAACAACCCAAACCGTGGGAGAGCGGAGAGGAAGTTCCTGCGTTTGCATTATAAATGTTATTACGGTAGAAAGCTGAGTCATTATTGGGCATCTGTGAATTGAATGTGTTCTGAAGGAGCATAATGATCAAATGCTGATTCATTCAGAGAATTAAGTAGTTGGACGCTGAAGTTAATTATGGCCGGCTGTTAGATGCCGCTGCAGAAATTACAAACGGATGGTATAATGGCCTTTGTGCTAAAATGAAGATCTCAGGAGGGGAAAATGCATTTAAATATAAAGTCCTTTAAAACAGGCAAAAGGCCATAGAATAAAAAGCCAAATTTAAGGGTGTGATTTTTTTTTTTTTTTTTTTTTTTTTAGCAGCATCAAGTGAACTTAAAAATTATGTAACAAATTACACGTTTTAAACACTCAGGCTGCATCCGAAATCACACTTACCTACTACTAGGCGAAAAACAGTATGTGACAAAAGTAGTATGTATGAATTCACAGTACTCATAAAAGAGTGCAAAAAGTACCTGGATGATCTACTACTTCCGGCGAGATTCTGAATTGTGCATATGATGGAGATTTTACTATCCCATGAGGCAATGGGAGAGGACTTGTGAATGGCAGTGAAGTGACACAAGTTGACGCTGGTAGGTCACATGATAACGACAACATGGCGAATGTAGTACATCCAGATCCATCACATCCACATTCATACTATATAGAACATCTTTTTTTAGCAGTCGTTAAGAAATAAGTACCTACTCAAGAGATTTCGGACGCAGCCTCAGTCTTCCACTGTTTGATCAAAACTCACGGCCAATGTTTAACATCCGCCAGTCATACTGCTTAAACAAACAGCTTCTTGAATTACATCTAACTGAAATCTCAGGTCGTTCATGTTTACTATTGCTTTTACAGCTATCACCTGTTTGAACATGTTTTTGTCATTGTTTTTGACGATTCATTTTTTTTTTTTTTGCATCAACAATACAATGCTTAATGTTCCCTTTCGGATGTTGTAACAACATTTTGGAGTTTTCTACACTGTAAAAAGTGTTGTAAATAAACCAATTATTGGACAATAAATAAATAAAATACCTTTTCAGTTTTACTAATCCAAAATGTCATGTTTAATTCAAGGTGTTACTTGCCATTCATATCATACCATTCATTCATACCATTGTTTGTGAAATTTACTATTATTTTTTTATTGAAATTTGTTTCTTCACCAACTTTTTTGACTGTTTGCCATTTTATATATATTTGCTGACTGGGATGCATTTGCGATAGATTTAACTTTTTTTCCCCTCAGATCTGTGACATGAATCTCTCAGTATTTTAAGGTGAAGTGTGTATTTCTGTGCCAACCTCAAAAACAATGACCGTTTCTAAACAGGTCTCCCAAACCTCTCTCATTGGTTGGACAAACAGATAGCCCCACCCTAAATTCACGTGATTGGCTATGTTTCAGCAATGTTTTTAAGGCGCCACAGCTTACTTGTAGTTGTTTCTACACATTTAAATGGTATTTTAGTATTTTGCCATCCAAAAAATGTCACACTTCACCTTTAACTTGCCAGATGATTTCGCTGCAAATCCTGAAGCAGCTCCGAGACGAGCAGATCTTTAGCTGTTTGTCTCCAGACGCAGGAGAACGTGTTCGCTGTACTGGGATTACATGCCATCAGTCATGGCAACATTTCGACAGGCTGCCAGAGACGGCCGCTGCCACCTGCCACAAAGTTAAAACTTCCAAATCCCTCTGAAGAAAAGCACGAGTACAATGCGTTTAGCTTGTGCAGAAATCATTTCAGTCAGGACAAGAATCACTTTTCCAGACGCCTGGGCACCGAACCATGTCGACAGGCCCTGACATTTCTATATGTTTTTATAATACCGTCGACGGGATTAGAGTGCTGCATTTTTCCCCCTGCCGCCTTGCATGCAGCACCACATCTGTGACGTGAGCGTTTCCGTTTTAATTAACGATGCCCCTGTTTAGAGAGCTTTGTTGACTTATAGTGGTATTATCACCTCGAAAAGGGTCCCTGTGGAAATGTTAGAATGACATTCAACAGATTCTTGGATATCAGAGGTTTTTAATGCATATATGGTACTTAAAATAGAAATGGATGCTTTTCAGATGTTGAGCAGAGCTCCTTAACATATGTTTTTAATCAGTATTTTTGCCTTGTTTTTTTTTATTTAAAGTAAAGATCTTAAAACAAGATAATTAACTTGACTAGTGGATATTGCATTAAATATTAAAGACATGTTTAATGATTAAATCTAACAAAATGTTTTGATGTTTCTGCTTTAAATAAGAGGTTTTTACTTGAAAATACTGATTTATTTGATGGTATGTGATTCGGTAAATCTCAATTTGAACAAAATTTGAATTTTGAATTTCTCACAAATATCCCTTAGAACTGAAATTTACATGGTAAATCAAGGTTAAGTGTGTCATTTTGCACCTTTAGCGACACCCAATGGAATTAAACCTTTGCTAAGCCCCGCCTTAACATTTTTACTGTCCAATCCTAACTTACAGTAGCTAAGGGGGTGGAGCTTAGCTGATGTTCATTTGAATAATAACAGTTGCCAACAGGTTTCCCAAAACATTATCATCAATCAAGGTGTTGTGCGTCACATGCCTGCTGTTTCTCGTTGATTATATCGTAATCAGTCTGGTTTTGCCGCAATTGTAAAAATCAGTCTGGTTTTGGCGAATTGTAACCGTGACCTCCACAGATGATTTACACTGCAGGACCACTAACCCCCCTCCGTCTGTCTGTCTCTAGAGGTGCTGCCCCATTACCTGCGGGTATCCGTGAGCTTTCCAGACAAACGATTAGTCGCATTAGTCTCGTGGCACGGCGGATCTTACACCGACTCTGGGATATCAGAGTATTTCCTGCACCGCTTAATGAGGTGTGCCTTTCTGCATGTATATGTGTGTGTGTTTGGAACGCTTCACAATGCATTACATTTCTGACATTAAAAATGAATGCCGGCCCTTTATCTCTCTGGTAATATCATGCCGTGAGAGGATGTTGTGTAAACCAGACGCCACACAGAGAAGTCGTTATGGGACCTTCCCTTAACAACAACAAAAAACATACAAAAATTAGATGCTTGAAACCTACGTGACATTTTCATTTTCAGGTTGACTTTATAGTATGCAAGTTTTACTTTACAGAAAGTACACCAGATTATCTGAATGGCTGTAGATTTAATAATTCTAGAATGATTGGGGTGATTTTGTCGGGGATTGCATCTGCATAGAATATTAATATTATTAAGAATAATAATAAAAAGAGCCAAAACATTACTTTTCTCTGAAAACTTCATTCATTTTAAATGTGAAATCGTTTTAGGGCTGAAAAATGTGGGATTTATTGGGATGTTCATATATCGGTTTCAGAGTAAATGTATGTTCATTTACACGTATTCAGCTCACAACCTCTCATAACGGCTTGATTCACAGTAATTGAGACTCTGATACACTGTATCATGAAATAGTCATGCGAATATCCATTTTATTTCAATGTATCGTGTTAATAAGAATAATATGAATCCAACCAGCACAGTACATACTTTTCATACTTGGTAGAAGTATGCGAAATGGGATTCCGCCACTGTGTGTGTGTTGAGCTGTAATTAGGTTTTAGTTGCTTCGAGATTGATGGAATCGCCGTCCGTAGACAACAGACATGTCCTCGAGTGCTGTGACTGCACGTTATCATTGGCTTCTAATTTTCTCAATTAAAGATATCAAAACAAAGTTTCCGCTCTGTGTCGCTGGCCTTCGCTCTCTCTTCGTCAGTCTCGGGCATCTTTGTGCGTCTTCAGAGGTCTGGCTGAACAGGCAGGTTAGTAATCAGGTCAAACTCTTCAGCTGTGATTCAATGTGAACGGACAGCCGCCTGGTTCTTCACCGTCTACGTCCTCTTCTGGGAGATGCTGGCGTACCGTTATCTGACCGCTTCTATTTGTCAAACGCCCCCAGATCTCACCTGCCACCTGAGCCCCTCAACGCTTGAACAATACAGGTCAGCTGATGCTAGTGCGGGTTTGGGGGAAGGTGTCATCTCGTTTCTTGCACACATTATTGAGAAAGCGAAGCAGCGTTATCCCTGCGATTTCAGCAATCCTATAAGATCATTACAAATCACACTGTACGGCATGGATCTAATAAACTTGTGTACGACATGTTGTAGACTGTACGACGATGACACTTATTGAATCATAGGCCACGTCACAAGTTAGTATAGAAAGAGTGGTGAGTTTGTAAAATCAAGAGGGAATACAGTGAATTGGTGGTGTAGGATTGAAAATAATCCAAGATATTTGAAATGAGCAAAGACATCTGCTTTATTTTTTTTTCACCCCCTCTTTCCCCAATGACCATTTGGAGTCCCTAAAGGCATCGAGGTGCTGATAGTGATCAAGGCCTGTAGGCATAAGATGTGTGTACTTTGGGGGTATGCAATTTTCACACCTTTAGTACAATGGGGGAAGTTGTAATTAACTGATTGGTCAGCTTTGAATTTCTCACATTTGGGTTCTAGTCACATGGTCACGGAAGGGATAAAAGAAGATTGAAATGGTTGCTCTGCCCTTTTCAGATCTCCTCTTTGGTTCTCTCTCTCTCTCTCTCTCTCTCTCTCTCTCTCTCTCTCTCTCTCTCTCTCTCTCTCTCTCTCTCTCTCTCTCTCTCTCTCTCGTAACATTTTACATGCTGGGTACAATTAATGGTATAAGTTTTTATAATCTCATACATCTACTAATAATGTGCAAACTAGTTTTGATTTGGTATTGTCTTTGAAGTGCTACCTATTGCAATACAATATTGTCACTCTCTATAGCAACGCTATATTAAGCTGTTTATATTAAGCACATATTAAGCTATTGTAACTGCGCTTATTTCCGTCGTTGGTACAAGTAGCAGTGGGTGGAATAGACAAGAAATGTAGTTTTCTACCATCTTGCTGATAAAGTAAACACAAAGGAAGATATTTTGAAGAATGTCAGTAACCAAACAGTTAACTGGTCCCATTGACTTCCATAGTATTTTTTTACTACTACTATAGAAGTCAATGGGACCAGTTAACTGTTTGATTACTGACATTCTTCAAAATATCTTCCATTGTGTTTAGCAGAAGAAAGAAATTCATACAGGTTTGAAACAACTTGAGGGTGAGTATATGATGACAGAATTTAAATTTTAAGGTGAACTATCCCTTTAAATGTTTCATAGGCTATTCATTTTAGGATTCTGAAGGTGTCACATGTCGTCTTGACTTCCTGTCCACTTCACATTTAGCCTGGAGTCATTTTCAGGTTCACACGATCCCCTTTTCTACAGCATGAGTTGCACAGTGTCATTGAGGTCTCATTTTTACACCTCCTTTTGTGTGTGACTCTATGTTGGATCTCACCGTTTTCCAATTTACCGTGTGGGTTTTTGGGCAAAGTTTGACAAGATTGAAATCCAAAAAGGTCTGTGGGGAAGGAGAACACCCAGTCATCATTGCTTTAGGTCGGCCATTGTCGCCTGAAAACCCACATTTCTCGTTTATTTCTCGCTCGCTCCAGCTATTGTGCGTTTTCTCATCTTTGGGTTTGTATCTGGCTGGAAATTGATAAGCCAGAATCCCTGACAATCCAAAAGGCTTTGTGTGTACGTGTGCATGTGTGTGTGTGTGTGTGTATGTGAGGAGGGGATACGAGCAGCGTTTTTGTTTATCTTGCTCGCCTTTTCCAGATGGCGCTCAGCAGAAAGAATCCACTTCTTGACATGCTCTCTTTCTCTCCCTCATTATTGGCCGGCGGTGGGCTCTTGCAGAAAACCGGGCGAGTTTTCGGGGCCAGACTTCGACGCAGAGAGGGGTAGAAGGTGTTTCTCGCCAAGAGGAGTAAAAGCACAAGATGTTTGGGTTTAAGTGTGTCTATAAACATTCAACCTCTTTATTTTCACTCGAGTGGCTTGCGATCCATTACTAGTAATGGATATTTCCTCGTTTTAATACATCAGTGATGCCGCAATCCTTTTACAACAATCTTGAACCAATAAATCAATAGCCTGATTTATTCAAAACAACCCAGAGTCATTTGTGCCATAAGTGTGCAGGCATTTGTTGTGCGTGTTTAGAAACTGCAGCTTTCGTGCGACAGGCCTGTACTTCATGATTCCTCGTAGCGGATGTATATTTCGAACAAACCCTGTTGCCCACAGCAAATCTGCTTCACCATTGGCGGTAATCACGGTCTATTTTTGAACAATGCTGTAGAGCAGACATGCTCCTGGAAATCTACTTTCCTGCAGAGTTCAGATCTGGCTGTAATCAAACACACCTGAACTAGCTAATCAACAGCGGCGTCTCAATTTGCATACCTGCACAAAAAGTAAGTACATACTTTTGAGTATGTTGGAATACCGTAGTCTACACCAGTATTTGGCCTCAGAGTCAGATGAATTTATCTTATTGTTTCCATTTGTATGTGAACATAAGTATTAGCTAAATGGCCTCATCGCAAATTGTTTCCGCTTGCATGTGAACGTTAGCATTAGCTAGAGGACCTGATCTGATAAGCTGTTTTAATTCAGAGGCTGTATCCTTTAAAGGACACGGACTTCAAAGACCACGCCCTCGATGTCTACGAAGATGCGAATCAAAGCTTTGTTAAATGGGACGTTCTAACCTATTGCTTGTCGCTTGGTAATTGTGACGGCTGCCGTTGACCGCCTTCTCTCAGTCTACTGACCTGATGCGTAAACTTTATGGGACGTGCGCTAGCCAGACGGGATTGAACCTTTATTGGCTGAAGACCCAAGTTTGGTTTGAAGATGAAAAACGTACCAAGCGCGATGTTCTCTCACCATTCCTGATTTCTAACACACACTCACAGCGTTCGTGTGATCTTGCGGCTGTCAGAGCAGAAACAAAAGCTGCTGCTCTCCTTATTTACACGTAAATGTAATGTAAATTGCGCAAGCTTAGTTTGACCATTAGATCGAAAGACTACATAGTCCCTTCCCTTGAATAAATCAGGACAGAATTGGTTGAAAGTGGGCAAAAGAGACGGATTTAAACACCAGGTATAAACGGGAATGTGTCCTTCAACTGCTTGTGATCCAATCGACCAAATCTTCGTATCTACTTCGTATCCAAATCTTTCGTATCTTAATACCAGCTGTAAACAGGGCCTGAGTGACCTTATTGCGTATTCTTTCCGCTTGAAGTGAATGTTAACATTAACGAAACAACCAAATTGCATACTCGTTCTGTTTGCATGTGAACGTTAGCACTGTTAAACAACTGTATTGTACATTGTTTCCATTTGCATTTGAACGGTAGCATTAGCTAAATGACCTTATCGCACGTTTCCATTTGGATGTGAACGTTAGGATTAGTTAAAAGACCTTATTGCGTATATTGTCTCCATTTGCATGTAAACATTACCAGTATTAGTTAAATGACATAATCGCATATTGTTTCTTTTTGCACTTGAAGGTTTGCATTAGTTAAATTCATTAAAATTCTATTTTACTTTGCATTTAGGTTTGTATGTTAACAACTTGCATGTGCAACCTTGGTGTTTAGCTAACTTCATTAGCATAAAATGAATTTAGAACTGAATTTAAACCAGAAAATTTGCATACTATGCTCAGTGTATATATACACTATATACTGCAGAAGAAGTAAGAGTTGTTATGAACATAGCATTGTTATTATACTATTTATGGCAAATATGATGCAAATTGGCCCGCAGCGCTACTTTCCTGCAGAGTTTAGTTGCAGCTCTAATCAAACACCTGTCCTAATCAAGGTCTTGCGGTTCTAATTGAAAACGACAGGAAAGTGTGTTCATACAGGGCTAGAGCTAAACTTTAGCATGCTAGAGGCAGGGAGCAAATAGGGATGTGCTAGATTTTGAGTTTATTCACAGCGTTCTGCGACGTAGCGTGGACTCTACTGTGCATCTGCCCTGTGTTTCTCAGCAGAAAGGTTGTGTACTTCTGCTCCAGAGCGTAATGCCTCGGTCACAGGCCTTCAGAGGTCTCTGTGTGCGCTCATCCATGTCTCTTCCTTTGCTTTGTCCATTTATTGGCTGTCTAACTAGCCGTCCTGCAGGTCATCAGGTGCTATTTGGCTGTTCTGATCGAACAGGTGTTGGTCTCGCTGATTTTTCTGGGTTCTGTATTGATAGACGATCGATGGGTCCGCCAGATAAGGACAAGCGTGTCACAGGCCACCGATCCAACGCTTATCTTCTCGTTCCACCAGTAGCGCAGTTCTAATGAGTGGAAGAAACCCTCAAAACCATTATTGAGCTCTTTGGCTGCCGATATGTTGACTCTGTTGGGATGTTTGTTTGTCTCAGTTTGTCATTTTCAAAGTAAGTTGGTAACCTACTTGGTAATTCCCCTCGTGAGATGGATATATAGGCCTATAAAGTATATACCCATCTCAGGTTTGTGTATTCGTGGGAAAGAACAGGATTATGCTCAGAATAGCATACTATATACATGATCATACGTCATTTTCAATTACATTGTCATCATTCACAATTGACCAAAATGTTCAACTATATATGTATATATGTTACGTTTACTTATGGTAAATGGAACTTTTCCATTCTTTTCCATGGCATTCAATTCCATTGTTTGGAATGGAATGCAAGCAAGATAGTTATATTATATGTGTTGTATTACATATATACATACATATAATACAACACAGTATTTAATAACTAGCATGCTTGCATTCCATTCCAAACAATGGTCTGGTTATGTTTTGTGGCTAATAAACCAATTGGCTCTTCTGCTTTTCTACAGCCACCATGTTGAGTGTTTCTCTCATTAATTTTTCATTGAATGGTCCGTTTCCTCTTCATACTCTCCCCAGCTGTGAAGAAGACTTTGATTTTGGTTTGTTCATGTCACCATAGAGTTAGCAGGTGTCCCAGCAGCCCTTATGAATTATCCTTCATGGACCAATGAAGTGTCTGTCAAGCTTTCTCGAGTCCATGTTTTCATGCTAAGTCTGCGATGATTTCTATTTCTGCAGGTTGCGGCATGTTCAGAATCCGTTATGGAGATAGAAGCTTTTATTGAACAAAAAGCTCCTGACATCTACAGGTTGCCCGCATCTTGATGGAGGAGTGAGTTCTGTGAATGTAGCGAATCAAAACACCAGGTTGATATTCACGTTTGTTGAGTGCAGGCTGGTAAACCACAGGAAACTCTGAGATCTTGCATTTACTTGTAGCTTCAGTGTATTATAGTGTCTGGGTGGAAAAGTCACTTGGCACAAGGCTTTCATATCCCTTCAAACGGTCTCTCGCTCTCTCTCTCTCGGATGCCCTTTACTACCCCTCATAGTTCGCCGTCAGAAATCCTCTCAGATTTACTCTGAGGGCAGCGGCTCACAGCTACATACACACTGAAGACATTTCATTCAGAATCGAGAGGAGAGAAAGACGCATCTTCGCTTAAGCAAACGATAACTCTTTGGCTCATGTTCTTGTTTCGTTTCAGCATCGTTCGCTCACTGTCCTTTATAAATATTCATACACTTGTATTCACAGACCCCAAACTGTGAATCCACGAATTCACTCGACACTCCAGTGTGTAGTAAGGTTTGATCCCTTCTATCACTTGCATTTCGCACCTTCTAATTTCTCTCTCTCTCGACTTTTTTTATTATTTTTTTTATGGAATCTCCTGTGGATTTCCACTCTATCTGAATGTTTGCCTGCAGACTGCATTGTGTTTTTTCCCTTCTGTATAATTTTCTTCATCACATCATTACAGACTCTTCTTTGTCTTCCTCGCATCATTTATCACATTTGTGTGAGAAACTCAAGGTTGGGATTACTGCAAAAATCATTTTCTTAATCAGTATTTTTGCATTGTTTTTCAGTAAAAATCTAATCATCCTTAGAAGATAAATAGACTTGTTTTTGGAGAATTTATATAAAATTTAATTGAACTTTTCTTATCCAACTGGAATGAACATAATATGATAAATATGTAGTGACGTGTTATGTTAAATACAAAAAACATTTTTTTTTATTAACAATAGCAAGCATAAGAATATCAGTGAAAAATTCAATTCTCTGAAAACATGACATAAGATTTTTTTAAACATCATTGAAAGAAGTCTCTTATGCTTACCAATGCTGCATTTATTTGATAAAAAATACAATAAAAACAAATAATGTGTTAAATATTACTACAATGTAAATCCTGTGATCAAAGCTGAATTTTCAGCATCATCACACATGCATGATCCTAGAAACGTATTATTATTACCATCATCAGTAATACAATTGTGTTACTCAATGTTTGTGTGGAAACCCTGTTTTTTCCCCCTTCAGGATTATCCAATGAATAGAAAGTTCAAAAGAAGAGCATTTATTTTAAACAGAAATCTTTTGTAATATTATAAGTGGTTACTTTCAGATTTTATCAGTTTAGTGCATCTTTACTGAAAACTATTTTTTTATATATATTTTTTTATATATATACTGACCCTAAACATTTAAATGGTAGTTAATATTGTGATGCATATTGTTAACGTAGTATAGAATTACGTGTACGCTAACATTATGTTCATACTGCCCACCCCTGTGTTCAGATGTTCTTTAGACGGCTTGACGCTCGTAGATAAGGGGACAGATTGAAACTGTATTTGTTTAGCATTTGCATTGGCAGCTTTTAATACCATGTGAGCCTTGAGTGATTTTTTTAAACAGGCTGCTGTTAGCTGATTGATAACGTTTAGCGGGACATGTCTCCAGTTCCACTGGGGCTGCAAATGAAAGGATGAAGCAATACTGCACATCACTGAAATCCAGCACTGGGCCCAATACCGAGCCCTGAGGGACGCCGTAATGGCTGCATGTACCACAGATTTCTTTCTCTTGCACTGCTGAAGCTAATGGGGCGGCGTCCGGGAGAATGTCCGAATCTCACATTACTCACAATCTGCCTCTCTAATGGCTTTTCATCGTTTGAAATAGTTTTCAGTGCTAAAACAAGCTCTCAGCAGTGCGTCGATTAGGGCATCAGCGGACGTGTAATGAATGTCTGCATTATTTTTATTTTTTTATGGAAACATTGCTATCTGAAACCATGCTTACTCGCCCGTGCTCTTTGAGGCAAAGGGTCAGTTCACTAAGCAGTTTAGTTCAAGAAGTTTAATTGCATATTGCATATTGCATTTTGCGCAAATGTGTTTGTTTGTAACTTTAACTGTTTTGCGTAATTTAGTTTTAGTGAATCTGGTGCAAAAACAACACGTGTTGATGTTGTTATTAGCAGGTGAAATTCATTCTTAGTGAATCCCTCCCCTAAAGATCTAAAGCGTCATATTGCTTCTTTCATTCTCTAATTTTGCATGATGTGATGACGCTCTGGGATTGACTTGTGGACAGATGCGGTCCAGCTTTGCTCCTTGTTGACGGACTCCTGCTGGTTTTGGCTCAGGTACCAGTGTGGGAATCATCACATCCAACACCTGTTCCTCTGCTAAGCACCGTCTTGTTTTTCTGAATGATTTGCTCTCTCAGGGAATTTTCTGAGAGGCCTTATCTGTTTTCTTCCTTGTCTCTTTCTCTCTCCCTCAATCTCCCCTTCTTCGCTTAAGCTCATTAAATGTTTCCGAGAGAATAGGAAATCAATGGCGCATATGGTGTGAGAGAACTTTTTTTTTCTTGATTTGTTTTACCCTGTATTTATCCGTTTCCACATATCTCTCTTTCTTTCGGTTTCTGTCTGTTTGGCAAGATAAAAGTTCTTGAAGAAAAGTTGCATAAGATAATGAAGGTGAACTAAAAAGGTGAACTATCCTTTTCAAGACTTACAAATACGTTTGTGCTGAAAACAAGAAAGAAATATTTGTACTGGAAAAAGCGAGGCAGATACTGATGAAGAAATGTATTTTTTTTCCAGCTTTTCCCACTCCTCCTCCTCTGGGGCGACAGACTGTAAGGTAGGAATATGGTTGATTTCAGATGCGCTCTTCATCTTGTTGGCAGACGAGCCACGGCTTGGCGGCCTGTCCGGTGTTTGTTGTCGAAATGGCTATGCAGCACTTGGTTAGGTTCCCGCACAACCTTTATTCATCCTGACACACATCAGGCTTCTGGATCACAGCGAAAAGAGCCGCTGGAAGGGAAACGAGAATGTGTCGGATAGCTTAAAATGTTTATCGTCCCCCCCCCCACCCCCCCCCCCCCCCCTCTCATTTAATCATCCTTAACCGGCTCTCTCTCTCTCTCTCTCTCTGAGCTGTGGGTTTGATTAGTCAGGCTAGTGGAGGATGACAGTATGCTAAACTGTTTTTCTGAAGTAACTGAAATCAGGCTTTTTCCTCAAGATGACATTAAATGCAACTTGACCCTATTTACTTTCTTTTTACTTCATGTCCTTGGTCTTATTGTGCAAGATTTATTATGTTTCTCTTGAAAAACGAATTAGAAATGACCATCTCTGCTGCTGAAATAACTTTTTTTCTGTTGATGTATTCTAAGGGCTGCACAGGTAGAGCAAAATAATGTGAACCAATAATATTAAAGCCAAAAATTCCAAGATCCAATCAAATCATGTGTGGGGGGAGCTTTTATAAATTCAAGTCCCGCCCACACAATTTAGTTCTGAACATTGCCACACGCGATGTTAACGTCTTGCAAATGCCGTTTCATCTCTTTAAACCCATTTCACTTCTTTAATGTGGTATTTAATTGAATATTTAAAAAAAAATCTGAATGTTTCTTCAACATTTGTGAATTGTTTTGGGTCATGAAAAATGGCCAGTGCATCCTAGAATTAAGCCAGATTTAGAGCATGTTTGCTTAATTACCAAGTAACCGTTCTTTGTTTTATTTGTTTATTTTTTTGGGAAGAAATGTTTGTGAAAGACTCTCTTTATGCTCATCAAGGCTGTATTTATTTGACCAGGAAACGTGTATTAAGCAAATCAAGTGCATTTTGACATGTTTCTTTATTAACTTTAATCTTTTTTTTGTCTCTGTTAGCTTGGCTCAGTATGATGTACCGTACTATAACCTGAGTGTGTACACACACACACACACACACACACACACACACACACACACACACACACACACACACACACTTACACTTACTTTCATGTTTTATGGCCTACTTTACATAAGCGTAATGATTTTTATACTGTACAAACTGTATATTCTCTCCCCTTACACTAAACCTGCCCATCACACAAAACTTTCTGCATCTTTACATTTTCAAAAAACATCACTTATAAATATGATTTATAAGCTGTTTTCCTAATGGGGACCAAAAAATGTCCCCAAGGATTTTGGATATTGCCGTCTTTGTGGGGACATTTTGTCCTCATAATGTAGGGTTTACAAGGACACACACACACACACACACACACACACACACACACACACACACACACACACACACACACAGCCTTTTGCACTTTCCAGTGTTCTGGCTGTATTTCAGGGTTCTGCTTCACTATCAGCAGTGGAGCAGCTTCGCTCTCGCTGTTCGGCCAAGCCTGGGAAACAATACGTGCTGTTATTTATTTATTATTTTCAGAAAGAGGCCGTTTGTCGGTGTGTCGGGGGGAGCGAGCGCGTGTGTGTGTGTGTATTTGTGTCAAGCTGTTGGGCAGGTCCAGGCACAGCCCATTGTGAGGAATAATGGATGCAATGGCCGCTATCGCAAGAGTTATCTCCCTCACACACACATACGGGGGCTTGAGGAGCTGGTGATAAATGACTTTGAGACTCGCTGTCTACGATCAATAAACCACTAGCACCAGATGAGTGAGACCGAGCTGCCGCTCTCCTTTTCTACTTTACTTCTCTCCATCTGCTCCGCTTTGGCTCCTTCAGTCACTCTTGTCTCGTCTCATCTCTCATTCTCTTCCCATCTGGTCTCTCATTATCGGCAATACTTTTCTCATCTCTTATCTCACGTTTGTCTCTCATTATGTGCTCTTTTCTTGTCTCCTCAACTTGGCTTGTTGTCCAATCTCACCTCATTATCTTCACATTGTTTATCGTCTCGTTTCTCCTCTTCTTGTCTATTATTTTTCCTTCTTTTCTTATCTCGTTTCAT